>NC_058130.1:708776902-708815894 GCF_016433145.1 Gracilinanus agilis
TTAAAATTGACTTTAGATACCTAGTACCCTTCTGTATAAATGATAAGATTTTTATACATTTATTTAAAAAATTGTTGCCTTAAATGGGTAGAAGCATAAAAATTTCCTACCTGGGATATTTTTTTTTAAAACAGGAAGCCGAGAGGGCTCCTGTATACTTCTATCAGAAGGATCTAGAATTCCTGAGGATGATTTAGACCGGAAGGTTTTTTTTTTTTTTTAATATCAGATTTTGATATGGAAGCAGTAACAAAGTTTGTTGAGAAACTCTTATCCAAGATTTGAAATTTGTAATAAGTATATGATTTTTAAACATCATCGTTTATTATTTTAAAATGTGTTATTAGAAATTATGGTACTCTATTTGAATGTGCATTGTATATCTGCTATTTTGTAAAACCCATTTACACTCACAGAAAATGAATCTCATTTTTGGGTAAAAAACCCTTCACTAGTTCTAAGCTATATATTTATTTGATTTTTAAAACATTTCTTTTTTTAATTAGAGCAATTGATTTTTTCTCATCTTGTACTGCAAGTACATATATAATCATTATTTATCCTTTTTTTTAAATTTTACAGTGATATAAGCTTAAAGCAAACATATATTTGCTATAATGATGCATACCTGAGGAGCCTTAGACTTTGGGAACCTGCCATATATTGTTTAATGCTTCTGTCTGATTCCAGGAGAAGGGAACACAAGAGTTGTTAATAATGCTAAGAAAGCACAAGGTCATGGAGACTTGACAGAGAATCTGCAGGGATTGTAGAGGTCTATGTCAATACTTTAGGGCTTGAAATTTCGGTTTGAGTTCTGGAGTCCCAGTCTTTTCTAAACCTTTAGAAGACGTGGGTCCCCTCAACTTAAATTCCTAGTGAAGCACCTAAGATTGGTTATTTATTTGGCTCATTTCCCTGAGAAGTTGATGGCAAATCAGATCGGAGAGAGACATTTCTCTTATTTTTCTCTATATATAGAGAGAATGGCAATTTTCTATAAGTCCTGGCCCTGAATGGGTAATAGCAAACTGCTTAAATCACTTTCTTTGGGCCTTGATTCAAAGGCCTTTTACAAGTTTATTTTCCCTACATTTTTTGCATATCTTACATTTCATTCACAAGTTAATTTTTTCTTCTTTTTTAAAATTTTCTTCTTTTTATTTTTTTATTACTTCTTTTGCCAATTGATTTCATACAATCCCTGTGACTCAGCCACACATCCTTAGCTGATCTGAGGTACCCTTTTCAAGGAAAAAAAGTGTGTTTAGAATTTTCCTCAGGGGGATGTGTATTAAGTTTTTTAAAAATCAAAAATGTAAAAATATATGTATATTTAACTCTTTTAGGAGTAATTTCAGGAGGGAATGTATAATTCTTAGAAGGAAATGTATGTTTTATAATCTATAATGTTAAGTTTAAATTCTTTTGAGAGTAATTTCAGGATAAGGATCTTGCCATCTCCCCAGAATCCAGATAACGAACCTGTTTGGAGGCACCAAAAAGATGCCTAAAGACCCTTCACTGGACCATGAAAATCAAAATTGAACTTTGGGTGCAGTTGATTTGAACTATGGGGACTTGAATGAGTCGAATGCATTTGTTTTGAATGTACACTATTACGCCAATAGGGGACTGCCCCCAAATTGTTTTTTTTGTCAATGCGGCTAGTTTTATCCATTTGTTTATCCATTTCTTTTATCCCCCAAATTCCTAAATTTAGAAGTTGTCTATGTTCACAGATCCAGCAAAAAAAAAGGGGGGCCAACCTTTTTTTTTTTTTTTTGCCAGATCTCAGGGGGAAATATTTGATTTGAATTCAGGGAAGTGCTATTTGGAAGTGTCTAGCAGACTTCCTTTGGACACATGAGGGCTATGAGACTACATTTCCCATGATTCCAATGGGTTTCCAGTTTCCGGTTTTTGGGCATGGAGACGTCAGACGTCCCCACACGTAGGGCAGCTTAAATTTGGAGGAGGACCGAGAGAAGGTCTTTGGTTACCTGGCGGGCGTATGAGAGAGTGAGGATGGGCACTAGCGGTAAATTTAAAAGATGAGTCAAGCGCGGTCATATATATTTCACCATCAAGGCCATGGCTATTAAAATATTAATTTCTCTTATATTATATGTCTTTATCATTTTTAATCGTAACAAAATATATATTTGCTATAATATTAATGCATACCTGAAAAGCCTGAGACTATGGTAACTTGCTAATTATTGGTAAATATTATGGGACTGTGATTTAATGCCTCTGTCTGATTCCAGGCGAAGGGAACACAAGAGCTGTTAAGAAGTGCTAAAGAGCCACAAGGTCATGGAGACTGACTGAGAATCTACAAAGTGCCAAGGAGCAAAAGGCCATGCAGACCATGAATTGAAGAAGTTCTTTGCCAATACTGAAGGGCTTGAAACTGGGGTTTGAGTTTTGGAGTCGCAGTTTTTTTCTAATACTTTAGAGGATGAGACTTCCCCTTAATTTAAATTCCTAGTAAAGCACCTAAGGTTGGCTATCATTATGGCTCATTCTCTGAGAAGGTGCAGGCAAATCAGACCAGGGAAAGACATTTCCCTTATTTCTCTTATATAGAGAATGGCAACTTTCTGTAGTCAATGGCTCCTGAATGGGTAACGAACTTCTTAAATCACTTTTATTGGGCCTTGATTCAAGGACCCGTTATAAGTTTTTTTTCTTCCTTATATTTTTGCACATTTTACATTTCATTCACAAGTTAATTAATTTTTTCCCCTTTTATTTGAATTTTATTCTTTTTTGTTATTATTATTATTTTTTGTCAATTGATTTCATACAACCCCGTGACTCAGCCATGCATCCTTAGCTGACCTGGTCTATCCTTTTTAGGGGAGAAATGTGTTATTTGGAATTTTCCTCGGGGGGGGTTAAGTTTTAAAAATCATAATGTCTGTATTATAATCAATAATGTAAAAAATATTTAACTCTTTTAGGAGTAATTTCAGGGGCGTAATGTATAATTCTCAGAAGGAAGTGTATGTTTTATAATCTGTAATGTAAAGTTTAAATTCTTTTGAGAGTAATTTCAGGATAAGAAAATTGCCATCTCCCCAGAATCCAGACAACAACCCGTTTGGTGAAGACACCATGAAGATGCCTGAAGAGCCTTCACTGGATGGTGAAGATCCAAAATTGAAATTTGGGGTGCAGTTGATTTGAACTGTGGGGAGTTGAATAAGTTCAATGCATTTGTTTTGAATGTACACTCTTGTGCCAATAGGGGACTGCCCCAAATTGGCTTTTTGTCAGTGAGGCTAGTTTTTTTTATCGTCTTTTCTTTTATCCCCAATTTTTTGTAATTTAGAAGTTGACTATGTTTAGAAAATCCACTAAAAAAGACCAGTCTTTTTTACTGGATCTCAGGGGGGAAATGTGTTATTTAAATAAGTTCTGGGATTCCATTTAGAGGTATTGGGGCTCATTTGAGCCTTAAGATATGTAGATATATGACAAACTTCCTGTGGACATTTTGGGGACTTTGGAAACTACATTTCCCATGATTCCTCTTGTAAAAAATGGAGGCAGACAGGAAGTGTGATGATGTAAGAGAAGGATATAAGACTCCTGGGGTCATTGGAGGCGGTCTCTTTGCTACCTGAGCATGCTCTCTGGGGTATGTAGAAAATATTAGGGAAGGTACTGAACTTAATGGCTGAGGCGGCAATTTGAAATTTTTACAGGCACGTGGTCGATTTTATTCTACCAACATGGGCCTAAATAAAATATTGGTTATCCTCATAATATCAGCCTTTATCATTTTTAAAAACAGGTAGTTTTTAATAATTTAGTAATAGTATTAGATTAGGTTATAGGATATGATAAGGTACTAATGTACATTAAAGTGCAAATACAACAAACATAACAAAATTGCATTACATGAAGAACATATAACATACTACAGATCACACATCACAAAATAATGTAAATAGATGTGTAAATAGTATGTGTATATTGTAAATTGTATTATAATGTAAGTATTGTATATATGCAAAGGGTGTACATATGTATATTTGATGTGCATATATTGTGTGTACATACATGTATATATGTATACCATACATGTATATATCATATATATTGTATGTATATATATGTATAAATGTAAATTCTGTGAATACTTTGATATAATTGAGTTGCAAACATTTAAATGTAATTTGCATAAGGGAGTTTAATGTTTTGTTGTAATTTGGATGTAAAGACTTATGCAATGTTGTGTTAAAATGTATTTTCCAAAATTGTTTGCATTTATTAGTTGGTAGGATATTTCTGTATTAGAATAGGATTTGTGTTTGATGTTTGTTCTGACTTTTGTGATATTTTATATTTGCTGTTGATTTTATTAATTTTGTTGGAAATTTTGCATTGTTACTTGTTGCTTTGTGCTTTGAACTATGTAACTGTTCAATGTATTTATCCCTTTACCTTTCCTTGTTAAAATCCCTAGAGTAGGATAGTGTTAGATTGAATAGAGTTAGTGTAGGTTGTTTGTTATTTTGGGTTAGAATTTTAGTTTAATTTGTAGTGCACAAATACCAAAATATTGTGTGGAACACTATTTTGGCTTTGTGCAAAGGGGGGAACTGTTATGAGGAAGATTACTTAAGTTATCATTTAGGAGACTTAACAGGAAGGGCTGGAGAATTCCACATGGAATGGGGAAGTAGGAAGTGGCTTGCTCTCACTGAGAGAGACTCCATGGTGGTTGAGACAAGTTGCAACTGATCCTAGGAGACTTCAGTTTACCAGAGATCCTGAAGGAAGACCATCACCTACTTGTGGGAGATTTTGGTAGAGACTACTAATCCCAACCTGAGTTGCAGGTCAACTTGGGCTGGATTAGCTCCCAGAATCTACCACTTGGAAGAGTACAGCAGGTGGTACTCCTGGAGGAGCTGAAACATCACTGGAGTGAGTCTGGACTCTGCTGTGAGGATACTCACTTCTGTCCTGCAATTCCCTGGGCCCTGTCTTGCTTAGGTCTCAGTTTAGTGTAGACAAGTCCCTCCCTTGACTCTGTGGTTTGCCCTTAGTCTGTAAGGGTAGTAACCCCTATTCCCATCCTTTATCATAGTGTCCCTAATTAAAATTGTTATAACTTTTGCCTTTTGCCTGCTGGTTCCATTGGCCCTTGCCTAGGTGGGGCAGTGTGACTGTTAGAGCCTAACTGCCAATTCTGAAATCTGAACAAGATTAAGTTTGAATGGTGCAAGGTTTACACATTCAGACATAAATCAAAGAGAAATTAGCATATGCACACACTAGATTGCATGCATCAGAACATAAGCCGAGGGACAGAAAGATTCGGAAGAAGAAGGTGAGTATATTAAGATAAAAAATAATGAAGGCCGATATAATAATATAAATTAGTATTTTAATTAAAGCCATGCTGATAGATAAAGTCATTAGACAACGCGCTTGTAAGAATTAAAAACTGCCGCCTAGCCATAATTGTTACCTCCCGTCTCTTCCTGAGTCTGCCGTCAAGAGGTAAAAAGCTAAAAAAAAAGATTTACTTTCGCATTTCCTCTCCTTTTAAACTGTTCTCTGTGTGGTGACGCAGACATCCCCACGCCCAAAGAACTGGAACCAGAAACCCGTTGAACCACGGGAAATGTAGTTTGATAGTTCCCACGTGTCCATAGAAAATATATATACTTTTAGATGGCATCTCCCAAATTTCACTTTTACAAGTATGAACCACGCAGAACATGCTAGGTCATAGGTCCAACACATAGACACAGTAAAGTCACATCACATGTACATAATGTAGATAGATGTAAATAAATTTGAGTACAAAGTACATTGGCCATATTTAAACAAGAGAACTCAGATTCCTTGTTAGGTCAAACAGTACTCACACTCTTTCATTGAAACATCACATAAAAAACCTTGTATATATGTATTATATTGCTATTAACACACAATAAACAGATAGCTTACTAACCATAGGGAGTGAATAGAGAGGGAAGTTCAATTCTAGTTAGCAAAAAGACAGTGTAAAATGGTTATAAATGTTTAATAGAATAATCAATAAGAAATGTCAGACAGGCATTGTATAGTGTAGGTTAGTTAGAAATGTCACTAATAAACTAATACACTAATATAGCTTAAGAATTTACACTACTCTTCCTAATAGATTAGGGATTAGAAGTTAAAAAATATTAGAAATGTTGTGTGTTAGAAATGTTTATCTAAAATTCACTATTAGAAAGCAATAAGATAGTTTGTTGCAGAAATGCATTTGCTTAGAATAAATAAGAACAAGTTACAAAGACAGACATTGTTATATTTATTACAGTTCGTTATGTGTTATGCTTTATGTTCAATTCAAAATTATGCAAACCCATGTATTCAAACCCCACACTTTCCTAGAAAAAATCTTTCCCATCATTTGTCCTTAGCATAGATAAGCATAGATAGATTAGGGTAATAGAGTATATAGGAGGTATTATTTGGGAAGGGTAGATAGAGGGATAGGAATACATAAGTGTAGTTTAGTATAGTGTAGAGATCCATTGATGAACATGATCAACAGGAAAATTTACAGTTTGAAATTTTCATAAAACAAAATGGCATTAATGTTAAAGTCTTTATCTGGGACAAGATGGATGCCACTTTGAATGACAGGACTGGCAGTTGAGAACCTTGGAATGTCCCAGGTTGGGACCTACAGAAGTTCCACACAATCTCTCAGGGGTTCCCTGCCTGAGTAAACTGTTAGAAAGGGGATAACTGACACACTTATCCAATCTGTGGAAAATATAAGTAAGGTGATGGGGTCACCAGGGCTATTATAAATAAACTAAGTGGTTTGTGGGAGCACACACTCTGGGATTTATGAGAGACTGGACCTGGACATTGAAGACTTGAAGAGCCAAGCAGCTCCTAACTGTCAAAAGGGACTGTTGACCAATTGCCTTCCTGAGCCAGAGGCTTTGAGTCCCATAGGCAGGGTAACAGGATATAACTGGTTTAATAATGAACAATTAAAAGGAGGGATAGGAATGTCTATTCTAAAACCTTAAACACCTAATAACAAAACCCACAGGGAAAGGGAAGGACTTATTACTACACTAACTTAGTAATCTAAACTAACAGGGCCCAAGGAGCTGTAAATGGAGTCTCTGGGTGACTGCCTCAGACCTGGAACCTGCCAGGCTTGAGCAGCTCAGCTAGGGGCTTTGTGGCTTTGGGATTCTCACTGCAATCCACTGATGATCTCTGGATGCCAAGAGCCAAGGTTGTCTCAGGAACCAAGTTGAGAAGATATGCTCAAGACTCTGTCTACCAGATAGATCCCAAACTCCTCCTCTTCCTTGGCACAGGACTGTAGATCTTGACTCTTTGCTAGATGCCACCACCACACAAGATCCCAGGGGAAAATCAGGATACAGGATGTCCTTTTACTCTGAGTGCTCCCAGGGCTAACCACAGTTTGTGTTAACCCCCTAATGGAGTCCTTCTCAGAGAACAAGTCACTTCTTCCTGCTCCCTCATTCCATCCTGGAATTCCCAGCTCCAGCTCCTTCCTGCTATGTACTTAATACCTAATCAATAACTAATCTTATCTTCCTCACAACAAATCAAGCTTGTCAGGGTGGAAAGGCATAGATTATACCAACAACAACTGTGAGAGGAGAATGTACTTTCTCCCTCACCAGCTACAACCAGTTTAGGCCTGGGCATACAATCCCTCCTCCATCCATATTATCCTGAGATCTATCTATACAATCAATTTCTCTGAAGATCCAGATAGAAATATTATATATTCACATCTTTTTTAACACTATTAATGTCTATTCTAGACCAATTACAAAATTATTTAAGCTACATGCTTAATCAGAAAGATTGCCTTATTCTACTAAAACGATAATAACAAGCAACCCTACAGACTATAGAAATATAAAGGCAAGAATAAAATCCATACCACAGATTAATCAGGGCTTGTAAATCTGAAAATGTCCCTTCCCCTGTTTGTGGCCAAAAATTGAAATTGTTGTGGGATAATAAAAGTGAGCCCCTGGGGATTCAGGAAGGATACCTTTTATAAGAATGCAAGACTCCAAAACTTAGCTTAAAAATAAAAAGAGAAATTTATTAATTTAGGAAGTAATGTTGAGAATAGCCAGGAGGATAGTATAGGTGGAACAGCAAGATGAAAGGCTGCTCCCAGAATCCATCAATTCTGGGGATTATATACTCTTTACAAGAATGGGGACATGATTCTGTGTCATGGTAAGGACATGATTCTAGAGTGATAAACACTCAGGCATTTGGTGGGGTGTCTGGTCATCTGACCAGAGTCTGTCTGAAGACCCTCATAGTTTAGGGGACAGATGGATGTCTGAGATACAGTCCCATGGTATCAAGGTGTAGCCTGGAGGAGCATCTCTATGTCCATCTCAAATCTAAAGGATGGTTCAAGGATGATAATTTTCTCAGAGTCTTATAGAAATTATCAGATGTTATTAGGCTAGGAGTTGCAAGGACAGAAGGGAGCAAAGGAATTTTCCTGCTTATAGTTTGCCTGAAACATTTCTATAGTGTTGGAGTATATGCCCATGCCAAGATGATGTCTAACCTTAAGTAAAATTCTAACTAGATATTCTATTACCCCAAAAAACCAAAACCACATTAAAATGACTGCATGGCAATTTTAGCCTAGAAACAAATTTAAAAGTCAAATCTAAAATCTCAAAATTAAAATTAACTTCAAAAATTCAAGATTAAAAATGCTTCTAATTTTCCTTAATTTAAAACCTCACCCACCATACCCACCCCTTTGGGGAGGTTGAGATGCTAGTGGTTTTAAAAACTGTTTTCATTCACCATTAACTACTTAACAACTATAATCATGCTTAAATAGCTTAGTCTTTTTATTCCTTATTAACTATTACTCTGTTTGAAAGAAATAATGTTGCAACCGAATCAACCAAAGCAAAAAGTCTGTAGCTCAAAATTATTGTGAAAATAATTCTCATGTTTTGGCAGTAACATGGGATCTCCTGATTTAACTGAGTTCTAGACTTTACTAAATTAGTTTTGGGTACACATTTCAATTTCCTGAGTATCTGTTCATTGACAATAAAGGGCTCATTTACTATTGAACTTAGGCCTAGTCTATAGGTGATTTCATTAGCATTCCTAGTCACAAAGGTTTTCTTTTTATCTCATTGTTTCTTGCCTTGAGGCTTCAAAATGTATAAACTTTACTGGTACTGAGGAGAAATTCAGTGTTCTATCTGAAACTTGTGAAATGGGTTGCCTGAGGAAATGAGTCCAGACACCCAGAAGTTCAAATTAGTGGAACCAATATTTATTCATTAATCTATTGATTAATAAACGAACCTAACTGGCCAGGGCAACTTTCCTAATGAGAGCTGCCCTGAACTGAAATTACAATGCAGTTTTTATAGGGTTCAAGATACAAAGAAAATAACATTCATTACTGAGACATAACTTGAAGCAAACAAACTTTTTTCATCTGGAAGCTATTTTGATTAGTAGTGCGGGCTCTTGGACTTTCCACCCTATATCTTATCTTGGACTGTGAGGCAGCTATGGGGAATTACTTTCTCATGGATCCTGAGCTGACTAACCTTCACAGAAAAGCTCATTTCTGATTTTTACTTTTCTCCAGGGAAAAACAGGTTTTCTGGACAATTACTTAGTTTACCTCACTTCACTTGTTTATTAAAAATGCTGCTTAGAATTCACTATTTATATATGTTGCTTCCCTACCTTTTTGGCTCTGATGTTTGCCAGGTTTTCCTTATGACCTAGATTCTTCCTCCTTTTAGGAAAAGGGACCTCTTTGAAATTGCTTATTCCTTCACAATGGCTAAAAATTTCTATCCATCTGCTTCCTCTCTAACCATGCTCAGGGTTTAAAATAAATTATCTTCTGTTATTAACAATTATTTCTAGGCTCCATCATTTTCTTTCCTGAATTCTTCTGATACTACCTTGAGACACATTAGCACTCTAGAATCTCTGTTGTAAATTTTCAAATAAACAGTTATTACTTTCAAGCCTCTTAACCAGGAGAAATGCTCCTATTTTAAACTTCACTTGCTTTAGCTAAATTTGGGGGATAGCTCTCTTCTTTCTGGGTTCTCTACTTAAAGGGACTTTTCTCAGGGTAAATATAATTCCCAGAGGAAATAAAATGGCCAAGTTTTTGTCTGCTATGGCAAAATTAAAGCAATTAAGAACGGCAATACTTATCAGTTCCAGTGATATCTTGGGACTCCTTTGGATTTCTCATAGGTGTCTTCAAGAATCCTTCAGACTCTAGTGTTGTACCCAAATTTTAATACCCAGGTTCATGGCCGAAGGAAGAATCACACTGACAATGCAATATGCAAGAAGAGGCTCATTCTTTACTAGCAATAATAGCTAGGGTCGCTAGGCAGAGAGGAGTGCCTGAATGACCCCTTGGAATTCTCAGCCAAGAGTTTATATAGAAATGTTTGGGGAAGGGGGTTGGTATATACATAATTATCAAGGTAGTGTCAGGGACAGGTGGTCAGGAAGCATCTGGGGAGGGGGGGTTTCAGGGACTGGGGTCTGGAAGCATTTGGCAAACATACATTAAATAGGCAAATATTGTTAAGCAGGCAAACATAGACAAACATTCCTCAAGAAGGTTAATATTCATCAGATAAGATAGCTTCAGTTTTAGGTTTATGATAGGGGGAGATAAGGAAGACTGTGCTGGGAAACCTTGGGGGTTGGGGGTAGCTTGCCCAGGCCAGAAATAGTTCAGTAGACTGCCAGACTGATTTTTAAATCCAACACTAGGATACAGAAAAATCTTGTCCAGGCTTTTGGCTCCTAAGAAACATCTTGAGATAATAAGTAGTGCTCCAGGGTTTCTAAATAAATTCCTTTTTAACAAGCAGTCCAGCAAACTTAACCTTAGTAAGTTCTAATCACTTCACCCACTCTCCAGAACTGGGGTAGTGAAATGTGGGGCATCCTTAGAAATTTCCTAGAAATTTCCCAGGTGAGGAATTCCTTTCTCTAATAGTGGTCATCTGCTAATAATCACCTATCAGAAAAATAATGCTCAGAAAATAAATAAATGCCAAATCGGATTAGTTCTTTCCACTTGAAAAGGAAAACTTAAAGCTAATTCACTATAGGAATCAGGATTCACCGGTCTTTTAAAACAAAAGTTTATCTATTGTAATGGTTGCATGCCAGGGGCCTGCCAAGCAGCTCCAGATATTCTGGGAGGTGGATCAGTTTAGTACACAGTGGAGTTGCGGAAGCTGATCTCTTCTGAGAACTTCCTCTTACATCTTTATTTTATATACTTTTTTTCTCAAGTTCCCAGATGCTGGCATGAACTACATTTTTTCTCTAAACAAGTAGAGCTCAAGGTTATATAAAAGTTGGCAAGCAGAGTACAATTTTCCATATAGATTACATTTTAGTCTAAACAGAATTCAAGGCTACCAAGACCTTATATTATCCAATTATTATTTTTGATAACAGACCTTCAACATATTTCAAAAGGTAAGTTAAGTGTGAAAACCTTTAAAATCCTGGGGTTTAGTTCAGCGTGGGAAAATAATAAAGCAAGAGAGTATTTCGTTTTGATTTACCATGCTGAGTCCTTCAGATTTTTGATACAGAAAGATTAAAGCAGCTTCTGCTATTTTACTGAGGGTATGAACTATTAACTCATTAAATGCTGGTTTATTATAGAGTAATTAGGGAATTTCTATTAGGAGATTTCTATAAGACTTGGGGCTATCCTAAAGATATAGATTATAATAATTTCAATAATAAAAAGTGTTGGTCAGAAGGGAGTCACACAGAGGGGTTTAATTGGATTTTCCATCCATCCTGTGACCTGATTTTCAGGCCACAGGGTCAGTATAGGGCCATGTCAAACTGCACTGACTTGATAGGACCTTGTTCTTCCTGGGGGGGGGAGGGGTGAGGGCTTTCAGCAGTTGCACTCTGGAAATTTACCTTAAAACCTCCAAAAATCAGGCTATAGTTCATGGTCCTTTTACTTTTCCAAAAAGTAAAACCCATAAAATTCTCTCCAAACACAAAACTTAGAATTACTAAGGAAAAGCTTGAAAATTTACATTTAAATCAGAATACCTATCCAATTCCCTTCTCTTCATCCTTTTTATTCTAATTTATTTGTGGCTCCAAATTACATTCTCTCAGCTTTGCCTCAAACACCTTTGGCCTAAGGCTAAAGTCACTCCTTAAGAGGAAAATTGTTGGTCAATTTAAAAATGGTCAGTTTTACCTACCATTTAAAGCAAAGCCTTTTCCCAACCATGTCTTGTCTTTTTACAACAACACAATGACCAAAAATGAACTTTCTTTACTTCAGAACACACACATGTTAATCAGAAAAACCTTGCTCTCTGGAAACAAATAACAGCTTTACAAAAATGTGAAATTACAGAACTTCAAAAAGTTAATACCCAGAGTAAAACATCTCTCATTACCAATATTAAAAATTAACTGCACTGGGTGTACAATATTTCACACATTAACCATACCAAAACTGGGAAGAAAAAATTAGAATGTTAAAATTATGAATTTCTGGACCTCCTTTTGCCTCCTTCTGGATATTCATATACCCAGATCACCGGCTCCTGCCTCATCTCTTCAGCTTTTGGTAGGAATTAACTGTTTACACAACTTTTAGACATTATTTGCTAGCATTTAAATCACAAGCATTTAAGGTTATTAGTGAAACCTCCTTTTAAAAACACATTACTCGGGCAGCTGGGTAGCTCAGTGGATTGAGAGCCAGGCCTAGAGACAGGAGGTCCTAGGTTCAAATCCGGTCTCAGACACTTCCCAGCTGTGTGACCCTGGGCAAGTCACTTGACCCCCATTGCCTACTCTTACCAATCTTCCACCTATAAGTCAATACACAGAAGTTAAGGGTTTAAAATTAAAAAAAAAAACACATTACAGAGTGGGAGCAGCAGCATCAGAGGCTCTTCCCTTTCAAGTCTTTCACAGCAGGGAGTCCGAGCAACCCGGCTAGAGGGTCTGAGGCCTTTAGCAGGCCCGCCCGCTGGGTGGGGACCAGTCACTGCAGCAATGTCCATCTTCACACCCACTAACCAGATCCACCTGATGAACGTGGCCGTGGTGTGCATGAAGCACGTGGGGAAGTGCTTTGAAATTGCTTGCTACAAGAACAAGGTCATCGGCTGGTGCAGCAGCATAGAAAAAGACGTTGATGAAGTCTTGCAGACCCACTCAGTGTTTGTAAATGTCTCTAAAGGCCAAGTTGCTAAAAAGGAAGATCAGCCTTTGGGTCTGATGACTAGACCGAAATCTATAAACAGGCTTTGCAGTTGTTCACAAGCCACATATGATAAGTTGTTTCCTCAAAAAATAAGAGACCTGTGCATCCTCATAGCTGAAATGTTTAAATTTCATTTTCATCTCAGAAACTCAATTGTTCTCATGTCTAGAGTTGCTATCTTTGGAGGCCAACTAGTATAAATGTGAGCTTTCTCTTTAAAGATTAATGATTTTAACAAAAGGAGAAGTACAAATGTCAGATAAAGAACAACACACACAACTGGAGCAGATGTTTAGGGATATTGCAACAATTGTGGCAGATAAATGCGTTAATCCTGTAACAAAGAGACGATACACAGTCATCCTCATTGAAAGAGCAATGAAGGATATCCACTATTCTGTCAAACCCAACAAGAGTACAAAACAGCAGGCTTTGGAAGTAGTAAAGCAGTTGAAGGAAAACATGAAGATTGAGCGAGCTCATATGAGACTTCGATTCATCCTACCTGTGAGGGAAGGAAAAAAACTAAAAGAAAAACTCAAATCATTGATCAAGGTGATAGAAAGTGAAGACTTAGGTGAACAGTTAGAAATTGTATGTCTAATTGACCCAGGCTGCTTCAGAGAAATTGATGAGCTGATACAGAGAGAGACAAAAGGAAAAGGTTCTTTGGAAGTTCTCAGCTTGAAAGATGTGGAAGAAGGAGATGAGAAATTTGAATGAAAACTTTTTACTGTCTCTTCACTTATAAACACAACACTAAAAGGTGTTCTCACTTCCCTTGGCACTGTAACTCCTGGGTTTGGGTTTTGTTTTTTTTCCCCTGTCAAATACTTGTTCAGACTGCTTCCTTTGATGTTTTTATCCCAGTCTATGTGTTAACTAAACGAGTCACTTAGGTACAGAATATTCAGTATAAGGTGGAGATATATACTGTGGGATAAAGGCAATCCTAGCTATCAAGTCAGACTCCATTAAAAGAAACGAGGAACTCTCCTGTTCTGCATTCTGCCTGGGTATCTAGGCTCTTTGTGACATCTTCATTTTTTGATAACAGCCATTCTTTGGTAACTTTACATCCATGAAAGTTGTCTCAAAGTTTAAACTAAAAATTCATACTTCAGAAATGTCCCTTGGCAGAAAGATATAGGCCTACATCATTTCTTCATTATAGAATTTGAGTCATTTTAATTTGGCCTAATATTAAGCTGGGTGTTGGGACTCCCAAAATGACACTGCTTTTACTATGTATGTATATATACAGTTACTGTCTAGGAGTCCATCAAAATTCTCATTTAATAAACATGCTGCCAAAATGTAAAAGACCAGTTTAAAAAAAAAGTCACTTCGTTGTAATTTTTAAAATTTATAATATATATTAATACAGATGAAGTTATATGTAATAAATAAAACCTCTTATTTTTATTTAAAAAACATTATAAATACAACATAAGTAAAACCTCACAGAGAATTGAAAAGACAATTGGAATTTAAGTTCTTAAGCTTCTATAAGAAGCTTCTCTTTTTTTTTTTTGTACACAGATTCACAACTGTTTATAACTATTTAAACATTAAGCAGTGACATTTCAATTCATGAAGGAACTTTCTCTATTTTGATCAACTTAAAGCAGTTATCCAGAACTTTTGTCCAACTTACCTTGGGATCGGACTTTGCCACTGTCTGCCATTTATCTAAATATTTGCATGCACCAGATCCATACTTTGAAAACATATAACTCTTGGCCTTATCACTAGGTGGTTCCTCAGGCTTCTGGCTCCTCTTGGGGCCACAGATATGATGGACATGCTGTTCCCCATTCCAGCAGCCCCTGGGAGGCTCTGGATTTTGCGGCTCTCTGTGCAACCACAGACCACAGCTTAAACCCTCTTAATTAAAGAATAGGTCACTCCCAAATACATGAGACCAAGTCCTTTTTCTAAGAGTCACTTACTTGGCCCCTCTGCTAACAGGATTCCTGACTCAAACCCAAATGGGCTGTGTGGATACCTCACATCTTGGAGTCCTCGTTAGGAGGGCAGCCCAGGCAGCTGGGACTTTGGAATCTTGGTGAAGAACTTCTATTTTTTGACAGGGAAAAAACACAGAACTATTAAATAGTCATAAAAGCTACTCTTTAATTAAGGAAAGGGGTGACAGGGCTGAGTTAGGCCTATCTACAGAGCTACTCACCACACGCCTATGCAGAGTCTGAGGATTGAACTTTGGATGCTTTGGTCCCTGACCCCTGAGAAAGCCAATAGCTCTAGGTCGGACAATTCCAAGGAGCCATTAAAGTTGGGAAGCTTAAATACCTTTCTAGGGAAACATGGGAACTGAGGACCAGAGGGATAGTTGATTGACTTTACAATGGTAACAAAGGAAAATGGGGAGTTCCCAACAGGAATAATAGTGAGGGACTGATGCTTTACAAAGGACAAAATAAAGGAAAGACCCAGCCAAAGGCTGGGCCACCTTGGTAAAGGACTTTGGCCTAAGGGGAGAACCATTGGGACAAAAGAGATACTTAACATCTGATGGGATTAGCCATCCCTGCCTAAACTCCTTTAAGCCCTGTTGTTAGTTTGAGACTAGTGAAGTTGGACTTTCTCTCTGGGAGGAAATCCCACCACCAAGGTCAAACCTGGGGCTTTCACCTTCAAGCAAAATAAACTGAGATTCATTAAATCCTTCTAGGCTACAAGTTTGGGGGCTTCTAGATTCCACCTGACACTTCCATCTTAGAATCAGTTCTATATATTGGTTCCAAGGCAGAAGAGTGGTAAGGGTTAGACAATGGGGTCTTGTACAGGGTCATACAACCTCAGTTTCTCTTTATCTCAGATTTATTGCAACACTGATGTCGATTTCTGATTCTCCCAAAGCAGTATTTTTTTTTTTACTTAAACAGGGACCATTCAAAGTCCTCCTTTTGTTAGTAATCAGAATCTCCAGCAAGGACCTAATTAGGAAAAAAAAAACTACTCTCGAGATCTATCTATCATCTCCAGATAATCTGATAAAGACAGCTTAGTTGAAAAGGAAGTAACAGGACATGGGAGATCTTTCTGTTAGCTCATAGCTGCTTCTTCCAGCTCTCTCTTGCATCATGGAGTTTATTATATACTATTTTCACACAAAGAACACAAAGAAAAACTTACAGTTGATAGAGGTTACAAATCATACAAAAGAAAATTCTTGGAGGTTTCAAAGTAAAGATAGAACAGGGGCCAAGGCCGAATTCTAGCCGCCTGGATATCAGCAAGCAAATTCTGAGAATCGTAGCTACATTCTATAGATATCATAAATGAATTGAGTCTTGTATTTTTTATAGGGAGGACTGCACCTGGTTGGATAAAGTTTTGTCTAGCTCTAACCTTGGCTGACTTAGGAATATTCTTAGAGTTTAGGGATCTTAATTTTCTTGTAGAGAAATTGTTAACCCAGTAACTGCTGGTTTGTTTAGAGCTTTCCAATGGGACTTATAATGTTATTAAGAAAAGGTGTGGATCTGAAAAAGAGTAAAAGAGGAGTCTCAGATTTTCATCTATTTAAGACTCTCTTTCTCTTATTGGCCTCACACAAATTGTAGAAAGGAAAAAAGATTTTTGAAAAGCAAATTTTAGACCTATTTGAGATTAGGGGAAGTTGAAGTTGGTTTTTGCTAATTCTTTCCAAGGTTAATGTAGCAAGAGATATCAGGTGGCTTACAAGAAGATGCTCTATTATCTCCTGGCCCGACCTTTCTCCCAAGAAAAATTTGATTCCTCCTAGAAGGGGAAGCAGGAGATTAGGACCAGGAGGGGTGACCATTCTTATCTTCTCAAGATAGGAGGTACCAGGCTGGAACTATATCTATCTGTTCTCTTAAAAATTATTAGCGATGGGAATGGAATTTTTAGGTTCAAACTAACCTCCTGATTGCTCTTCTAAAAATGGGAAAGGGACTCCCTTCTCACTAAATATCAGTTCCACAATGAACACACATTAGCAAACAGTAAATAAATCCATTTATCCAAGTCAACAGCAAAACAGTAATCAGAGAACTCTCTCTCTCTCTCTCTCTCTCTCTCTCTCTCTCTCTCTCTCTCTCTCTCTCTCGACTGGGAATAGGGACAAGATTTAAGTTCTAGGTAGCAGCTTCTTCCCATGGTCTTTCTAACTTCATGACCCTGAAGAGAGGTTAGAATATTCAGGATCTTCTCTCTTGATACTGGCGCCCAGAAAAAAACTTGGCACTGAAGAAATATGACTATCCTTTCTTCTCTCTTGTCAACTCTGCCTTCCTTTTATATAGGGGCAGAATAGTGAGTAATAAATCTCTATTAATTGGAAGAGAGTCAGATACCAATGAGTTTGGAGGCTCAGGTTACATTCATTGCAAAGATTTTGATATTCTTGTGGCTACAGAAAGATGATAGAATTAGGTAGTTAGCTTTAGAATTGATCTAATGTATGGATTTGTTTTGAGCTGATAAGTTAATTGGGGACATTTTTTATTCACAGAAATGCCAATCTGTCCTCAGGACAGTAACTACTGATGCAGTTGGTAACTTTTTATGTGTGGTCAAAAGTAATAACTACTCCAAATAGGTTTCTGAAGGTAACTATAGAATATAAATGTAGTATAGTATAGTACAGAATGCAAAAACTTGTAGGTAAATGAGATTTTTTTTCTATGTAAATGATTTGGAGCTACATAGGATTAACACTAGAAGGTGGTAACTAGGTGGCCCAGTGAATAGAGTGCAGTGTCTGAAGTCCAGAAGACTCACCTTCCTGAGTTTTAATCTTGCCTCAGACTCTAGCTGTGTGACCTGGGCAAGTCACTTTAACCCTCTTTGCCTTTGTTCATCTATAAAATGGGCTAGAGGAGGAAATGGCAAACCACTATAGTATCTTTGCCAAAAAAATCCCAAATGGGGTCATGAAGAGTTGAACATAACTAAAAACAACCAAAAAACAATGTTAGTAGACTAATAATAAGTTTATGTTTATGTTTTAAGTCTATAGAGTGTTATCTTTATGTTAAGTTTGTAGTTTGATGATAGTTGGTATTATTGCTATAATACAAAATAATTAATTTTAAAAAATTTCCCTTAAAAATCTAAGAATATCACTCTTGCTTAAAAATTGACTATACTGACTTCTTCTACCTGGCATATGATACTGGGAAATTTATTTGAAGCAGAGCAGAAACTCATAGGTGTTAAAGTGGATAGAGCATTAGACTTTGAGTCAGAAAAACCTGAATTCAAATCCTGCTGTAGATACCTACTACTTACTAGGTATGTGATCTTGGTCAAGTTACTTAATTGCTATCAGCCTTAGAATTGTTGGAAGGATTGATCACTTTGTAAACTTAAAAAAATGATTTAGAGGTTAGCTATTAAGAGAAAGACCAGCAAACAAGATGAGTTCTTTCCTTTTGTTATCAAAAATTTGGTTTTATCCAAATGGACTATAAAGACTGGTTTAGCTCTCCTTGAGCTAGGGAGGGCCCAATTGAGATCATGTAGTATAAATTTGTAATGGATCAAGTAAGCAGTTTCATGATTTTCTCCATCTTCTTTAAGCAGCATCTGCTTTAGAGCAAAGACATTGGACAGTGTGGAACAATCCAAGATAGAGGGTTGGCAAGATCTTTGATATGAAAGAAGTGGATTTTATCACTTAAAAGGTTGATATGTTTGAAACTCCATTGTCTCTGTCTGTCTCAGGCTGATAGGCCAAAATGGTGGCCTTCCGACCTGGATCTCTTAATAACACAGTCTGACTCCTATAGCAAGTTAACAAAAGGTTTAATATGGTAAATAAACAAGTGACAGGAATGGAAAGGAGGGTCAAGGTATTTCCCTAGATCTAAATGCTCTAAATCTCCTCCCTCCAATCTAAGAGTTTTGCATGAACCTGTCTTCTGTGACTTGCTGCTAAATATCACCTTAATCTCTCTGTCTGTACCCCTCAAATACCTAAATTCTAGCTACCCTGACTATGGTCACTCCAAAACAGTTTTTGGTAAAGGCAGTATAGTTCAGTTTGCTGAATTGGGATGGTGACTGAATGGCAGAGTCACTCAAGGGTCTTCAGGCAAAAGCCTGCAAGTCTCCTTGAATACAGACAGGTCCAAGTCTCTTTCAGGCTGGCTTTCTTCTCAGGAACATAACTCTATCTTAAAATTCAGATCAGGAACAGATGGAAAGCCTAGTCCAGAGACTGGAAAGCTGGTCTGTGGGCTCAATTGCCAGGTCAACCGCTCCTCTCAGAGAAGCTCAGTTAACTCCTCCAGGAAGTTATCTCTCGAAGTTCCAAAGGAAACAGGAACCCAGCTCTCCCCTTCAGGCTTCAAGCCCTCTCTTTTTATCCTTTCCTGACACTCTTTTGGAACTCTCTCTTTGAGTTCCATCAGTGAGCCACTCAATTTCCAACCTGTATTTTTTTCAACTTTCTCTTCCTATATATCTATTCTAATAGATAGAATAACAGCAACAGATTCAAGGGAAGAGGACAGTGTAGTACTGAATTAATTCACTACAGGTCCAAGATGGGGAAGGGGTAAGAGTTTATCTAATGCATAGATGATGGCCTGGGAAACAATAGAGGCATGGAGCGATTAGAGATCAAAGTAACAGTATAGAGCAGATTTTGTGCTTGCAAGGTAGAGGGAGAAGTCAAATGACAACAGATTGCGATCAGATAAAGGCATTTTCAGAGTTCATGAACATGGAAGTGATGCTCTTTGGGTATTGGCAAAATGAAGGGTATAGCCATCTCTCTTTGTGTAACTGATGGAGTAGAGAGGTAGGTCATAGGATATTAGTAAATTGAGAGACTTAGAGGTTAAACTGATTGACTATACCCAACTCCAATCTATTAAAAATATTATCCAGATACTGCAAACAGCAAGGTAGGATCCAGTATCTGCATTTTTTGATTCACCATGCAGCCTGTGCAAAAGCCTATAGGAGGGAAGAGGTAATAAACATGGGAGAAAAACAGCCAACCCTGCAAATGGATCCTGAGAATTTGACTTTAATGAGCTTCTAATCCTAGAAAAACAGTAGGATCAGTTGAGGCAGGAGCTCGGCAAGTGGACATAGGTTTTCTCACTAGTTAAGTCAGAAATAAGATGTACTTCAGTAACAACTGGCAAAATTTGGCTCACCAGTCCAGAAATGATTTAGGGAAATTGTTTCATTTGTGATGGAAGTCCTTAGGAACCTTGCTTTTTAAAGAAATATGCATCAATGGCAATAGCATTAGCTCACATACATCAAATCTAGGGGCAACTAGGTAGCACAGTGGATAGAACACTAGGTCTTTGAGTCAAGAAGACTTGAATTCAGATTTGGTCTCAAATATTTACTATCTGTGTGACCCCGGGGAAGCTGCTTAACCGCTATTTGCCTCAGTTTCCTCAACTATAAAATAGAGATAGTGGTAGCATCTATCTCATAGGGTTGTGTGAGGATGAAGTGAAATAATTGTAAAGTATTTAGTACAATGCCTGACCCACAGAAAATGCTATATAAATGTTATCTCTTAGTTATTATTACTTATAGTGACGGTATAGAAGAAGACAGGAAAGATATGAATGTGTGTAGAAATCTATTTCTGTTTTTCTTTCAAATTAAAATTGCAGGTTCTCATATTTCCCCTTTCACTCTTCATCCCCTTTCCCTTACTCGTGAGAAAGCAATAAAATAAAACCCTTCACACATATAATAGTTAAGCAAAAGAAACTAATCTCTGAGTCTATCAGCTTTCTATCTGGGAGGTGGATAGCATGTTTCATTATGAGACTTTTGAAATTGTGGTTGGTCATGGTGTTGATTTATGTTAAGTTTTCAAAGTTATCTTTACAATATTGTTATTCACAAAATTTGTTGTCTATATTGTCGTAGTGGAATCTAGAAGCCCCCAAACTTGTAGCCTAGAAAGATTTAATGAACCACAGTTTACTTAGCTTGAAAGTGAAGGCCCCAGGTTTGACCTTGTCACAATTGAATTCCTCCCTAAGGGAAAGTCCAACTACACTAGTCTCAGACTAACAATGGGCCTTAAAGGAGTTTAGGTGGGAATAGCTAATCCCATCTAATGTTAAGCATCTCTTTTGTCCCAGTGGTTTCTCCCCTTAGGCCAAAGTCCTTTACCCAGGTGGCATAGCCCTTAGCTGGGTCTTTCCATTTTGTGTCCATTGTAAAGCATCAGCCCCTCACTGTTATTTCAGTCTGGAACACCTCATTTTCCTTTGTTGTCATTGTAAAGTCAATCAACTATCCCCCTGGTCCTCAGTCTCCATGTTTCCCTAGAAAGGTATTTAAGCTTCCCAACTTTAATGGCTCCTCAAGAGTTGACATCTAGCACTGTGGCACTCCCAGGGATAATGTCCCCAGAGTCCAGGGTGTAGACCCTGTAAAAGTTTTGGCACCAGACTGAGCAAAGGGCCAAATATTGGACTTAACCTTATCCTGATTAAGCAGTGGTTTTTCTGACTACTTTGGTAGTTTTGTGGTTTTTCCCATTCAACAATATTTTTATAACATTGTTGCATAAATTGTTCTGTTTCTATTCTCTTTACTTTGCATCAGTTTACACAAGTTTTCCCATATTTCTTTTCTCTAAAACAATACCTTTCTTCATTTCATGGAGCACAATCAAATCATCTGTCTTTAATTAATAGACCTAAAGTGAGTTAGCATACCATGCCAAGAGTTCAAGAAGCCTGGATTGTCTGTAGAAAACTATTTATCCCTTTTCTTTTCAAGACCTTAAAAATGGAACTTTTGCAAAGAACTTCCCTCAAAGGGATCTCAAATGTGCTGAGAATAACTAGCTGAAGACAGGCCCAGAAGTTTTACAAATTTACCTGGGCAGAGAACAGTAAGGAATTTTAAATCATTTAAAAAATGCATTTTCCTTTTGTATCATGAAGTTAAGAAGATGATTAGAATCACTCCATTGGGAGATGGGTACAAAATGTGAGTCAATTTTTAATAAATTTGTGGCATATTATATAATAATGATATAACCTTGTAAATTTTCATTTGAACAGAATTAGAAACCTGGACCAAAGCACTAGGAGATAGGAATCCAGATGGGTTTGTGTGGGGGCAAAAAACTCCCATTGCTCTAGGAAATCTTGACGGTGGGACAGTGTTGGTGACATGACTGAGACGAATGAGTAATCAGGTTTTCTGCCAGAGCCAGGTATCATAAAGATTACTCTGGTCAGCTTTTGGGCTGTCTTTATTTTATATGGTTTGGGTTCACACATAAAGTTGGCATGGAAATCCATTCTCACTATCTATCTTTTTCTTAGAGACAATGTGTTAGGCACGTTTGACGTATTTTTTGGGCCATAGTGGAGAGAAAGTACAGGCTTTTTCATGGGAGACAATTTCTCCCCATTTCATTCATTGTTCTTTTATGTTAAAGTACTGTACCAAATCAGGTCTGAGAGGGGGGAAACTTGGAGACTATTCTGACCTGTTTTTACAGGCACCTGTGTATGGGAATCTGAGTTAGAGTTTTAAAATCTTTAACATTAGCTCACTATATGCTGGTTTGTCGTGAAGTGACTTCTAGGGAATTTCTGTATTACTGCATGTAAGGGTGGGAATTTTTTAGGAGTTATAGGGGGTTTGTGGGTGGTCTTGCTATTAGTCTATTTTGTTTTTTTATGTTTCCCTGGGGCTGAGTAAGAATATTGATTACAATAATTTCAGTAAAAGGGAATGCTAGTGAGAAAAGAGTCACATAGGGGAAACTGAGTGGAATAACCATCCTTATAACACCTTCTGTGCGGGTTTTATAACTAGTGATGAGCTGTGCTAAAAGTCACAGGCTTTGACGGCTTCCCTCAGGTTTGCTTGTTCATCCACCTATTTTTCTTTGTTGCAAGAATTTTCTTACCAGTTTGACTAGCTATTGCCAATTAAGTCAGCCTGAATCAGAGGATCAGCTTTTATTATACTCAGAGTGTGGCATATACCTCCAACAGCTTATGGGGAATGGGCCCTTCACAATTCAGCTAGTAGTATTTACATGAAACGAAAGGGAAAAAAACAATGGCTACTTGTTATGGAGCAGTCAGTAATACAAAGAAAGTAAAGCATGCTTATTATGGAAAATTTATAGCATTATCTACAGAAGCTAGATCAGGGATGCATACTAAATTAAAAGGGGTCATTTTGGAGATTCTGAAATCCCTTTTTTTAAAGCAATGAAAGCTTTTTGGTACCAATTAGAGGAAGAAAAGAGACATGGAAGGAAACCAGCTGTTGCAGATGATCCTGCCAGTTCATTCAGAAGTCCTAACACAACAAAATGGTGAATACAGAACAAAATATTATTCAGTTATGTTGTCCCCAGAATTTACTTTCATCATTCCTTTCTAGTGCTCAGATGAGATAAGGGCTGTTATGGAACACAAAACAATATATTCATTTTATCAGCTAAGTCTTTATTTTATTTTTTAAAAACCCTTATTTTCCATCTTAGAATCAATACTTGGTATTGATTCTAAGGCAGAAGAGTGGTAAGGGCTAGGCAATGGGGATCAAGTGACTTGCCTAGGGTCACAGATATATAGTTCTTTTACTTTCGATTTTATTGATTTCTCCCTTGATTTTTAGTATTTCTAATTTAGTTTTCATCTGGGGATTTTTAATTTGCTCGCTTTCTAATTTTTTGAGTTGCATGCCCAATTCATTAATCTCTGCCCTCCTTAATTTGTTAATATATGCACTCAAGGATATAAATTCCCCCCCGAGTACTGCCTTGGCTGCATCCCACAGAGTTTGGTAGGATGTCTCATCATTGTCATTCTCTTCAATGAAATTGTTGATTTTTTCTATGATTTCTTCTTTTACAAATTGGTTTTGGAGAATCATATTATTTAATTTCCAATTAGTTTTTGATTTGCCTGTCCAGGTACACTTACCAATTATTATTTTTATTGCATTATGATCTCAGAAGGTTACATGTATTATTTCTGCTCTTTTGCATTTGTTTGCAATGATTCTATGCCCTATAACATGGTCAATCTTTGTGAATGTACCATGTGCAGCTGAAAAGAAGGTGTATTCCTTTTTGTCCCTATTTATTTTTCTCCACATATCTATTAAATCTAATTTTTCTAGGGCTTCGTTCACCTTTCTTACCTCTTTCTTATTTATTTTTCGGTTTGATTTATCTAGATCTGAAAGAGGAATGTTTAGATCTCCCACTAGTATTGTTTTACTATCTATTTCCTTCTTGATCTCTGCCAGTTTCTCCTTTATGAATTTAGATGCTATGCCACTTGGTGCATATATATTGAGCAATGTTACTTCCTCATTGTTTATACTGCCTTTAATCAGGATGTAATGACCTTCCCTGTTTTTTTTAATCATATCTATTTTTACTTTGGCTTTGTCAGAAATCACAATAGCCACTCTTGCCTTCTTTTTCTCATTTGACGCCCAAAAGATTTTGTTCAAGCCCTGAACCTTAAACTTGTGTATGTCTACCTGCCTCATATGTGTTTCTTGTAGACAACATATGGTGGGATTTTGATTTCTAATCCACTCTGCTATTTACTTCCGTTTTATGTGAGAGTTCATCCCATTCACATTCAACATTATAATTATCAGCTGTGCATTGGCTGACATTTTTGTATCCTCCCCTATTCTTACCCCTTCTTCTTAAACTATTTCCTTTTAAACCAGTGGTTTGCTATTAAGCTGGTATCCCTTATCCCCTCCCTTGAGTGACTTCCCTTTCTTCCCCCTCCCTTGTTATTCCCCTCTTTTTGTTTTTGGAGGCCTAATAAATTCCCTCCCCTTTCTTCTCCCTTCTCTTTTTTGACCTCCCCACTCTCCTGCTCCCCTTGGTTTATCCCTTCTGACTTTCTCAGTAGGGTTAGATAGAGTTTTATATCCCAATGGATAGTATAGCTACTCTTCCCTCTCCGAGTTGATTACACTGAGAGTAAGGTTTAAAAATTACCTCTTGATGCTCTCTTCCTCTCCTTCTTATAATAGTATTTGTCCCCTCCCCATCCCATGTCCTCTTTGTGTGTAATAGAATATCCTATTTTTCTTATTCTCTCAAGTTTCTCCTGGTGTCCCCCTCCATTCACCCTCCTCTTTCCCACCCCCCATATCATCTTAGACCATTCAGCACTCCACCCTCTCCCCATAAATCATTCTTTGACCACTATAATAGTGAATACTTAATAGTGAATAGAGTTCACTACAGAGAATTATACATAGCATTTCTCCACATGGGAATACAGATAATTAGATCTTATTTAAGCCCTTAAAGAGTCAAATTTAAAAAAAAATTATGAGTTTTCTTTCTTTCCCCTCTGTTTCTTATTTAACTTTTCATGTTTCTCTTGATTTTTGTGGTTGGATATCAAACTTTCCATTTAGCCCTGGTTTTTTCTGTGCAAATACTTGGAAATCTTCAATTTTGTTGAATTCCCATACTTTCCCCTGGAAGTATATAGTCAGTTTCAATGGGTAGTTGATCCGTGGCTGGAGGCCCAGCTCTCTTGCCTTTCTGAATATCATATTCCAAGCCTTGCGGTCTTTTAGTGTGGAGGCTGCCAGATCCTGTGTGATCCTGATTGGTGCTCCTTGATATTTGAATTGTCTCTTTCTGGCTTCTTGTAAGATTTTTTCTTTTACTTGATAGCTCTTGAATTTGACTATTATATTCCTGGGTGTTGACTTCTCTGGGTCCAGTGTAGAGGGTGATCTATGGATCCTTTCAATGTCTATATTGCCCTCTTGTTGTAGAACTTCAGGGAAATTTTGCTGAATAATTTCTTTTAGTATGGAGTCCAAATTTCTATTAATTTCTCCCTTTTCAGGGAGACCAATGATTCTCAAATTGTCTCTTCTAGACCGGTTTTCTTGGTCTGTCACTTTCTCATTGAGATATTTCATGTTTCCTTCTATTTAATCAGTCTTTTGACTTTGTTTTATTTGTTCTTGTTGTCTTGAGAGATCATTAACTTCTAATCGTTCAATTCTAGCCTTTAAGGACTGGTTTTCAGCTATAATCTTTTGGTTTTCGGCTATAATCTTTTGGTTTTCCTTTTCAATCTGGTCATTTCTGGTCTTCAGTTGACTTGCCTCACTTTCCAATTGTGAAATTCTGCCTTTTAGACTGTTATTTTCTTGCCTGATTTCCTTTTGAGCTACTTCCCATTTCTCTGACCAAATCTTTTCCAACTTTCTCGTCATCTCAGTTTTGAACATTTCAAGAGCTTTTGACCAGTTTTCATTATCTTGGGAGGGTTCGGATGTGATTGCTTGTTTTTTCTCCTCTTCTGATTGCTCAGTAGTCTGGATTTTCTCTGTGTAAAAGTTGTCGAGTGTTAAAGATTTCTTCTTTTTGTTGTTAATCTTTCTCTCTCTCTTCTGGACTTCCTGATTTTTGGTAGCCATTGTTAGCCCAGCAGCTTCTCAGCTTTATCCTCACGCTCAGGGTCTGCCTGCAGTCTTTTGGCTCCTGAGGTCTGAGATCTGGTTTTTTCCAAGGTCAAGCCCCCTGGTGGACCCTCTTGCTTGATCCTCTTCAGGAGGTTCCTTTACAAGTCTCAGGGCTCTGCTTCCACAGTCATATACCTGTCTGCACTAGTTCCCCACTCAGGGTTTCAGAGCCTTCACTCCCGCCTGTGTCCACCTCCACCTGTGTCTCCACCCGCGCCTGCACTCCGTGTCCACGCTCAGAGTCCGTGTGCGTTCCTCAGCTTTTTGGGGTCCCAAATCTTGCCACCCTCAGGAACAGGCCCTCGAGCTGCTAATGACTTGATGGGTGCCCCAAACTTGTTCTATTTCTTTTGACCTGGCTTTGGTGCTGCAGGTGGTGTGTGTGTGTGTGTGGGGGGGTGGTTGCTCAACCCGCAATTTAGTGAGAGCTGTTTCACCCCTTTATAGCATGGAAATGCCCTGATTCCACGTACCTTCCACGCTGCATCCTGTTGTGAGGTCCCTCCATTCAACTGGGTTTGTTTTTATGTCCCCTGGAGAAGTTCTGTATGTTTTGTTTAGGAGAGGTTAAGCGCTGCTTTTTACTCTGCCGCCATCTTAACCCGGAACTCCCTGTGTTAGATTCTTATTTCCTTATTTCCTATCTCTCTTCTCAATTGTAAATAAACTTTCATAAAAGTCAATTTTGACTTGAGATTATTCTTTTTTTTTTTTTTTTACCCTTGTACTTTGGTGTATTGTCTCATAGGTGGAAGATTGGTAAGGGTGGGCAATGGGGGTCAAGTGACTTGCCTAGGGTCACACAGCTGGGAAGTGGCTGAGGCCGGGTTTGAACCTAGGACCTCCTGTCTCTAGGCCTGACTCTCACTCCACTGAGCTACCCAGCTGCCCCCTTGAGATTATTCTTAATTGAGGATTGATAATTGTTCAATCCTCTGGTGACCATCTTTTAATATATTTGACCAAAAAAAACCCTTTTCCTCCTTACATCCCTGGTGTTCAGGAGACTGCTTTTTGCCCAGAGTGAGGTTGGATCCTCCAATCAGAGGGATCTTTGGAAAGGGACGTAACTTAAAACATAAATTTGAGTCCCGAGAGGAATAAAGGAACATTTTGGCTGGGAATCAAAAGTGAGAAGGTGTGTGTGGACCTGGTTTCCAGACCCTCAGCTTTTCAGCCTGGCTCTTGTATGTGGCTTGCTAAGGGAATGTCACATCACATGTGACTGGAGGCATTTCCTTTCCCTGGAGTGCTTTTTATTATTTAATAAATAATTATAAATTAAGATACAGTCTCCAGAGAATTTTAATTTTAACATAATTCAAGTGTTTCTGGGGATTTGATGGATCGGAAGCATCTCTAGAGGCCAAAAATAATTCACTTTGGAGCAGAGAATTGGTTTGAAATTGCCAAAGAGGTAGCCATGGGTGCTTAAAAGATGATGTGGCAGAATGAATGGAGTGCTGACTGGATTTGGATTCAGGTAAGATCTAGATTTGAATCTTACATCTAATACACCTTACTAGCTATATGCCCATGAGCAAGTCACTTAACTCTGTGCTTCAGTTGTCATTAGATTGAGGCCTAATTATATTTCAAAGGAGAAAATACATTAAAGGAATTTGCAAACATGAATATAAGAAGCAGTTACATTATTTTGATTATGATTAGATAGTGCTTCCCTCATCCTACTTCCTCTTTCCTTAAGGTTGCCCTGATACAGTTAACTGAGGCCCCATCCTTTGTCTAGACAAGCACTCCCCATACCCCATGAAGGACAGTTTTGGCTCAAAGCCAGAGTTCCTGGGCTCTGATGCTGGACCCTGCCCCTTGGTTCCAATCAGCAGATTTTCAGGCAGGAAGAGGTTGGTTATTGTTCTTTTCTGGGATCTGCTCCTACTCACTGTTGTGAGGAAGATTAGTTAGTAATTAACTAAGTATTAAGGTTGGGCCTAGAAGTAAGGGCTAGGGAATTCCAAGATGGAATGAAGGAGCAGAAAGTGGCTTGTGCTCTGAGAGAGACTCCATTAGTGGTTGGCACAAACTGTTGCTAGTCCTGGGAGATCTCAGACTTGCATCCTGATTCCCTGGGATCCTGAGTGGTGGTGGCATCTAGCAAGTGGACAAGAACTACAGAGCAGCACCAAGTGGAGGAGGAGTTTGGGATCTGGTGGACAGCATCTCAAGCACACTCTCTACTTGGATACCTTGGACCACCTTGGCTTTTGGCATCCTGTGATCATCTGTGGATTACTGTGATTACTGAGAACCTTCAAAGCCATCCTCAGCCCCTTTAGCTGTGCTGGTCAAACCTGGCTGGAACCAGGTTTGAAGCAGCTTCCCAGAGACTCCATTACTGCTTCTTTGAGCCCTGCCTGGCCTAAGTCAATAGAGTTAGAGTAGACAAGTCCTTCCCTTTGCCCTGTGGTTTTGCCCTTTTAGGTTTTATTGCCCTATCCCACCTTTATTTAATAGTTAAACATAATTAAAACTGTTAAAACCTTTTACCTTGCCTGCTGGTTTCAAAGACTCTGGCCTAGTGGTGAGCTGGGTGACAGCTGGCCAACACCCATTCTTGACAGTTAACAGCAGCTTAGCTGTGTACTCTGATCTCCCTATCCTGGTTGGTTCTGTCTCTCTTTCAACCCAGCGTGTGTACCCACAAACCATTAGGACACATTTACATCCCTGGTGCCCCACATCTTTTTTACACCACATATCCAAGAGAGCTCATGGGCAGGTCAGTGTCCTTTCCTTTCTACCTCCACAGTCTTCCCTCTGACCTTACTTGCCTGAGCCCTGGTCTGGAAGTCCCCTCTGAGCTGTCCTCCTGCTGCCTGACTGGTGAGTTCTTTTGGTGGCTAAAGGGGAGGAGACTCAAGGGAGGGAATCTAGGCTAGTGAACTGGAAGTTCATCCCTAGTCCAGAACTCTGGGCTTCTCAAGGAAAGAATTTAATTCAATTTAGGGATATCTATTTTGCCTCTGTGGCCAGATGGATCAGTGAATAGAAATCTGGACCTGGAATCAGGAAGATCTGAGTTCAAATCCATCCTCAGACATTTACTAGCTGTGCGATCCTGGGAAAGTCTCTTAACCTGTTTGCTTTAATCCACTGGAAAAGGAAATGACAAACGACTCCATTATCGTTGCCAAGAAAATGCCATGGCCAGTATTAACATGCTATGGTCCCTGAGTCAAGAAGAGTTATACATGACAGAGCAACAATAATAATTGTATTTCTTTTGTTTGCATGTGCTTTACTCTCAAGCAAAAATAAGACTTTAGGGCTTTGGTTAGGGCTGGGGGCCAGAGATATGTAGAAGGGACCATCTTCAGTTTGGGGCTTTTTCAGAGCAATAATCTTGGTAGTATGCCTCCTTGTCAGGGTCACTGAGGCCAGGTACGGAGCCTTAGGAGGACATAACCAGAACTCTGGGACCATATTCCATTTCTCCCAAGGGCAAGATTGTTTATCTGGAGCCAGAACAAGGAAAGTGTGATGGACATGGAGTGGGAGGAGCAGTCTTGAGGCACCAGAGATTCAAGCAGGATTGCCTCTAGAAAACTGGGGCAAATTCCACCAATATTTCCTGCCTTCATACTTCTGTCCCCAGGCAGGTGACAGGGGCAGCTCCTGCCCTTCCCTGTTAATAGCTCCTTGCACAACCAGGAGTGATGATCCAAGAACTGGCACTCTGGGGCCCCTCCAGCTCTTCATTCTTTCAAAAACTATAAACCTTCAGAGAAAAAAGAGACTTAAAAACCCTTCAGCTGAACTTTTCCATTCCCAGAGAAGGAAACCTGAAAACACAAAAGGATTAATTTGTCCAAGGTAAGTCAGTGTCAGAGCTTAGCCTAGAACTCAGGGCTTCTGAGTCCCAGTTTAAGGCTCTTCTCCCTGCTTTATGCCCTCTCTAGAACCTCTCTAACCTGCCCTCTCAGCTTTGGTTCCCTCGTTGCTTCTGTACCACACTGTCAAACTGACCTGGCACAAATTGGGGTGGGTGAGGAGCCTCCTTCCTTATTCTCCTGCCTTTGTTTCTCCCAGGGCTCCCAGATATACAAATTCTCATTCCCTTTCACCAGGAAAAAGTTCTCTCATGGAAAGAGAGGAACCTAGGCATAGGGCAAGGTCTGGGTAACTCTGTACTCTGACCTCTCTTTCCTCCATACCCAGAACTAACTTGATGTCATGGATTTGATGAAATGGAAGCTGGTGTTTGGGGTTCTGCTGAGCACAACCTTGTCAGTCTTGCTTCTACGTCAGCTTCTGGCTTCTTGGGCAGCTTCTTTGAGCCCCTCATCCTCTTCAAGGAAATTTGAGTGGGAGATTCGACCACCACAAACCATGGACTTGAATTACCCTTATCCCTACCCCTTCCTGATCAACCATCCTGACAAGTGTGAAGGTCCCAGAGGGGCGCCATTCCTGCTCATGCTGGTGATGACCCGACCCCCAGATGTGGGGGTGCGCCAGGCCATCCGGCAAACATGGGGTAATGAGACTTTGGTACCCAGTGTGGTTGTCCACAGACTCTTTGTTCTTGGCCTGCCCCCACTTCTCTTTGACAAAGAACTTCAGCCTCTCCTGAAAGAGGAGGACAGGAAGCATGGAGATCTCCTCCAGGTGGGCTTCTTCGACACATACGGAAACTTGACTCTCAAGGTTCTCATGGGGCTAGAGTGGATGGCCCAGCACTGTCCCACTGCTCAATATGTTCTCAAGGTGGATAGTGATGTCTTCCTAAACCCCAGGTTTCTGGTACAGCAGGTACTGTGGCCCAATGGACCTTCACGGCCAGACTTTATCACAGGACACATCTACAGAAACACGAAACCTTTGAGGGACCAGCATAACAAGTGGTACATGCCCCCAGAGCTGTATGCCCCGAACAGGTATCCTGACTATTGTGGGGGTCCTGGCTATGTTCTGTCTGGGTCCCTGGTCCTCCGGATCTTGACCGCAGCTCAGAGTGTCAAAGTCATTTACCTGGAGGATGTGTTTATAGGGTTGTGTTTGAAACTGCTTGGAGTGAAGCCTACACCTCCTCGTCGTAATACCTTCCTAATGTACCGATGGAATTACAACCATTGTGCTTTCCAACGACTTGTCCTGGTCCACCGCTTCCAGCACCAAGAGTTACTACAGATATGGCCAGACTTCCTGACATCCAATCCTGCCTGCCCAACAATATGAAGGTCTAGCACCGTGGTCCATACTTTTCCTTCCTGGACAGAGGCAATAATAGATCCCTGAAGTGTTTATCCAGGTGAGGCAAGGTGAGGTGAGGGGTAGTGTGGGTTCAAGGTGAGGTGAGGGGTAGTGTGGGTTCCTGTGCCAGCCCCTCAATCCATAGGGTAGATAGCTGTGGCCTAGGGAATAACAATAAATTGTAATACATGAATATACCAGAATTTTACTCTGCTGTAACAAAAAAAATATGAAGAATCAGATGATAAGGAAACATATAAACTAATGTAGCTTCCAGTAAGCAGAACCAGAAAAAATATATACACAATGATTAAAAAAGCCAACAGATCTTTACCTTTTATCTTATTGATGCAAAGTATTGGTTCCAAGGCAGAAGAACAGTAAGTGCTAGGCAAGTGGGTTAAGTGACTTGCCCAGGGACACACAGGTAGGAAGTAGAGTCTGAGGCAAGATTTGAACCCATGAAGTGCGTCTTTCCAACTCTAGGTTCTGTCTATTATCCACTGTGCCCCCCAATTGCCTTATACCCAATGACTACAACTGTGTAAATGGCTTTCGGCTTTCCTCTCTTTTCGCCACAGTTTTTGTGCCATGCTCTTTTTGGCAATTCTTATCTCCCGAGGCTATTGTGGGTGCCATGAAATGAACCATGAGAGGGGAAGGACAGGGTGGGATAGCCAGCCAGCCCAACATGGAAGCCCTGAGAAGCCAGGGAACCTGGGAGTCAAGCCCAAGAGTCCCCAGAGATGGAGATGGTCCAACAGGGGAAGAGGATTATGCTTCCCCCATGCTGGTGGGGATAAATTTGTATATTTGTGATTATACTTTCTGAAGTAAATATTCTGTTATAAAAACTTCATTGTGTTACATGTGGGACTTTTCCTGGAATAAACGGAAACCTTGGCTTTGTGGGAAATCCTAGAAAGGGGTACATCACCAGAACTTTTGAATTTTGCAATACTTTAGACTGCAAGATTTGTTATATTGAAACTAAAGCTGTTATTGATCAGCTAAAGCTGTTATATTAAATCTAATTTGTAGATGGTTGTTAGGGGGTTAAACTATTGTGCAGGTGGTTTATAAATATCCTGAAGCAGTTTGGTACAACCCTTATTTATTATCAGGAGAGGTAGGATAGTAAACAGAAGGTTCTTATCTTTAATTATTTTGCCTATAGATAAAAATGGAGAATATAGTTCTTAGCTTATATTACTATTCCTATATTAAACTTTGTACTAAAATCTATCTAATAAACCCTAAAATTTAACTGCTTTTCTTCTTGCTTGTCAAAGCAGGCCACACTTATCTACTCTCACTGATGTTATAATAAAAGACACTACTCCTATCTATTAGATGTAGATGTAGAAGGAGTATAGAAAGGATGAGATAACACCTCTCTCCTTTATAACAGTTGCCCAGGCAGGATCCTTTAGGTCAATGGATGATATCCCTTCAGTACCCACCTGGGGTTAATTGATATTATTAATGGGGTCTTTAGCTGGATAACGTTGGAATCTGACTGTGTGTCTCTTCCCAAAAAAGTTTTGAATAACCACTTCAGGAAGGTACTTTAAACTTTGGTTGTATTTAACAAAGGAGGATAATGGGTTTGGATGGAGGTATTGGGAGAGCCTAATTTAAAATGATACTGAGGAATCTCTAAACTGTAGGCAAATGAATGAATTAAGATGATTAGCTTCTCTCTGGTACAACCTGGCCAGAGCCACACTAGAGCAGGCAAACTGCTGTATAATCTTTCAGCTTCTTCTTCACTAGATGATAAGCCTAACCAGTTTGAGATATCCATCCCTTTCCATCCTCTTCTTCTTCTCCTGTCCACTTCCCGGATCCCTCCCTGGCCCTGGGAAACCTAGATAACTAAGATGACTGACTTCCTAATATCTAGGGGCAGTAGAATCAGAGATGGTGGTCTGGGTACAGGTTGCTGATGGTACAGGAACAAACAGGAGGAGCTTGCAGGGTTGAGTTTGCAAGTCTCAATCCCACAAAGACCAGGATCCACTGATCTCCAGTCTCAGGGAAAGAAAGGAACCAAGACCCCTGCCAGGGCTACCAGGGTGGTTTTATACCCCTCCCTGGGCCAACTGCCCTCTCCTGTCCTCATGCCTCTCTGGGAACATTCTGACATCCAACTGATCCACCTGTCAATCACAGTGTGAACTCCTGAATCCCAGAGATTCAATATAACACTGACTAATGATAATAATTCCTCTATCTATCTTAAACTATCTAATCGATGAACATTAATTTGATAATGAACCCCTTCACTTAAAACCAAAAGCTGCCAGAAGCCCACTGTCAGAGGAACCTCTTGACAGAGAGTGAACCTGAAGAGCCCAGAACTCCTCTTCTCTAAACTCTAAATGGTCAAACTGCCTATCAGTAAAACACACTTTTTCTCGGCTTCGTATGCGCATCTCAAACTCTCAAAGGTAACTGTCTCAAAAGTCACTAACAGATCTTCTTTGTCTGAGAGAATGACCCAGCCACCAGCTCCAAGGAAATTGGAGAAACTGGAGCCCAGAACTAACTGAATTTCCTCTTTTATGATAGGTCTCTTAAAGTGATGGAGGGCAAGAACTATCTGCTTTGGCTCTTAAAGCGACTGTGTGATTTTAATAAAACTTCCTGTAATATAGAACTTCTACTCTTAATGAGATAGAATGAACCTAATAAAACTCCTTATAACAGATTCCAAAGAAGTTTGTAATTTTTGTGGGTGTGGGAGGAGAGCTATAATTGTACAGTTAATTTTTTTTTCAGGTGAGTGTTCTACTGATATAATTTCCTAAAATTTTCATTTGCTAATGGCTTGACTGTTTTAGTACTGTTACTTTTTGTGTTATTGAATTCTGTGTAAAGTTTAATATACTAAAATGTTCTGTATTATTGATTCCTATATAAATATTGGTTCTAAGTTGGCTAAAAGAAATCTGGAACTATAAGATTGCTCCCTTCTAGAAGAAATACTCTTCAATGCTTTTGTTTGCATTGAAACAGACTGAGACTGCTTGCCTTTTGTGAAAGCAAAATGCCTTACAACTTCTTAGAGTGAGACAGCCTGTCCCTAAAATCTGTGTCTCAAATGCAAAATGTAGTTGACATTCATCACTAGTGCTCAAACTGAATTTATTTGTCTTCTTGTTAGATAGCATCTTGATAGATGAGTTTGTGATTCCATTTGGATTATTGTTGCAGAGGTAAGGATTTTTGGGGGAATTCTGGGTACCCTTTGGGATAAAAGAATCAGAGGAAATTGCCTGGACCTCTATGCCTATGCTGGAGGGATCCCTAGGAAATTTTAGCATGCTGTGTAAAAGGGACACTTATTTCAGTGTTCCCTGTTTAGAAAGGATCCTATTCTATGTATACTCCAGTTGGATGGTCTTAATGAACTGAGAGAATCAGGGCAAAAGTTTTCACTCAGGATAATTTTCTTATTTGTGAAAGAGGCAACAGCAACTTGACCCTAGATCCCAAATCCTTGTTGGAAGAGCTACATATATCTTGTTATGTTCAGTGTAGATCTAGTTTCTGTTGGAGACCAAAGCCAATTTTCTTTGTTTTTGCTTTATCCTCTTCTTGTGTGTTGAGAAAGGTTCTATGGAGAATATTGTCCATAATAGCAATACTGTAAGGATAATCAACTGGGAGAGACTTAGCTACTCTGACTAGTACATTGATCAATGACAGTTCCAGAGGACTCAGGAAAAATGCTGTCTAACTCCAGAGAGAGAACTGATGAACTCTGAGTATAGATTGAAACATTTTTTCTTTCTTTCATTTAAAAAAAATTTGACTTGATACATGTAAAACCCAGTGGAATTGTGCATTGGCTAAGAGGGGTTAGGGGTCTTTGGGGGAGAGGGAAAGAACATGAAATATGTAACTATGGGAAAATATTCAAAATAAAAATTTTAAAAATTAAAAAATTAATAATAATTGACTAATCTGGAAAAACTCTGCATGATTTAATATGCATAACAAATATTGGATTTTTTGCCTTCTCAATAGGTGGGAAAAGGAGGGGAAGAAGAAAGAATCGGAAACTAAAGTTATTTTTATTTCTTCTGTATTGAATTTTATTTTATTTCCTCCTAATTTGAGTCTCAAATTCTCTCCCTCCCTCTCTCTCTCTCCCCTGACTCTTCACTCACGTTGAGATGGTAAGCAATCTCATATAGATTTTACATGTGTGATCATGTAAAACAATAAAAAATTTTAAATGGTTAAAAATAAAGGAGGCAAAACTTTGTATTTAGAGACAATTATGCTTTTACCTCCCACATGCAGGACTGCATATGATATTTGAGATTTATCTATTTAGCACTGGAAAAGCAAATGAAAGGGCACTTTTGGGCAACTAAGTGGTTCAGTGGATTGAGAGCTAGGCCTACAGATGGGAGGTCCGTGGAATCAAATCTGGCCTCAGACACTTCCTAGTTGTGTAATCCTGGACAAGTCACTTAACTCCCATTGCCTAGCCTTTACTACTCTTCTGCCTTGGAACCAGTACACAGTATTGATTCTAAGAAGGAAGATAAGGTTTAAAATGAAAGAAAGGACATTGCTTATTCTTCTTCAGAGATCATAGTATACTGAATACGAGATGAAGAATAGGAAAACATATTTTTTTCTTGACTTTGCCTATTTTCTTGGGACAGTTCAAACAGGAAGAAATGTGTAAGCTGGGTTTCTCTGAGCATGATCAGTTTTCCTAATATGGCAATGTTCTTGAGGAGTCTTTTGAGCATGCTCACTTTATCTAACATGGAATCTTATCACATGGGTTCCTTTGACTGATTGCTTGAGTCTTTAAAACTTGTGAGACTGAACCATTCACTCTTTTCAGATGTTCTTTTGTACTCCAGTGTCTTTCTAATATGCTTTTTCAGTCAACTCTTACTGTGTCCATGAGCTGAATGGGTGAGAGGGAAAGGATTCCTTCTGCTCCCTCTCTTTTGCCCCACATCTTGAGAAATTGGGGTGTGCGTGTGGTGGTGGTGATTTGTTTGGTTCTGTGATATTTGTCCTCAGTTTCAGGTGTTGGGGGGGGGATTCTAATGGGATTTTGGTCCATGGCGGTTTTGTAGCCAAGATTACAAGCAAGATGGAGCAGTAAGCTAGCCTGGTATAGAAGTCCAAAGAAACCAGGATGTCTGGGACTTGAGCTCAAAACAGTGACTTGGATTTGAAACTGAGACTGTGTTCTATGGGCACTGAGGTAACCTGACCCTGAGCCTCTTCTTCTCCCCAGAGACTAAGGAGATACAACAGGGAAGAATGATTATACTTCCCCTGTGTTGATCATACTGAAGTAAATATTTTTTCATAAGCAAAAAAAATTTTTTAAATGGAAAGAACAAGAAATAAATGCTATCTATTTCACTCACTACTCTTTGGCTATCTCCTTGTGTGAAACCTCAATTTCCCTCATCTTCCCTCTTCTTTTCTGCTCCCCCACCCTAGTCCCTTCCCTGACTCCAAGATGTTTTGGAACTATGAATCATGATCAAATCAGCTGTCATTGTTCCAGAAAATGGCATATTATCTCTTGTGTGTATGGTCCTACGCACCAACCCTTTAACTTTCAGGACTGAAGTATCTCTTTGAGGCATCCACCAACCTTTGTGTGTAGTCTTCCCCATTAGAATATAAGGCTTTTGTGGACTGGTACTGCCTTTTTTTGTGTGTTTGTATCCTTAGTTCTTGGAAAAGTTCTTGGTACATTGTAAGTACTTACTACATTTTTAAAAAATTCATTTATTTGTGGGGTTTTTGTTTATTCTACAAGATTGGACCTCTCGTTTCATAACTACATTTTCCAAACTATTTTTCACTATCATCTATACCTATAGATGTTTTCTATTTAAAGTAACTAAAGTCTATATTTACTACATTCTGGAAGATTCTAGCAAGTTATTCATAGAATTACTCTTTCCTTGACAACAAGTGCTGAAGTGTAACTTCATGATGGTCTTTTATTTATTTATTTTTGCAAGTGCTTAACATGAATACTGGGGAATAGTGGGGGAAAGATGGCAGGATGTCCCATGAAATTACATTTCTTATTTCCTTTTGATTCACACTCTACTAATTTTGATTCAAGTCTATCAATTCTGGTATTTTTCTCTCTAAGGAGAGACTATGAGCTATCCTTAGTTACAACTTTTTTTCTTTTTTCTTCTAGTTTCAACCTAGAATGAACTTGTCCATTCCCCTACCATGAGTCCCAACTGCCCTCTGAGGATAGTTGTTCAATTAAACATTATCCCTATGCTACCAACAGCTCAGAGAATAACTTGATATACATAGTACGTATTTCAAGCAGGGTTCATTGTAGGAAAGAAGTTACAGTTGGATGAATTTTGAATGGCTAGTGAGTGCTGGGAGAATGAAGGATGTTAAGGGTCCCATAATTATTTACAAATGAAGGATAGCTCCTTTGAGCCTATAAAGCTCCTGGTCCTCCACCAATCCTCTCTATGCCAGCACTACATTTATCTGATTCAGTTTTTTTTAGAGAATTTCTGTTCACATGGACCTGGCATTCAGAGAACTCCATCATGGCCCCAGGAACTTCGTCAACCTCCAAGACTGCACCAGTCTTGGTATTCACACTTAATCACCTCATCTCATTAGTACCCTCTGCCCTGGTAACCCTCCGATTTAAAGGTGGATTGATGAGTTCCTCTTCCCTTAAGGATGTGTTATGTTTGTAATAACAGGGATATTGGGAAGCTGATGGTCTGGCCAGGGTCAGGTGCCAGAAAGACTCACTTCTCCCCCACAGACAAGCTTGAGTGAGTAGGGAGGGGGTAAGGTACTCCTTGCTCTCAAACCCCTCCCCCCAAGCAGTTGGTTTTCAGTTGAAGATGGAGACAGAGAAGTGTGTCTTCAAGCAAGATTCAGCAAAGGCAAATCTTTTTTTTTTTT
>NC_058130.1:708815952-708816930 GCF_016433145.1 Gracilinanus agilis
TTTAATCTGTTTACATACTTTATGCCCCTACTTTCCCCTTCACCCCCCCCTCTCCCCCCACCCATGGCCAATGCACATTTCCACTGGTTGTAACAAGTGTCCTTGTTCAGGGTCTATTTCCCATTCATGTCCGCCTCAGTCCATGCATTCAAGCAATTGTTTATCTTATATGTTTCCTCTCCTGCAGTCCTTCCTCTGAATGTGGGTAGTATCTTTACCATAAATCCCTCAGAGCTGCCTTGTGTCATTGCAGTGCTGCTGGTACAGGAGCCCATTACATTTGATTTTACCATAGTATATCAGTCTCTGTGTACAATGTTCTTCTGGTTCTGCTCCTTTCGCTCTGCATCACTTCCTGGAGGTCTCTCCAATTTGCATGGAATTCCTCCAGTTTATTATTCCTTTTAGCACAATAGTATTCCATCACCTGCATATACCACAATTTGTTCAGCCATTCCCCAATTGAAGGACGTCCCCTCATTTTCCAGTTTTTTGCCACTATAAATATTTTCATACAAGTCTGTTTATCTATGATCTGTTTGGGGTACAAACCCAGCAATGGTATGGCTGGATCAAAGGGCAGGCAGTCTTTTATAGCCCTTTGGGCTTAGTTCCAAATTGCCAGCCAGAATGGCTGGATCAGTTCACAACTCCACCAGCAATGCATCAATGTCCCGATTTTGCCACATCCCCTCCAATATTCATTACTCTCCCCTTCTTTCATTTTAGCCAATCTGCTAGGTGTGAGGTGATACCTCAGAGTTGTTTTGATTTGCATTTCTCTAATTATTAGAGATTTAGAACACTTTCTCATGTGCTTATTGATACTTTTGATTTCTTTATCTGAAAATTGCCTATTCATGTCTCTTGCCCATTTTTCAATTGGGGAATGACTTGATTTTTTATACATTTGCTTTAACTCCTTGTATATTTGAGTAATTAGACCCCTGTCATAGTTTTTCGTTATAAAGATTTTTT
>NC_058130.1:708821544-708891975 GCF_016433145.1 Gracilinanus agilis
CTGAGAAGGATCTGACTTCTTAGGCTGGCAACTGACAGGAACCAAGCTTAATGGCTGCAGTGAGTAGTATCCCCAAATAATACCTAGGCACTGCTACTAAAGATAAAGCTTATATTGATAAAAGAAGGAAGGGGAAGGCAAAGAAGGGGTATCAAGGATTTGGATAAACTGGGAAGCCCTGATCAGCTAGGTAGAAACTGCCCTTCCCCCCCCCAGGGAGTGGCAGACCTTTAGCTAACTTGCCCTCAAAGCTAATAGTAATTACTCCTAATATCTAAATTACTAAATGAATAATAAAATGCTATTGCAATGAAGGTCTAATTCCACTAGACAGGCAAACTCCTGAGTAGAAACCACAATGGCTTTTGCCACTATGGCCTCCCAGGCAAACCCCAAATCAGGAACAGCGAGCTGAGAAACCTACTCACCTCAACTCCCAGCAATCAACTGTTTAACTCCCTACTAACTGGCCCCTCACCCAAAGTTCTCCGGTGGGGGGGATCCCCTGGAATTCTGGGTGAGGCTTGACCCTGTATTTTGCGGGAATTCCATCCTGCCATTTTCTATATTACAGTATTCCCCCCTTTTCTAGTAGAAATTTCCACTGGAAATTCTGCAGGCTTAAGATATTTTACCCTCTCTATGCTATAACTAAGCAACATCCTAAACAATGTCTTATTCCTAACACCTTAATAGTCTATTGCTATGGCTTATTTTAATATCTACCCATATCTAAGGAGGGAAAAAGGAAAGTACACAAAGGAAAAACATGGGGTTTTGATATAAAGAACAAGCATAACAATGAAAGTAACAGAGTAACACAAGCGGAAAACCAAATCTGCAACAATTATAAGTTGCAATCACTATTCCTAAAGCATGCAATGTAAACATCTTTGAAACACATTCAAAAGCAAAATTGCAAAAACTACAGTGCTTCTTAACTTGCTCCTAACTCACAACAAAAGAAACATGGTAAAACTCTATAAGCAAAGTGTCATACAACTGTCTATACATTTAACTCTAAGTTTACATGTTAGTACCTTACTTAAGCCACTTTAATATATTAATACTCCTAAGTTCTAAATTGTTAGTATGTTATCTTGTTAGTTTTAAGTGTGTACTAAGCTATATACATTACTTATTCTCATAGACTATAGTGACTCTCCCTGACTAACTCTATATTTCAAAGATCCCTAAAGTTACCTTTCCCTAAGCTATTAGTAACTCTATACTATGTGTTAGTAATTATAATACAGGCTATCCACAATGCCTATTTACAGGTGGAAGTTCCCTTGATGTCTATCATATCAAAAAACAAACAATGGATCTTTTGATATGCTAGAGATCCTAGGATATCCTTCCATTATATACAGATATTCACATGTAATATGTACATATAATACATATATACAAAAGAGACTCTCATTTATCTACATGAGGTCTATGTCAAAAGGTGAACAATCAGTTTTGTGCTGTGTCCAATGAGCTAATGAGTGCTGATGCATGCACATACTTACCCCTTACTGCAGGGGTCTTCTGGGCACACTGGAGAACTGTGGAAATCTCTTTATCATCTCTGATAAGGACAGTTTAGTTGATAAGGAAATAAGGACAGGACAAGGGAGTTGTCTTTACCTCATGCTTCCAGCTCTGGCTCCAGGAGCATGGAGTTTATTATATATATTTCAAGACTTATTTCACACAAAAGAACCCCCCCGAAACTTTGCAGATGCGCAGAAGTTACAAATTATGTCACATCAAAACACAAAACATTGGCTTCAGAATAGACCAAGGCCAAGGCTGAATTTTGACTGACTTCTTATCAGAAAGCCAAGTTGGGGAGTATCTTGACCTTGGCTATAACAGGCAGCAGTATTCCTTGCTGTGTTAACAGTGTTAACCCTTTAAATTCAGGTTTGATAGGAACTTAAAGCTTTTCAATAAGGTCATAATACTTTTCAAGAAGAAATTACAAGGATCACAAAAGGTGTCAAAAGAGGAGTCTCAGATTTTTATCTAGTCTCTTATTGGCTTCCCACAGAGAACCACAATTCTCCTTGTGTAGCATATGTGGTGTGGCATGCAAACTACCATGTGATGTTTCATTTGTGCAATGTGTGTTTATGACACGATATTATAGCCTTATGTATTTCTTCCTTCCAGTCCTCTTCCTGCACAGTACTTAATAAAGATTACAAAACTCTTGTGATTGTCCATTCCTTTGTGCTGTCTCTGCTGTGAATTTCTGCAGCTTGTAGCTTCTGTGTTCTTTGTTTCTTCATCTGTACCTCATGCATACTTGTCTGTTGTCTATCGTCTTGCCGGGTGGTTGGCTTGTCATCTTCTTAATCAGGAACAATAGTTGTTGTGATGTAATCGTGTTAACTTCCATTGTGTTGTTTTTGTGTTGCAAAAAAAATTTTGCAGTTTTTTTTTTTAATTTCAAGCAGTTCATTCTTCTTCAACTGTACATTCTGTTTGCTGTGGATCTAGCCATGCATTCACTTCATGTTGCTCTAATTCAGTTGGTGTATCATGGTGTTCTTCATGTACAGTGTGTTCTTTTACAGGCTTCACATGTGTGATATGGAACCAGGGGTCTCTGTTCTCAACTTTTACACATGTTGGACTAGTTAATAATATCTGGTAAGGCCCAACCCATTTAGGGTCTAGAACAGATTTTCTTGCAAAGTTCCTTATGTAGACCATGTCTCCCAGTTTAAGCTGATGTAAGCTAAAGTTCAAAGGAACTTTCTGGGTTAACAAGCCAATTTTGTGCAATTCATCCAGTCTTTTCTTTAAGGCTTTTATATTTTTATATAGCTGACATTCAGCTCCAAGGAGTGACAAGAGAGCTGACTTCTGGGATGAACTATGCCATGGAGCGTGACCATACAGGAGTTCATTCGGTGACAATAGTGTGTCACTACAGGGTTGACTTCTTAAATAAAAGAGAACCCATTTCAGATGGCTTTCAGAACACACTTTTCTGATCAGAGTTTTAAATCTCTTATTGCAGACCTCAATTTGCCCTGAGTATGAGGGGTGATAGACTGAATATAAGCTTCTCTTTATCCCCAAGGTCTTATAAATCTCACACAAGATGTTTTGGGAAAAGTGTGACCCATGGTCTGAATCAATTCTAGCTGGTACAGAAAATCTCAGGACTATCTCTCTCAGAAGCGTCTTCACCACAAAGGCTGAGTTGTTTTTCTTTGCAGGGAACACTTCTGGCCATCGAGTCAACCTGTCAATGATGACTAGGGCATATTTGTATCCTTGATAATTGGGCATTGATATATAATCTATCTGCAAGCACTCAAATGGGGTATATGCCAATTGTCTGCCTCCTAGTCTCTTAATTCTGGTCATGCCTTGGTTGTACTGCAAGCAAACCTTGCATTTTTGGCATGTTCTAATTGTACAAGTGGATATGCCAGGGGCCATCCAGTGTCTTTGAATGCCATCCACCAGGGATTGGGTTCCATAATGGCCTTTGACATGCAATGCATTGCATAGGGTATTATATAAAGATCTTGGAAGAATGGGTTTGTCTTCACTAGTAAACCATACATCTCTCACTAATTTGGCCCCTAGATTTTCTACCCAGTGCTTCACTTCCCTTGGGGAGTATGCCTGTTTTAGATCTGCTTCATCCACCAAGGAGAAGTTCAGCACATGGATGAGACCAAATTGGGCACCATATTTGGCTGTTATATCTGCCCTCCTGTTTCCTAATGAGACTTCATCTACACCCTTTTGATGTGATCAGCAATGCATCACTGCCACTTCTTTGGGTAACTGGACAGCTTGCAGGAGTTGGTTTATAAGACTCCCATAAACTATTTCCTTCCCACCAGCAGTTATATATCCCTGATATTTCCAGATTTGGCCTGTACAATGGAGTACATTAAAAGCATATCTACTGTATGTAAAAATGTTTAACCTTCTACCCTGGCCAATTTCTAGAGCTCTGATGAGACTCAGGATTTCAGCACCTTGAGCACTCATGGACTTTGGTAGAGCTGCATACCATAAAGTCTCATCTTGAGTCACTACAGCTGCACCTGTATACCATTCCCCATCTACCACAAATGCAGAACCATCGGTAAACAAAGTCAGGTCTGGAGAGACCAAAGGGATATCGGTCAAGTCATCTCTAGTTTTCTGAACTATTTCCAAGGTATCTGCACAGCTATGGCTGGGTTCCCCTTCTAATGGCAAGTCTGACATTAGTGTGGCTGGGTTGATCTACTTACAATGATGGAAAGTTAGGTTCTCATTGCCCAGCAACACAATTTGATATTGGGATAAGTGTTGGGATGTAAACGCTTGCAGGTTGCTGTTTTTTAAGATGGTATCTATGATGAGGTGAGTACAGCATAATCTTGCATCCCAAAACCAGATCTGAAGATTTCTTAATCATTAGGGCAGTAGCTGCAATTACTCTCATACATGGTGGCATGCCTCAAGCCACAACATCTAGCTGGGAGCTATAATAGGCTATTGGTCTAAACTGATCCCCAAGAGTCTGCATTAATACAGCACTGGCTATTACTTTGTCCTCATGCACAAACAGGTGAAACGGTTTTGCATGGTCAGGGATACCAAGTGCAGGACTTGATAACACAGCTGTCTTCAGCTTTTCTATTGCATGCTTGTGCTCCCATGTCACTTTTAAAGGTTCTGAGACAGTGTTCCTAGTCAAGTCTGTCAGAGGTTTTAAGATCAGACTATATCCAGGTATCCACTGCCTACAGTAACCCATGATTCCTAATATTGCATGGAGCTGCTTCTTGGTCTTAGGCATGCACAGCTTCTGTATATGTGCAACTCTCTTGGGAAATCCATCTTATATCCTTCTCCAACATGAAGCCGAGGTACTCAATTCGTGGCAAAACCCACTGTAATTTGGCCCTGGAAATCTTGTGTCCCCTTTTGCATAGCTCTTGTAATAGATATTTGCTGTCTCTTTGACACACTCGAGCATTTGGTGACATTAGCAAAAGGCCATCAACATAATGCACTAGTTTACTCTCAGTGAATATGATTGACTCAAGATCTCTTTGCAGGATCTGGTAAAAGATATTTGCACTTTCTGAAAAACCTTTTGGAATTCGGGTCCAACAGATTTGTTTACCCTCCCAGGAAAATGCAAAAATCTTCTGACTGGACTCATGCAGGGGTACGGTAAAATATGCACAGCACAAGTCCACGACCGTAAGCCAGGCTGCATTACTTGGAATTTCGGCGATGATATTTGCTGGGCTAGGTACCACTGCATGTCCCTTCTTAACAAAGTTAAGTTTACTGCTCTAAGATCCTGCACAAAAAGCCATTGTGTTTTGCCATTTGGATCTTTTTTTGGTTTTTTAATGGGCATAATAGGTGTGTTGTACTCATATATAGTATAGACCAAAACGCCTTGTTCCAGGAGACTTTGGATAATGGGCCTGATACCCTCTGTGGCCTCTTTGCTCAACCTATACTGAGGGATCCTAGGCGGAGTGGCCTCTTTCACCTTGATCTTTACAGGCGTGGCAGATTTTAAAATTCCCACATCAGTTGAATGCTTATCCCAAACTGCTTCTGGGATATCTTTTGGTATTTCAAAGATACTCCCCATATGTTGTTCCTCCTCATCACTCTCCATTTGCCCTAGGAATAGCAAGGGTTGATGCTTGAGTGACTGTTTGGGTAAGTGTAGGAATATTTGGCCTGACATCACACTGGATAGTGGCACCTAATTTACAAAGAACATCCCTCCCCAGGAGGTTGTATGGGCATTCAGGTATCAACAAAAAGGAATGATCTAACGTAATTGGGCCAATTTTCACCATCTTCGATCTTAGCTTGGGCACCAACTCCATTTGCCCAGTGGCTCCTTTTGCTCTCACAGACCCCATTAGTGCACAATTTTCTGGTGCAGATTTCAACACAGACCAGGTTGCTCCGGTGTCAATAAGAGCAGGATAGATTTGATCCCCTATTGTCACCATAACCAAGGGTTCCCTGTCTTTAGCTGTCTGATCAACAGGTACCAAAAGGGTTTCTATCTCAATGTCCCCCAAATATCATTGATCTTGTTCTAGGACTTCTGTCTCTGCTGGCTCAGGATTCTGTGAGTGTAATGATGGTAAGTCTCTTTCAAAAGTGGCTTCTTGGACTGCCTGTGCCTTAATTGGCATCCCTGGACCATTCATGGGCCTATCAGTGTCAAAGTGTATCTCAGTTTTCCCAGACCATGAGTAAGGTAGAGTGACCTTCTCTTCACTGAACATGCTTTGCTTGACTTGTGCATAGTTAGATTTAGGAAAGGTATTTCTCTGCATTAAAGGAAATTCTTCAGAATTGGGAATGTGTTTTTGGCTCATGACCACATCCCAATCCTGTGAGTCTATGTCTTCTTCTTGTATTTGTTCCCTAGACTCCATGTCAATAACAGGAAACTTAACTGCAGATGTACCTTGCATAGGAAACAAAGTCAGTGGTGTAGAGTCTTTCTCTGTTCCTATTGGTATCACTTTGCTTCTCTCATGGCTACTGACATTTATGGAATCGAATTGCTTTAAATGCTTTAACTCAGAATCTACTCCAAAGGCAGCTCTCTCTGGAGTATCACAGGCTTGAAAGTGTGCTACATCTTTATGCACCTGACCCTGAAGTAGGCTTGGTACGAATTCCCTAGCTCCAGGATCCAGCTTTAAAGTTCCTTTATTATTGTAGCAACTAGACTTTCCATTTTCCCTTCCAGATTCCCTAGTTGGTGATAGAGAAGAGGTTGTGCCTGTGTCTGAGAATTTAGCACTTTCCCTCTCAATGGTATGCAGGAGCCCATCTCCCTTGTTGACACTGTCTGTTTCTAAGAGATCCCCATTAGAACACCTGTCTAAAATCATTGCCCTTGTTGTTTGGCCTTGCTGTATTACTGATTGATGTAAATGATCCATGCAGTCTTACTACAGAATGATACTTCTTTCCCCTCATAGTAAGAATCAATGAATGCTACTTTCTTCAAGCTTGTATCAAGAACTTGTGCAGATGTGCCTGGTTCCCTTTCAGTGTTCCCCACATCACTGTTTCCTTTCCTATAAATTCTCTCCTTTATTTCTATTATATCCTCCTTGGCCATTTCTTTGTAACTTTGTGTTACATCCACCAACCCATAATTCATATCTTCTGCACCCATTTTGTTTTTCCCACATTCCTCTGCCACATCACTGTCACTGCCCTTTTCTGTCCTTGCAACAACTAAGGCTACTTTCTTAGTTCATAAGGTACGAGGTCTGGCTCCTTCGGACAGGTATTCCTCCATTTTTGATAAACTAGGGGAATTACTTAATTTGGCACAGTTATGGTCACAACATCTGGCCTTTACTTTGTCACTATATCTGTTGTTGTCCCTGTTATTGCTACCATTATTGCTGTTGTATCTTGAATTGTAGTAGGTGTTCCTCCTGTTGTTATTATTACTTCTATTCCCAAAATTTATCTGGGACTTGAACCTACATTCCCAAACTACGTGTCCAAGTTTTGAGCATAGGAAACACCGCTTGACTGAGTTGTTTGCACTGCTAGAAGATTGCCTAGGTCTGCTCTGGCTCCTCTGATTGCTGGACATCAGAGCCATATTTTTAATCTCCTCTTTTTCCTTGGCCTTTTGAGCTTCTTTCAGTCGCTGCTTCAGCTCTTCAATCTCCCTATCCTTTTCAGAGGTCTTTGATTGCTTTGGTTCACTATCTCTAGATTCATGGACATATGCAGCTGTTTTCCTTAACTCCTCAATGGGCATGGTCTCCCATTGTGGGCAATGCAACTTGAAATATGCCTGGATGTGATCCAGACTGCACTTAACAAATTGCCTCCTGACATGCTGGATATTGTCCTCAGCAGTCATGTCCCTGAAACCCAGGATAGTTTCACCTGCCTGTCCAGATAAACACTTGGGTGTTCTTCCTCCCCCTGCCATAATTTTTCAAAGGACCCCCATGCATTAGATCTTCTTGCCTGTAGCCTCATCGCTTCTGCTAAATCCTCCCTGAATCTCCTAAGATAAGTCATATTAGCATGAGAGGATAGCTCTAAGTCCTGATGGTGTTCTGGCCATGAGGCAAGATTGGGATTACTTCTAGTTTTGGCAACAAACTTTGCCTTTTCACTAGGGGTGAACAATTCTGAAAGTAGCAATTCCATGTCCTCAAAAGTTGGGTTGTAAAGCCTCACTGCCCATTTGTATTATTTTATTGATTTATGTGGATTGACATAGAACTGGGGGAACCTCCTTTTCAAAATCTCCAAATCACCCCCTGAAAAAGGTTTATAGCCTTTCACATGTATGATGCCTGCATCTGGTTTACTACAGTTCTGTCAGTGATTGGAAGGATAGTTACAGGAGCTGCTTCAGCCCCTGCAACCTCTTGTTCAGGGTTCTCATCTTTGACTTGTTGTTTCATATCATCCCCCTTTTTTGTTGTGACAGCATTCTCAATGATCTCTAGCTGCATTATTGTTTTAGCATCTAGGTCCTTCCCTTCCCTGATCTGCCTGTTGATTTCAATTAAGGTCTTCATGTATTCCACCATTTGCTCTAAAACCGGGTTTGTAATTTCAGTTCTCCCAAAGGTAAATGCCAACACCTTTCTCAAAATCATGAGGGCCCCATAGAAAGTTGCAGTCATGTCTATCCCTGATGGCACATATGCCAAGGCATCATCCACTGATATTGTCAGCCACATGTATGTATCATAGATTTCTATAACTTGTTTAAAAATTGGGGAACTGTTATTAACCAAAAGGTGGCACAAGTCTGCCAAATCCCATATATCAGGACCCCAGAGCACCCCAGTGTAACAATGGCCCTGTTGATAAAGCTGGCCATATTGATTACTTCCCAACCAGGTTCAAAAATAAAAATCCTAGGCTGGCTGGCCAAAACTGTTATGTTTGTAATAACAGGGATATTGGGAAGCTGATGGTCTGGCCAGGGTCAGGTGCCAGAAAGACTTACTTCTCCCCCACAGACAGGCTTGAGTGAGTAGGGAGGGGGTAAGGTACTCCTTGCTCTCAAACCTCTCCTCCCAAGCAGTTAGTTTTCAGTTGAAGATGGAGACAGGGAAGTGTGTCTTCAAGCAAGATTAGCAAAGGCAAATCTTTAATGATGTTCCCTTTCTCAAACTTATATTCCCCACAGGTCTGATTGAGGGACAAAGGAGAAGATTGATCTCTTGATGCTAAGGACTGAGAAGGATCTGACTTCTTAGGCTGGCAACTGACAGGAACTAAGCTTAATGGCTGCAGTGAGTAGTGTCTTCAAATAATACCCAGGCACTGTGTAAATAGAATTAGCTCAAACCCATTCATAGTTAAAACTCTAGCCATCAAAAATAATGTCATCCCCACCTCCCTTAGTGGGGAGGGGAGATGAGTTACCCACATGTGACAATAAGTAACAAATCAAGAACAAAGGGCAGTCCAAATCAGTGTAGAGGCTGCCATTTGTCCACTTGAATTAGAGGTGGACCCACAGGAAGTGAGGAAAGACACTATATCTTCAAGTTTGTTGGTTACTTCCTGTTGGGGAGTTCCCGCTTTGAACTTGGTGCTGAAGGATCTTGGCTGAGACCTCAGGCTGCTTCTACTCTGAATGATCACATGGGTAAGTTAGGCTGACTTCCTTTGGCCTACCTTCGCGTTTCCAGACTCTCTACCTTAAGTAGGCTTCTTGCCTCCCTAATTGCTAAGGCCTTGCAGCTTGTAGCCTAGTTTAATTAGCTTTCAATCCTCTCCCCACCCAGCCTCAGGTAGACCCAGGCTAGCCTCTCCCTCTCTCTGTTTCCCTACTTTCTACCTTCCTAATTGTAAATAAACTACCTTAAACCCGATCCTGACTTGGGACTATTTTAATTATGGAATCAATCTGAAGTTTTGATTCCTGGTGGCCACACCTTAATATATATATATATATATATATATATATATATATATATATATATATATAAAACCTAAAATTTTCCTCTTATAGCACTGCTACTAAAGATAAAGCTTATATTGATAAAAGAAGGAAGGGGAAGGCAAAGAAGGGGTATCAAGGATTTGGATAAACTGGGAAGCCCTGATCAGCTAGGTAGAAACTGCCCTTCCCCCCCCCAGGGAGTGGCAGACCTTTAGCTAACTTGCCCTCAAAGCTAATAGTAATTACTCCTAATATCTAAATTACTAAATGAATAATAAAATGCTATTGCAATGAAGGTCTAATTCCACTAGACAGGCAAACTCCTGAGTAGAAACCACAATGGCTTTTGCCACTATGGCCTCCCAGGCAAACCCCAAATCAGGAACAGCGAGCTGAGAAACCTGCTCACCTCAACTCCCAGCAATCAACTGTTTAACTCCCTACCAATTGCCCCCTCACCCAAAGTTCTCCAGGGTAGGTCTGGATGAGGCTTGACCCTGTATTTTGCGGGAATTCCATCCTGCCATTTTCTATATTACAGGATGGCACTCAGGCTAAGCATCTCTTCATTTCTCACCTGTCTGTCCTCCTTTGGACTTCCCAATCTTGGTCCATTAACTTCTATGAACCTCTCTCCCTTTCCACTTTTCCACTTATTTTTTGTGTGTTTTCTTTCTCCAGATTAAAAGCTTCTCGAAGGCAGGGACTATCTTTCTTTTTCATAGTTGTATCTCTAGGGTTTAGCACAGTGCCTGGAACAGAGTAGGCACTTAATAAACATTCATAACAAAGAAGCTAAGTTAATATTTATAGATGGTCCTAAAATAATGGGATTCTTAGCATATTTGTCCATATATTTTTTTTTGGCTCTCATCATTTGTGTGAAAATGGAAACAGAACACATAGAACTAAAGGCCATTTTATATTTTCCTTTGTTTCATGGATTTCCATGAGTTCATCACTATGTGGCCAGCTAACTGTGAGGAGCTTCTCTGGATATTTTTGGACTAAGCATCTGAAAAGATGTGGTTTGTTGCCTGGATCACATTTAACATACTCATCTCAAACTCAGCTTGTACAAACACAATTCATCATTCTCCCCCTTAAACCTCCTCCCCTTCTGTTGTTTCCCCTCTTTCTATTGAGGATACTATGACATTCCTAGTAATTTAGATTCATAACTTAAAGTTTACTGTGGTCCTCTTTCTTTCCCAGAAGTTACTCATAACTCCCTAATCTAAAGCTCACATAACTAGCAATGGGCAACCACGGCTTATGTTTCAGAATTATGCCCTTTCTCCACAAGGCAATTATCATTTTCATAATTGGTGGACTTATTTTCAACCCCTTCTCTCTCTCTCCTCTACATAGCTGCTAAACAATCTTCCCCAAAACATGTTACTTTTATATATAAAAGTAAGTACTTTTATATATAAAAGACCATGTTACTTTTATATATAAAAAAACCCTTCAATGATGGTTCCCAATTTTATCCTCAGGATAAAATGTCAACTCTTTAGCCTGGCATTTTACACCCTTTATAATCTCCTCCCTACATTTCTAGACATATTTCAGACTGCCCAATTTACACACTGGACATCTCTATCAAACCTGACTACCAGAATTTGACACTTCATCTCCTCCTTCTTTGAGGGTACATTAGATATCCCGTATTCCTGAAATCAATCTAAGCCTTCTGCAATGATAGAGATGGGGGGTATGGAGCACCCTTCTTGCAACTGAAATGGTCTCCCTTGATGAATCCTTATCTTTCTTCAAACCTCAACTCAAGCACTACCTCTCCTGTGACATATATTCCATCTTCTGAATTCCCAAATGTGTAATTAGAATCTTGTACACCTGGACTTCATCTCCCAGAATCCCTTTCCTTTCATCCTCACATTGCGTTCTTATGTTTTGAAGATAAAACTTTCTGTAACTCTGCCCTCGCTCTTTCTTCTCCTGTGTGTGCAGTCTAGAAAGCTTCTCTTTACTAAGGCTATCACTTTCCTCTATGTCAAGTTATTATTAATAAATCTTATAAAAATATAATACTTGGAATATTGAACATTAATTTTTAATCTTACACAACTTATGAAAGGGTAGAAGCTTCTTTTTTAAAAATTTCATTTATTTATTTAATTGATTTAGAATATTTTCCCATGGTTACATGATTCATGTTCTTTCTCTCCCCTCTTCCCTCTTCCTCCCATAGCCAATGAGTAATTCCTTTGGGTTTTACATGTATCTTTGATAAAGACCCATTTCAATATTATTGATATTTGCAATAGAGCGATTGTTTAGAGTCTACATCCACAATCATATCCCCATCGAACCATGTGATCAAGCTGTTGTTTTTCTTCTGTGTTTCTACTCCCACAGTTCTTTCTCTGGATGTGGATAACATTCATTCTCATAAGTCCCTCAGAGTTGTCCTGAATCATTGCATTGCTGCTAGTACTCAGAGTCCATTACATTCTATTTTACCACAGTGTATAAGTCTCTTCGTACAATGTTCTCCTGGTTCTGCTCCTTCCACTCTGCATCAATTCCTGGAGGTCATTCCAGTTCACATGGAATTCCTCCAGTTCATTATTTCTTTGAGCACAATAGTATTCCCTCACCAACAGATATCACAATTTGTTTAGTCATTCCTCAATTGATGGACAGCCCCTCATTTTACAATTTTTTTGCCACCACAAAGAACATGGCTTGGATAGAAGCTTCTTGAGGGTAGAGACTCTTTGCACTGTGCCTTTGAATCTCTGGTACTCAGTACAGTGCTTACATGTAATAAGAATTTAATGCAAATGATTGTTGAACTTAATTGAATTGGAGTGTTTCTGAGAATTTGAGGTTTAAGAGACATCCCTAGGGGCTAGCAGAGTCTCCTCCATTCTGGTTACAGGAAGTCAGAGGAGGTTGCTGCCCAGGAGGTAGCCATGATCACCTGAGTTTTTAAGAGAGGCTATGAAGCAGAGTGGTTAGAGTGCATGTATTCAGGAAATGAATTCAGGAAAGATCTGGGTTTGAGTTTTGGCTCTATCACAATCTTACTAGCTGTCTGAAACCCTGAACCTCAGTTGTCATTAGACTTCAGTTTATAATGAATTAAAGAAATTTGAAAATGTTAAGATTATAAATGGGAGCATCATTTTTATTATATCTAGACTGTACACCAACCCCACCCCAATACACCCCACTAAGGATAGCTTTGGCTCAAAGTAAGAGTATTTGGGTTTTGGGGTCCTCATGGACCCTGCCCCTAGGTTCCAACCAGCTGGAAGAAAGTTATTGGCCATTGCTTTCTCTGGGATCTGCTCCTCTTCACACATCCAAGGGAGCTCAGGAGCAGGTCAGTACCTTTCCCTTTCTACATCCACACTCTTCTTCTAGCACTGAACTTTAGATAAGCATTTCTAATGCACAATAAATTCTAACATTTTTCTCTGTTCCCTAATCTATGGTTAGGAAGATTAGTGTGTATAAGTAATTTCCTTAAACTATTGTTAATGTATATGGAAAAGTAGATATGTTATGGAAAAGTAAAGGGATAGGATGATGTTGGTATAAATAGGGGAATATAGGAAGGTAAGGGATGAATGGAGAATGTTGGAAGGGCTGCTCAAACAGACTAATCACAGAGGCTAGAGACAGAGGGTACTGGGAGGAAACACACTGGGTCCTTAAGGCAGGCAGGCTATCTCTATGATACAAGAAGAATAGAGTCAGCCAGAAATGATATGGGTCTAGCTGAAGGGCTTTTGATGTTATTTTCTAAGGTCCCTTGAGGGATGAGTCAAGAGGCTCCTCCCTGCCAGTGAAACTGATGTCTATAGGAAGTCTCTGCTGGCTACTTCCTGCCCGAGATGGATGCCTAGGTTTGCCCTCAAGAAATAAAAGGAAAGTTATTTCTTCCCTCTTCAGCCTTTGTCCTAGTATTCAGTACAATGATTCACCAGAGGCTTTTTGTGTAGATATCAAAGGGGATTTATTGATGCCCAGGATAAGCTGAGGGAAAGGGGTTTGAGGTTTGCTAACTTCTGCTAGGGAGAAAGCTAATGCTGGCAGAGGGTCACAGAGGAGGGAGTCAGACTGAGGGAGGCCGGCTCCCTCAGTCAGGGATAGTTTCCCTGCCCTGAGGTAATGAGGATTTATCAGATCACTAGATTAGGGGGTGTCTTGATTTAGATTGTCCTTCCTGCCTACAGAAGCTAAATCCCACGATTTCCATCCACCAGACCACCATTCTTCCCAGGGTCCAATGGGGAAATCCAGGGAAATAGCGGGATGTAAAAGGAGAGGTCAGGGAGAGGTCCAGAGAATTCAGGCAAGGTCCAAAATGCCCCAAAGGCAAAAGACCCTTCAGTTGGTACTCCAGGGATATTTATAGACCAACTCTAATGGTTTTCCTGTGAGCCCAGCCCCCTGGCTGGTTCAGCATTCCAAACCTTTCCAAATGACAGAGCTGCTACAGTTGGTTTGCAAAAGCAAGAGCTTTTGCTTCAACCCTGCATTACATGTATCAGTAAGGTATTAGGCCTTACCTGCCTGGGCCTGAGTCTAGAGGTCTTCCTACTGCCACTGCAGCTTGGTCAAAGTTCTCTTGGTGGCTAGAGGACACAAGGGAGGGAATCTAGGAGGGTGAGGTGGGAGTTCATCCCCAGCCTAGAATTCTGGACTCCTCAAGGGCAGAATTCAATTCGGATAGATCTACTGTGCCCCTGTTCTTTGCAATTGAATAAGTCTTTCTCTCCTTATTCTCAAGCAGTGTACCACAAAGCAGTAGGGCAGTGATGGGCAACCTTTTGAGCTTAGTGTGTCAAAATTCATCAAAAAAACGAGATAACTTGGGTGGTGTGTCACTTTGAGAAAAAAAACCATAATTTTGCTATATTTATAGTTTAAATAACAAAAATGTATAATTATAATATAGAACCGTATTTAATAAACCAAAATAGGTAAATTAATATAGGTAGAATTGTCATCCATAATGCACAGAGTGTCTACACTACACTACAGCAAATGTTTCATCCTCAGCATGTGGCCCCATACTTCTCTGTATGCAGCCGCGTGTCATCAAAAATGGCTATGCATGTCAGTGCTGACACGTGTGTCATAGGTTTGCCATCACCATACTAGGGGATAATAACAGTTGTGGGGATGTACTCTAGCTGCCAGGAGATATCAGCTGGGCTGGTGGCCAGAGTAAGAACCACATCCTGCCAAAATATATACTAAACTCCCTCTCTTATTAGTTACTTAATTGATAACTAACTTCTTTGTAGGTTGCAGAAAGCAGGGGGAAATGAGCCTACAAAGGGTGATTTTAATTTCTGTGGCACCACAACTAACACAAGTGTTATTTTCTCATGGGATTTTCCTCTGAATTCCATTATGAATTTGGGGCATTCCAACTGCTACTTTTATTCCTATATAGTAGCTACTCTATCTGGAATCTAACTTGGTAAATATATCTAGGACAGCTAGGTGGTATGGTGGATAGAGCATCATGTCTGGAGTCAGGAAGAACTGGGTTCAAATCCAGCCTTAGACACTCACTAGCTGAGTGACTTAACTGTGTTTACCTTATTTTCCTCATTTGTAAAATGAGCTGAAAAAGGAAATGGGCAACCACTCTAGTATCTTTGCAAAGAAAACCCCAAATCTGATCACGAAGAGTGGGAAGTGACTGAATGATAACAATAAGATATATATAGTAGGCTTTCTCTTTCTTCCTTTCTTTTCAATTTAAATCCAGGTTAGGCCATTCTGTGGATAATGGAGAAGAATCTGTCCTTCCCCATTCCCTTTTAAGACAGTTGTTATATAACAAGTAATAAAAGAGAGGTGAATAAAAAAAATACTCAGCAAAACCGAAGAACAAATCAACTTAGTTAACCTCTACAAAGAAAGAAGGGATTAGTCATTATAAAGATCTGGCTTAGTCATTATAATTCTACACCATTCAGTTTGGATTGTTTGTTCTTTCCATTTATATTATTGAGGTGATATATCTTGTTTTCCTAGTTCTATTTACTTCACTCTGCATCAGTTCACAAAGCTTTTCCCCTTGCCTCTCTAAATTCATCATCTTTGTTATATTTTACTGCACAGGCAATATTCCATCATATTCATGCACCACAACTTATTTAACCTTTTCTCAGTGTATGGTTATGTACTTGGTTTAGAGTTCTTTGCTCCTTCAAAAAGTGCTGCTATAAATACTTTGGTACACATGGGATTTTATTTTTCATGGACATCTTTAGGGAGGTTGGTTCCTAGTGATGGAATCCCTTGGTCAAAAGAAATGGGCATTTTATTCATTATCTTAGCAGGTTCAAATTGCCTTCTAGAATGATCACAGCATTAGTGTACCTGTCTTTCTACAATTCTTTCCAATCTGACCATTCACAACTTTTATTATCTTTGCCAATTTGATGAGTGTTAGGCACAACCCAGAGTTGTTTTGACCTGAATTTCTATTATGTATAGTTGGAAAATCTTGAACCCCTAAAACTACATTACCCAAAATTCCTTTCTGTATTACCCGCAATGCTTTTCCCTTTGTGTACATTTGTGTCTTCATGTGTTGGTTTATAAGTTCTGAAACTCTGCCTTTCCCTCTCTTCTTTCTTGAGCAGGCTGGGTTTAGTTATTATTAATAAAACTTTTAAAAATATAATACCTTAGTTATTAGATATTAATTTTAATCTCCACATTATGGTGACCATGAAGGGACAGAATTCTAAAGAATTTTTTAAGTCTTTGAGAAAAGAATAGATAGCATAGATAAGTTTTGCAAGCCCCTGCTTCTACCACTCGCTAGTTCCAGCCCCGTTCCCACTGCCTGTCTCCCTCTGCTGCTTCTTGTGTCCATCTATTTGAGCCAGAGTTCCTCACCATTCCCAGCCCAGGCTGTGCTCTGCCTGCCCTCTGCCTATGCTCTGCCTGCTGCCCTTGCTGTTGATGCCTATTCAGTCTGAGCTGTACCTGCCTAGCCTCCAACCTCAAAAGCCTATGACCAGACCCGCATGCCATTCCAAGCTGCTTTTTTTTCCCCCCACAGAGTGTGACTTATAAAAATCCTTTTACCTCAATCCCTTCCCTGACCCCACATGGGTTTCTAGCCTGTCCTAGCCATTTTCAAAAAGGGAACTTCTCTGCCATTTTATTTTTTGTTTGTTTTGTTTTGTTTTGAGGGCATAGAGACTAAATCAGTGGATCTGAAGTAGAAATTTTGGGAATTTGTTTCTGCCTTTTGGCCTTTTCTCCTACTCAAAACAGTAGGGGTAGCCAGTCCTTCATATGCAAATACGCTATTGTTCTACCTCTAGAAATTTTGCTTGTTTCCTTTTACTCTGTAAACAAACCCCATTCAGCATCTTTTTCAGGAAAAATGCTGTTTGAAAGCCTGCTTGAAACTCTGAAACAACAGTTTAAGTTGGTATAGCTAAAAATTACAGTTTGGATCTGCTTAATTCTTTTCCTGGGAGTTTTTATTTTCATTGGAGATTTCCCACTTTATTTACTTCTCCTTAAGAATATGCAGCAACAAACTAGGCTGTTTGAATTCCAGACCAAACTAGAATATTTTGACAAAGTTTTGAAAGTCTTGAATACTCTCAACATGCAGAATGGAGATTCTGCTCAGCTCAGAATTCTCCCTATGATGAAATTCAGAGCTCTGACAAATGAAATTCAAATGGATGATAAATAATGGGGAGGGGAATGAATCTTAAAGGTATATGGGAGTTTGCTTGCTAACTATTTTGAGTTTATTCCCCTCCATAATAATGAAGAAGTCTATTTGGATTGGAGAAAAAGGATTTTTGAATTCACTGCCTATACCCTGTCAAAGCTTATTATATTTTCTTGATTGCTTTACGGTTTAATTTTGTTTCTTTTAAGTTCATGTATTACATGTATTACAATACTATTCTATTACACAAAATTTTTTTTCAGTGTAAAAGCCCATAAGTCCACCTGATCTAGCGAGGTCATGTGTTGCTTATACAATCTTTTCTTCATTTTGCCTTTGTTAATTGTCACATACATAATGATGGATGGACCATCAAAACTGGTTACATTTGTATACAACCTTGGAGAATTTAATGACTTAAGAATTTAAATTGTAATTTTAAGGGGTCTTATAAATGACTTTAGATACCTAGTACCTTCTGAATGGATGATATATTTTATATATATTATTTTAAAAATTGAATTAAAATATAGAAAACCAAATAGAAGTTCCTACCAAAATTTTCATATAAAGCAGGAAGCCAAAAGAGCTCCTGCATGCATGTATGATATTTTAACTCTTCGGTTTAATTTACTTCCACCAGAACAATCTAGATTTCTTGGTGATGTTCTAGACCCCCAAAAAATTTTCATCAACAGTACAGAGGTTTGTGTTTTTTTCTAGGCTCTTCTGCCAAATTTTGGAATAATGGCAGTAATAGACTTTATTTAAAAATATCTCTGCAAAGGCTGAAAGATTTGCTATACCTGTAGAATTTGTGACAAGTATTGTTATATTAAATCTCTGGGAGCCAGGAATCCACACTGTTGATTGACAGGTGGGTCCACTGGATATCGGAATGTTCCCAGAGGGCCGTGAGGACAGGGGAGAGAGCAGTTGGCCCAGGGGGGTATAAAACACCCTGGCAGCCCTGGCTGAGGTTCTTTCCTTCCCTTAGACTGGAGATCTGTGGATCCTGGTCTTTTGGGATTGAGACTTGCTGGGCTCAACCTTGCAAGATCTTCCTGTCTTATTCCTGATAACATCATCAACCTGTACCCAGACCATCATCTTCTGATTCTACTGCCCCTAGATATTAGGAAATCAATCATCTATAGTTATATAGGTTTCCCAGGGCCCGGGAGGGATCTGGGAAGTGGGCAGGAGAAGAAGAAGAGGGTGGAAAGGGGTGGATCTCCCAAAGACTGTTAGGCATATCATCTAGCAAAAGAAGAAGAAGCTGAAACATCAAGCAGCAGTTTGCCTACTCTGGTTTGGCTGTGGCCAGGCTGGACAAGAGGAACTAACCATCCTGACTCAATACTAGCCTACAGATCTGAGGGTTTATCATCATCCTAGTAGATAGGGTTTCCCAATCCTTCTATCCAATCCCGATACCCCATCTTTGTTAAATACGGTTAAAGCCTTTTAAGTACCTTCCTGAAGTGGTTATTTATAGCTTCTCTGGGAAGGGAGATATACAGTCAGAGACAAACTGTTACCAAGCAAAAAGAGCCCATTATACACTATCAATCAACCCCAGGTGAGACCTGAAGGGATATCATCCATTGACCTGAAGGATCCTGCCTGGGCACTGTTATAAAGGAGAGAGGTGTCATATCATCTAGCTAGGGCAAGCCTCAGTTGATCTTGCCCTAGCCACCTATCTGGGCTATCACTGTTGTCACACATTTACCAGTGGTAGTATCCAGTTTAGGTTCATCCTCTCCTCTCCATCTACATTTATTTTATAACAGTATCCATTAGTTCATAGATTTTTTAAAAATATCACACAGCAAGTATATAGAAACTATATTATATATATATATATAAACTATATATGAACTCATATGAATCCTATATTATAATGAGTTTGCTTGCTATAGTCATTAACTGGGCTATTGCGAATTTTGAGAATTTTGGTACTTTCTTTGAATGTGCATTATCTACTATATTACTGTTGTATTGTGAAAATCATTTGCACTCACACAGTGGTTCATGGCAAGTTAAAAAAGGAAATGGATCTCATTTTTGGTAAGAAACCTTTGTATCCTACCTCTCCTTGACTGACACAGTGTGTCACTAATTCTAAGCTATATATTTTTAATTTTTAAAACATTTTTATTATTATTTTTTCTTGTATTTTCAGTGTAATATTTGAGTACTTTGAAGTACATGTCAATATTAATCTTTTTTTGCAGTAATATAAGTTTAAAATACGTTTCTTCTAATATCAATGCATACCCAAAAAGCTTTAGACAATAGAATAATGCCATTGATTGTTTTAAAAAAAATTATGGGACTTTGCTTAAGGATTCTGTCTGATTCCAGAAGAAGGAAATACAAAAAGAGCCATTGCACAGTGCCAAAGAATCACAAAGTTAATCTGCATCGTGTCAATTGAGCACAAGGTCAAAGAGACCAACCAATCCCAGTGGGATTGACATAATTTTGAGCCAAGACAAGAGGACTTGAACTTGTTTGGAGTTTGAGGTTGTGACTATTTTGACATATGTCAGAGGCAGGTTTTCCTCTGAGCTGCATTCTAACAAGCACCTCACTTTGGTTGCTATCCTGGTTCTCATAATCTAGTCCCTTTTCTGTCTTTCATAGTGTGGCAAACTTTCTGTAGTTCTGGCTACTGCTTGGGTAAGTGCAAATAACTTTAATTGGGCCCTGATTCAAGGGCCTGTTATAGGTTTATTTTTCCTTTACTTAGATTTTTTTAGACATAAGACTTTGATATTTTATATTTCATCCACAAATTATTTTTTCTCTTTTATTTGGATTTTTTGAAGTTTTGATTTTCTTTTGCAAATTTATTCATATACCTCATAACTCAGCCATGTATCCCTTAGTGATTCCTATGTTTGTTATTATTCACCTCAGGGGGGACTATGTTATTGTTGTGAACTTTGATTTGAATTTGAGCAGTTTTAGGATAAGAAATTTGCTACCTCTCAGAATCTAGAAGTCTTCATGAAGATGCCTGCAGAGACCACACACTGCACCAGAAGATCCATATTGAACTTTGGGATGTGAATTGAACTATGGGGGGGGGGTTGAAAGGATTTTTAAAAACCCTTCCCTTCCATCTTGGAGTCAATTCTGTGTATTGGCTCCAAGGCAGAAGAGTGGTAAGGGTAGGCAATGGGGGTCAAGTGACTTGCCCAGGGTCACACAGCTGGGAAGTGTCTGAGGCCAGATTTGAACCTAGGACCTCCCATCTCTAAACCTGGCTCTCAATCCACTGAGCCACCCAGATGCCCCCTGAAAGCATTTGTTTTGAATGTATACTTTTCTGCCAAAGGGGACTGCCCCCAAATTGGCCTTTTGTCTACCTAGCAATCATTGATTTTGTTCTCTTTTCCTTTTATCCACAAGTTAGTTATATTTCCATGATCCTTTTGGGGAGACTGGTCTCCCAATAGGATCATGGGGGGAATATATAGTTGGAAAATCTTGAAACCCTAAAGCTAAATTACCCAAAATTCTTTTCTGTATTACCCACAATGCTTTTCTCTTTGTGTACATTTGCATCTTCATGTATTGGTTTATAAGTTCTGAAACTCCACCTTTCCCTCTCTTCTTTCACAAGCGGGCTGGGCTTAGATAGTTCTTTTACTTTAGTTATTATTAATAAAACTTTTAAAATATAATACATTAGTTATTAGATATTAATTTTAATCTCTACAATTACTAATGGTGATTTGGAACAATCTTTCATATGGGTTGTAATCATTTATATTTCTTCTGAGAATCATTAGTATCCTTTGACTTTGGAATGGCTCTTCATCTTGAATATTTGTGTTGGTTACCTATATATCTTCAATATCAAATTTTCAGAGGTAATTGACTCAAAGATTTTTTCCTCGCAGTAGATTCTTCTTAGTCAAAGCATTAATTTGATTCATGCAAAAGCTTTTTAATTTAATATTCTTTTTTTTAAAACCCTTACCTTCCATCTTGGAGTCAATACTGTGTATTGGCTCCAAGGCAGAAGAGAGGTAAGGGTAGGCAATGGGGGTCAAGTGACTTGCCCAGGATCACACAGCTGGGAAGTGTCTGAGGCCAGATTTGAACCTAGGACCTCCTGTCTGTAGGCCTGGTTCTTAATCCACTGAGCTACCCAGCTGCTCCCTTAATTTAATATTCTTGAAATGAACTAGTGTTATCTTTTGTGTGGTCACTTCTATCTTTTGTTTGATTAAGAATTCTCTCCATGCTATAACTGTGAAAAGTATCTAATCTGATTCTCTTCTAATTTTTAAAAATAATTTAACCTAAAATATTTAGATCCCATATCCATTTTGAGCTATTTATGAAATATTGTCCAAGATAATGGTCCAAATCTAATTTCTACTAAGCTGCTTTCCAGTTTTCCCAGAAATTCTTATCAGATATTCCCCCAAGTAATTTGTGTTTTCAGAGTTTTTGAACACCAAGTTCCTGAATTCCTTTGTTTCTGATTTACCTTATCTAGACTGTTTCATTGATCTTTTCCAAATGTTTCTTAGGATTATTGCTTTATAGTAGAATAAATACGAGGTCTGGAAGTACAATTGCCCCTTAATTCTGATTTTTTTCATTATTTTTCAAAAGGCCCAAGACCTTGACACCACTCACTTGTAATCTTTCCTTTCCCTCACTACTACCTTATCCCCTGGGATATGGCTGACCAAACACTAATTGTTTCATTTCCTGTGAAAACCTCTGCTAATGTGGCAAGTGGAATGCCCCTGCTGAGAAGGTCTGTGATCAATGACCTGGAATTGATGACTTAAGAGACCTATTGACAAAATGGTTATGACTGATGTACATATCCCTTAGCCAATCACAGAGCTTCCTCTGCTTCTGAAAATGATCAATTATGGGGTTGTACCATCTTATTTTATTTTTGGTAACCTTCCAAATATTATTAAACTCCTAAGACCCTAAGGAGAGGGGTTCCAAATCATGAGGAAGATCTTGAACCCAATTGATTAGGGACTACCAAAATTTCTAATAAATTGGTTGATGATGCTCGGAGTTTGGTCTCAGTGATTTTTGATACAGGTTGAATAATTTACAGTGAGGATTAAATGAGATAAAATACATAAGGTGCTTTGCAAACCTTAAAGCACTATGTGAGCTGTTATTGTTATGGTAACTAATTCCCATGGAGGACTCTCTCATCTCCATTGTACCATCTTGCTTTATTAGCAATACCTTTAAAGCAATGTGCAATTTATTTTTCCTTGCCTTACTACTTGCCTTCTCTTCATTCATTCCTTCTTCTCTTCCTCTTTCCTCTTCTTCTTAGGTCCTTCTTGGAGTCTTCCTCTTACTTCAAACTTTCTCCTTGTCCTTCTTCTTTGGTTCTTATCCTTCAGCTTAAGTTTTTTTCTTAATTCAGCAACTCAATTAAGCACCTTCTATGTGAAAAACACTGTGTTAAGTGCTGGAGATATTTGAATACCCAGAATGATTTGTGATCTCATAGATTTGGATGGTTTTTTCCCCCCAAAGATGAAGCTCTCAATCCATTCACCTCTATCACCCAACAAAGTGACCCTTGTTCATGTCCTCCCCAATTTTGCTACACAATTTCCCTCAACATGCTTTGGGCCTTATTTGCTTTCTCTTGACATTAAAAGGATTTGGGGAGAGCACTGTGGCTCTCCACCTGTCATTCTTCAATCTTGCCCTGTGTGGCCAGTTCATCTTCTCTTCTAATCACACATGTTTCCAGTGATATCTTTTAGCCCTTTTTTCTTTGAAGTCCTTCATTGGTTATGGATTGTGGAATGCTCACACATATCAGGTACCTCTCCTTTGTGTGCTATTCATTCACAATTCTTTGGAGACTGTCATAGTCTATATTTTCTAGTCATACAACAAAGTCACTAGATTATTGGTATTTTTTAAAAGCATGTCTTCCAGGAAGAATTTGAGGACATCAAATGAGTTTTGTAGTTTTATGAAGACAAGTTAGCCCTCTCTTCTTCTCCTGTTTAATTCTGGGTCCAATTTATTGTGTATTTGTACTGTCTATCCCAGATGTTTATATTGATGAACAGCTCAGATCCATCAAACTGCAGGTCACAATCTGGGGATTAGGCATTCTTTACCTACTTAGTTTTTCCTGTGTGGATGGTCAGGCCAAAGTATTTGGAGTGGTTATGTATCTCTTCCTGCAATGTTTGAGGACTTCATATAACCAGCACAATGTCATCTGCAAACTGGAACACTTGGGGAGTCTCATCACCTATAGGAACTACCTCTTCACTTTAGACTCCATACTAGTTCTCCATCACAGTTCCCTGCTTTATATTTTATGACCATGTTGTTTCTGTTATTAGAGTGTACACGGTATTCAGAAAAGACCAGCACCTCTGGTGTGAGGACTTTGCAACGCCATTGTTGTCCTTTGGTGTCCACCCACCATAAGAGTTATGTAGGTTAGGATGAATTAACCTCCTATCTATTAGTGATGATTTCATGTATTGAAGACTGTGTCAATTATATTTGATTATAAGAGAAAATCATATTATTGTATTGCTTAGGTCTGTTATGAGGAATTATATTGAACTTGGAGTTTGTAGCAATCTCCCTCACACCTATGAATCACTCTAAGAGATCTTTGCTTTAAAACCACAATTTCTTAAGGGCCCCTGTCACTGTTCTCTTGAATTCCAGAATGTTGCTGAGATAGCCAGATGGTCATGCAGAAGGTCTAAGAACTTGCTGACAGTGTCACCACTCCTTTGTGACCTTTTTTTTCCAGACAGCTCTCACCCATGGTTCTAAGAAGTTGTGGCATGCACAATGGCCACATCCTAGGTGAGGGTCTGTATCACTAGTAGGTCCTCTAAAATGGAAGAGGACCTATATGTACAAAAATATTTATAGTAGTTCAGAAATTGAAAAACATCAATTGGGGAATGGCTGGACAAGTCATGGTATATGATTGTGATGGGATACTGTTGTGCTATAAGAAATGATGAGCGGGTTGAATTTTGAAAAAATTTAGAAAGACTTATGTGAACTGATGCAAAGTGAAGTGAACAGAACCAGAAGACCATTGCACACAGTGACAGCAATATCATATGATGATCAACTGTGAATATCTTATCTATTCTGATCAATTCAGTGATCCAAGACGATTCTGAAAAATTTATGATGAAAGATGCTATCCACCTCCAGAGAAAGAACTGATGGAGTTTGAACATAGATTGAAGATTATTATTATTATTATTTTACTTGATTAATCTTGGGTTGTTTGTTTTTTGGTACATCTTTTTTTTTTCATAATCTGACTAATACAGAAATATGCTTTACATGACTGCATATGTATAATCTATATTGTTATAAAAGAAGAGAGTAATCTGGATACTACCACTATTAGGCTGGTTATTAGTAGTAGTAATCTGAGATGTTAATCTGAGAGAGCTTTGGTTTGGTTCCCTAATGGCTGGTGCAGGGACACCGAGTCCTGCCACTCAGCTGGATGTTATAATAACTGCCCTTCTTTATCACAATGCCCAGGCAGGATCCCTAAAGGTCAATGGATGGGTAACCTTTTCAGGTCCCACCTGGGGTTGATTGGTTGTTGGTGTTGGGCTCTATCAACCTTGGATAATGTTCATCTGACTGTGTTGCTACCTCCGTAGAGTGGTGATGGAATAACTACTCCAGGAAGGTACTTAATAACTTTTATCTAAGTTGTATGCAAGGGAAAGGAATGATCAGGAATGGCTTGGGGAACAGGAGACTTTATCACTAAATCTATGACACTAATTCCTCAGGACTGTAGGCTGTTCAGAAATGCTGGGCTTGTTCTTCACCTCCTCTGGCTCAGCCTGGGCACAGCCAAACCAGAGTAAGCAAACTGTTTGGATGATGCAAATATTGATGATGGTTTCTCTCAGCTTCTTACTGCTAGTTGTTTGTCAGTCCTACAGCCTTCAGGAAATACCACCCTTTACCACCCTCTTCTTCTTCTCCTACCCACTTCCTGGATCCTTCCCCACCCCCCAGGCCCTGGGATACCTAAATATCTAGAGATGGTTCAGGTACCTAAATATCTATGGCAGGGGATGGAAACCTTTTTGGCCATGAGAGCCATAAACGCCACATTTTTTAAAATGTAATTTCGGGAGAGCTGTACAGTGCTCACAGTGCTGTAACAGCGCCTGAAAAAAATTGACTTTATGGCTCCTGCAGAAAGAGCCATATCTGGCCCTCAAAAGAGCCAGATATGGCTCGAGAGCCATACATTGCTGACCCCTATCTAGGGGATTCAGAGAGAATCAGAGGATCCACAGGTCAATCAATGTTTAAGATTAAATTAAGGCAAGAGTTGAGGCAAAGCTCAGCCAAGGCAAACCACAGGTCCCCAAAAGCCAGAGGGGTCCAACTGAGGGGGCTGCCAGGGTATTTATATCCTTTCTGGCCAACTGCCTTTCCTCCTGTCCTCATGGCCTCTGGGAACATTCCGCTCCTCCAACTGTCTTCACCTGTCAATCAAGGTGAGACTCTCAGCTCCCAGAGTCTGATTATGACAATATAAAATTGCTTGCCTTCTCAGTAAAGGGGAAAGGGAAGGAGAAAGAGAATTTGAAATTAAAAAATAATGTTAAAATTGTTTTTACAAGTAATTGGAAAAAATAAAATAATTAAAATAAAAACAAAAACAAACCTCTCAAATTCTTCTTTTTTGACATTTGAATATAATAGGGCTTTGGTATGTGCCTAGACAACCCAAGATGTGTTATAAGGAAAGAGAGCATTTGAGCAGAAGCAGGAAAAGTTCTGGAATTCTGAAGAAGTGACTGATCTGTTTTCTAACAGTCAGTTAAGGCTAGAGGTTTGTCTTGTCTCCTGGGGTATACCTAGTGAGCTTGGCTTCTTTCCTATGGCTTTCCTTCTGTTATATCTTCTTATCATACCTGTTCCTGTGGTTTCCCATTTCCTGTTGGCTGAGTGATACATCTTCAGAGCTTCTTGAACCATCTAAGACATCTGTCTGTGAGAACCTCTCCCTGAGCTCTGTTCCTGCTTAGCTTCCAACCTCAATACCTTTGTTACCATCCAAGGAGGGATTTGGGTTAGAAGAGTTTATTTATAGTAGGGACTGGGACTTCAGATAGATAGGTAAAGGACAGTGTAGCTAAAATCTCTCTGAAGGCTTTCTGTGAGGGAAGAAATGTAGATTTGATGGGGAGGGTTAGTTAGTGAATATTAGATAAGGTTATCCAAATTCTCTTCCCTACCTTCCCTTGTTTTAATAAACCAAACCAACCCTGTGTTTGTCACTTCTGCCTGGACTGTATTTGTTAGCCTGTCATCTATATGCTGTTGGCCTTCCCAAACCCTGTGTTATCTTCTGATACTGGCCCTGAGTAACCATTAAGACCTATTCCTTGAACCTACCAATATTCCATTCATACCATCCTGGTGTTTCAGTTACATATTTCAGATGGAAACACCCATGAAGGAGATAAGGAATATCTTCTGGGAGAAGATAGTCTACATGGTTGGGAGCAGCTTTTTTCCATAGCCAGAACTGCCTATATTTTAAAATCTCCTGGACTCAAGCATAATCACTCTCTCTTTTTGGTGGCATCTTGGGGGTGAAGGATCTATTCCCTCATATTGAAGCACCATTCAATAGGCTGGGTGGGAAAGGGATGCTTTCCACTTCTCCTTAGGCTTTGTGGGCCCCAGAAATGGATCTGACATTTTGGTCTTGTTTTGTTTGTTATTGTCATTTGTAAGTACACAGCATGGAGTCCTGGACCAGGAAACATGAGCCATGGGGACCTTGGAGTCCAATATTCTAGGATAGTCCCACAAGGTAGCCCTAAGGAACTATGGTCCTAGGAAGCAAGTCCAATAAAGCCTTTGGACTTGGAACTTGGTGAGACTGATGTTATATGGAAACTCAATGAACCTATGTTATAAAAAAATTTAGTAATAAATAATTGTTGATAGTAATAGTAGTTGTAGATAATAAGGGCTCTTGAGATGCTACTGCTTCTAGGGTATATTGGCTGGGAAGCTGTGGCTCTGTATTTCCCCTAGAAATCTGGTGCAAGGGACACCCGAGCCCTATCACCCACCTGGATGTTATAATTGCCCTATTCTTTATAACAGTGCCCAGGCAGGACCCTTAATGGTCAGATAGATGGGTAACCCCTTCAGGTCCCACCTGGGGTTGGATTGATTATTAATTTTGGGCTCTAATTAGCCTTGGATCACGTTTTTTAGCAATAAAAATATTTTTAAATTAAGGTATGTACATTGGTTTCTTAGACACAATACTATTGCAAACTTTATAGACTATGATATAATGTAAATATTATGTATCTGTACATTTTGTAACTAATAATACAGAACTACATATTACAAACATTACATAACCACCATATAACATAAACATTTTTATGCACTGAGAAACCCCAAAAATCACGTGGTTTACTTTAATGCAATATTCACTTTATTACTGAGGTCTAGAAATGAGCCTGCTGTGTCTCTGAGGTGTACGTGTACATTGTAGTATACAGAATTGGGGTCATATAGTTTTTTCTAGCTTTGGCTGAGTTCCAAAAGCTGTTAGAGGTTTGGAATCTTGAGGAAAAGGCAGTTGGCTGGATCTTCCGTGGAGGGAGGTTGTCAATGAGCGGAGCTGCTTTGAATACTTAGCTTTAATATTGAAATTTAGCCTAGCTTTGATATATTTACTTAAGAAATTATTATTTTAGATAAACCCTTTATATCTTCCTTTCCTAATACCATCCCTGCCTTCCCTCCCTTACCTTATATGTCTGTGGAGTTAATAAGGAGAGTAATTAGAGAGGAGTTAAATCTGTGAAGAGTTACCTGATTGACAGCATTAGTTATAGTTAGTCAGTCATCATTTATTCCCTTTAGATAGTAATAGCACTTAGTAAAGCTGAGTTTAAAGGCAGGTCCTTACTCAGACTCCATCTTTGCTTCCCTTCCCCCACCTGAGGTTCCTGAGACAACAGATAAGGCTTTCCTTTGATCCACCTTCCTAACAAACATCCTTCAAACAAAATAAACCCTTTTGTGTTTCAACAGCCCTATTAGTGTAATTTATCTGTTAGTTATTAAGAGGGAAGAAGAGGGGAAGAGACAACATACTCTGGGCTTAGAGGGAAGCTGGGCATCCATCTTGAAGGAAGGTGTTACTTCAAAATAAGTCCCTTCCTGTGAAATTAACTAAAGCCTGTTTGTTAATTTCAGTCTAGTCTATTTCCCTCAGCTTGTGTTTGAGTCTAAGTCCCAGTCTGTAAGCCTGCTGTGTTTGTCTGTTTAGTTTAATTTCTCCTCTCCCTAGAAGATCTCTGTTCCCTTCTGTGTTATACTCCTGACTTCAGTCCTATTATACCCTGAATCTCCTTTAGTCCCAGCCTACTTGTAACCGAGATTACCCACTTAGCAAGTCTCCAACATCCTCCTTTCAATTCCCTTATCCCAAACACCTTTCCTCAAAATTATCCACATTACAACATGTGCATGAAAAGATGAAATTGTATTTATTGCTTTTATATCATTTGTTGTAAAATCAAGTCATTTCATATAAACTTTTAGGTAGTATCTATAATTAGAGTGTTAGAAAAGGTTAATTAACTATGAATAAGCAGTGAGAGATAAGGAGAAGAGTAGCTTAAGAGCTCCTGTTCTGGACCTTGGACTAACCCCTAATTCTAGATAAAGCAAAAAGAAATTATCAGAGAGTCAATTGTAAAAGGAATTTATCAATAGTATTTGCTTTTCTAGGAATTGATGTCAATAACAGGGTCCTTAGATTTTACAACTCAAAGAGATGACTCTGTTTATCTTTATGGCTCTTCTAAAATTACTGTCTGAGAATATCAGTTATAATAAGATCAATGAAATGCTTGGATCTTATACTAGAATTTATCAACTATTAGCTAACATCCTTAATGTATGTGGGTTTCGTTAACCGATGATTTGTATTAACTGTCAAAAGCCTATCAAAATAACTGACCATCTACCAGGTGTCTTTCATCACAGCCTGGAGGCAAGACCACTGACTGTATGCCCACAAATAAAGTCAGTTCAAGCTCAGAATAATGGCTCAGCTTTTCTTTCTTTCTTATATGCACACACGTATGTATACACAACATCCACATATGCATACATTTGAAATAAGGTTTTACATGTGTGTGTTTGTATGTGCACATATGTGTATGCATGTACACATAAGTGTATAAATGTAACTCCTGTTCCAAAAGATATAAGGACTGAAGAATCTGGAACTGTCTCTTTAAGAAGGGGAAAAGTTAAGAGTTGAATGTCATTCTGATGTGTTCTTCTTTTGGTGTGAGAGAGAATGTGTGAGCTTAGTTTTGATCTAGCTGCTAAATTATGAAGAAAACATAGAAAAAAGAAGAGGAAGAGAAACTTCTAACTCATTGGAAATACTTGTTATTTTGTGAAAGAAATTTTAGGAGTGAATGTGGAGAGAGATGTTTAAAGTGATAGCTTGGAGAGAAGGAGGAGAAGAGCCCATTTTCCTGTTATGATTAGATATAAGTTGGAAGAAAGAGAAGGTTAAGTGAGATACGTTCTTCCTTTTTGAGACTCCTTTGTGAAAGGGATGAAAAGGGCTCTTGTGAAGACTTTATTGTTCTCCCTCATGAACTAGAAGGTGTGGTACTGCTTTCAGAATGGAAGAGATTTCACCTCTAGTGATTTTGACATGGCTAAAATACTATACATGAATGTTGTTTATATTATATTTATATTATTGTACAATAATATTCTACAACCTATTGTTTTATTATAGATTTTGTTGTTAATAAATCATATTTCAAATTTATTTAGACCTAAGGGATCACGAGGTTAACACAGAGGTGGCACAGTGGAGAGAATTCTGGACAGTCCAAGAATCAAGAGGACCTGTGCTCAAAACCTGTCTCAGACACTTACTAGCTGTGTGATCCTGGGCAAGTCACTAAACCTTTGTCTGACTCAGTTTCCTTATTTATAAAATGAGGATAATGATAAGTACCCATCTCACAGGGTTGATATGGAAATCGAATAAGATAGTGCATATTTTTATACTGAACACTGAAAACCTTAAAGCAGCAGAAATGTTATTATTATCGGGAAAGATAAGATTAACTACTATTGGGAAAGGAGGTATTTTCCAGTTTATTACATTAGTTAATATTTGAACTTAGTTGATTAATTGAGAGATATGTTGAGACTTTATTAATGAGGTCTGTGAAGGAAATTTACCCACTCCCCCCACCCCCTTTTTCTGGGTTTGAGCCGATGACCTCATTTCCTGTCAACTACTTGACTTGAAGGTGAGGATTGTGTGTGAAGAGGGTCAGGAGGATAGATGGCACCTGGAAAAAGGCAGCAATAGAGTTAAGAGATCATGAGATAGGGGGCAGGGCGATGTTCCCTGCACTGTCCCCTGGACTGTCCCACCTGGACGGCCCAGGCAAAATAGAAAGCCATAGTTGGCTCCCAAGATGTGATGTGTGAGAGTTAGTGGGTGTTTGAGAAAAGGTTTGATAAACCGAGACAAGAGAAGATTTTGCTCTCTTCACTTCTGTTTGTTGCTGGCTGGACTTCCTTGGGTAGTGTGGCTAGGGAGCCCTAGTGGTGGCCGCAGAATAGCAAACTAGATGGAGCAATAAGGAAAGTAGCCTATGTATCTCTCTCCTATTTTTCTATCTTTCCCCCTGTTATTTTTATTAATAAAACTATTAATTTAGAGCCAGTCTCATAATTTTCCCTCTTACAGAGGGAATATATCAACATATCCCTGTGTTACCCTAGAACTCAAGGTGATAAAATTAAATATGGAAATGATACAAGTGGCAGACTGAGTTAGTATAGTCAACTCAGATACTATTTAGCCTGTAATATGTGAAGACCCAACTTCCTAAACTACAATAGGCTTCTCTGTCGCTCTCTTCCTCTCCTTCTCCATCATTCTAATACAAGGCTTTTCTGACTAAAATCATATCCCAAGTGAACTATGTAAGTATATAAGAAAGTCTTGGGCACAGCTAGGTGGTTCAGTAGATTGAGAGCCAGGCCCAGAAATGGGAGGTCCTGAGTTCAAATCTGGCCTCAGACACTTCCTAGCTGTGTGACCCTGGGCAACATGACCCCTGTTGCCTACCCCTTACAACTCTTCTGCCTTGGAACCAATATGCAGTATTGATTCTAAGATGGAAAGTAAGGGTTAAAAAAAATTCTTGATCTGTTATTTAGCAGAAAATCTTATCTACTTAAAAAAAAAAATCCTTACCTTCTGATCTTAGAATCATTGCATTGGTTCCAAGGCAAAAGAATGGTAAGGGCTAGGCAATGGGGGTTAAATGACTTACCCAGGGTCACACACAGGGACACGCAGAAGTGTCTGAGGCCATATTTGAACCTAGGACCTCCCATCTCTAGGTCTGACTCTTAATCCACTGAGCTACCCAGCTGCTCCAATCTTAACTACTTTTAATAAATGTTAGCAAAACAGATCTGTATGTAGGAGAATGTTTGTATCCTTTATACGTTGAATGTAGGCCAGCTTAATAGAAAGCAAGGGAAATTTTTGTTCTACAAACAACCCAGGAAGGCACAAGAATTTGGATTTTGTTCATTTACTTGTTTTTTCCTAAGGAAGTTTTTTTGGAGCAAGGAGAAGTATGCAGGAGAGTTGGGTGGGGACCTCAGAGATTATTTAACCCAAGCCTGCTTTTTCATAGATAAGACTACTAAGGATGAGAGAGAAACAGTCATGCTCATGGGCAGTAAGGAGCCAGATTCTAAACCAAGTCCTTTCACTCAAAATCCAGTGCTTTGTCCATCAGACCTAGAAATGCACCTGAGGGATGAGGGTCAATTTGGAGCCCACCCTGGAAGAAAGACCCATTGAGTGTCCTGAACAGTGAACTCTGAAAAGTCTCTGAAGTAGGGTTGAAGGAATTAAGGGCCTGACTTGACACTCAACTCCATGAGATCTTTGGGTTTCACATCCTGGGAAGCAGAGGTAGTCTGGGAGATCCTATGGAATGGGACTAGGGACACTGTCTCTATCTAGCTATGTGGAACAAGGCAGGGAGAAAAGGGTATATAGGTCCTTTACTAAACCCTCACTCCATGGGAAAGGAAAAAGGAAATAAACATGTTTTAAATATCTATTACATTCTAGGCTCTTTACAAATATTACTTTATTTTTTCTTACAACCACCAGTGGGGTGGGGGTGGGGGAGGTTCTATTATTATCTTTATTTTATGGTTGAGAAAACTAAGGCAAACAGAAGTTGTGACTTGCTAGACTGGGGCCAAATTTGAACTTGAATCTTTCTGACTTCAGGTCTAGCACTATCCACTATACCACTTTGCAGGTATTATTAGCTCTCAGGAAGTCTGGCCAAATTTGTAGTAACTCTGGGTGCTGGAAGTGGTGGACCAGGACAAGTCGTTGGAAGGCACATTTGTCATAAGTTCTCCTGAACATCAGGAAGGTATTGGGGGGAGCAGGTAGGGGCTTTATACCCAGATGCTTTAGGCAGAACCCCACAAACACATCCTCTAAGTAGATGGCCTTGACTCTCTGGGCTACACCCAGGATCCTGAGGGCCAGGGACCCAGACATAACATAGCCAGGACCCCCACAATAGTCAGGATACTTGCTCTGGGAATACAGCTCCGGGGGCATGTACCACTTGAGACCCTTTCTCCGCTCAGGGTTTGGGTTTCTATAGATGTGTCCTGTGATGAAGTTGGGCCGTGGGGGTCCATTGTGCTGCAATATTTGCCGTATTAGGAAACTGGGATTTAGAAAGACATCACTATCCACCTTGAGCACATATTGAGCATTGGGACAGTGTTGGGCCATCCACTCCAGCCCCATGAGGACCTTGAGAGTCAAGTTTCGGTATGTGTCCAGGAAGCCCACCTGGAGGAGATCTCCATGCTCCCTGTCCTCCTCTTCCAGGAGAGCCTGAAGTTCCTTGTCAAAGAGAGGTGGAGGCAGGCCAAGAACAAAGAGTCTACGGACAACCACACTGGGTACCAAAGTCTCATTACCCCATGTTTGCCGGATGGCCTGGCGCACCCCCACATCCTGGGGCCGGGTCATCACCAGCATGAGCAGGAAGGGGGCACCCCTGGGGCCCTCACATTTATCAGGATGGTTGATCAGGAAAGGGTAGGGATAAGGGTACTTTAGGTCAAAGGGATGTGGTGTCCGAGTCAGCCACTCAAACTTCCTTGAAGAAAGGCCCAAAAGGTCTTTGGTGGGAGTTTTCTGGGATGGAGGACACAAATCCATTGAAGATTTCCAGGAACCCTGCTGTTGATCTGCCAGCAATAACAGCAGTCCAGTGAAGACTGAACCCAATAAGATCTGCAATACCAGCTGCCTCCTCATCAGGCTAGGGGTGTAAAAGTTCTGGACAAGAAGGAGGAGGTTAGCATTGGGTAAGGAGCTTCATACATTCCCCTCCTCCCTTCTCCCCCTAGCCTCCAGGTCTCCTGGTCAGTCTTTTCTCTCTCTCTCTGTGGACTAGATATTTCCTGTTTTATGGGACCAGGATTTGCTGATCTAGAAAAAGTGGGAGACAAGGGCAGGAACTGAAAAGGCTGAGGGATCAGAGAGAAAGGTATTGGGAGTGGAGTGAGTTGTAATGGGCAAGAGGAAGAGCTTTTTAGCCTGGGAGACAAGAGCTCTGGCTTCTAGTCCCAGCTCTGCCACTGACTTACAATGTGGTCTTAGTCAAGTTACTCACAGTTTCAAGACTTTGGATTTTCCCTTCTGTGAAATAAGGAAGATTCATCTGGAGGATTTCTCAGGTCTGGTCCAGCTTTGACAGTCTGTAGTTTCCTAAGAAAGAAGGAGTTGTTCACTGACTGTCATCTCTAGTTATTCCAGGAACCGCTGGACCAGATAGGGCTGAGGTTCTGCGTGTTAGCCTTTGAAAACTGTGGTGTGAAGAATTGGTGGAATTTGTCTTCATTTACTTGCAGTTCCGCTTTGCTTAATTTTTCCACATTTGAAGCCTCTTTCCTACCTTAGAGCTCCAGAGTCACAGTCTCACAGTCCACTTTGGAGATGAGATTTGGACCCAAAGTTCTGACCCTTAATCTGATACCTGTCCTGGAAAAGGTTTCTGTCCACCTTTCCCTGCCTTAGATTCCTAGATTATAGCCCTGAGAAGCCCAGGGACTAGATTGGAGAAGGTCCCTGGGATGCATCCCTGGCCAGGAAGCTTATCTCTATTCCCAGAATCTGTTTTCCTTGAAGATAATGGCAGTTAGACTCAATGATTTGTACATAGTAGCAACTTGATAAATGTTTGCTGAGTTTAATTCTAGTCCTGAGAAACCCATAGACCTGAGCTGATCTCCTAGTTTCCTCTCCCACATTCCCAGCCTTCTTTTCCTTCCCCTCTAGCCCCGCAAAGTCCTCACCTTTTTCTTTGACAGGATGCCCGTGATGCAGCAGTAGCAGGAGGACAACTCACAAGGAACTGCCAAACTCTTGAGTAGTGAGCCACCTGATATGGGAGGAATGTGGAAGTGGGAGGGGGAGGAGAAGGGTACTGGTTGCCTCTAAGCTCACCTCAAAGTATGGGGTAGGGCAGATCACCCAGGCAACAGGGCAGGACAGTAAGGTGAAGCCTTTTGGAATTCATAGGTTCAAGTTTATAGATCTATAGTTGGAAATGTCTCTGGATGACACACAGTCCAATTCTTCATTTCACAGTTAGGTAAATTGAACCTTCTAGAATTTAAGTGACTCACTTGCTAATTAAAGATCACAGATCCCATATTCAGAGTTTAAAGCAATGAACTTTTACATAGTCCGTAGTCTTGCTGTTCACTTTTAAAAGAATAAAATGGACCATAACAGATATGTGACGTACCTTAATAAAAATCTGTAAAATATTAACAAAACATGAGACCTACCATCCTATGACAAATAGAGAAAGATTAATATTTTCACACTGATACTCAGTCTCAGGCCTTTCATTCATATAGGTCCTATTTTGATCTCAATATAGATGGATCCCAAATCTACATAGTCAGACTCAATTTCTCATCACTATACCAATCTCACATTGCCAATAGCCTACTGGACATACCCACCTGGATGCCCATTCAACAACCCAGTCCCAATATGTCTAAAACAGAACTTAACAACCCCTCCCTCTTATACTTGCTCCTCCTTAAATTTCCCTCTTTCTACTAATCATAGTCCCAAATACCCAGGTTCATAAGTTTAGAATAGTCTTAGACTCTTTTCCTTGTCCCACTTAGCCAATCAATTACCAAGTATGGTTGATTATACCTCTGCAATGATTCTTGCAACTCTCTATTTCTTTTTACTCACAGAGTTACCATCCTAATTCAGTCTTTTGTGACTTCTTGCTTGACTACTCTTTAATTATATATGTAGTAGCTGGAAGAATCTTAAGTGGGGTGAATTACCTCATTGAACCCCATAGAACCCCAAGAGAGGGACAGTTAGGGCAGTTAATAATGTGGGTATAAAACCTGCACCTCAAACTTGAATGACTCACTCTTTAGGGGGGACAGAGTGCTGGGTGGATGAGGTAGTGGGTTTACTACTTCTCTTTGAAGCCTAGCTTAACTCTGACCTAAGGAGCTTGGTGGATGATAGATATTTACCCATAGAAGCAATCATCATAACTATCTCACATTGACCTCTGATTTAGTTATTGCTGCAAAGAAATCTAATTAGTAGTATCTCAATAAAACCTGAATCTACAGATCTCCAATCAAGACACTTTTAACCATCTTGCATTTATTCCTAGTTAATATAGAGAAACAGATTTTTTTGTGAGGTATTTAGGGAAAGAAGATTTCTGTTGGGGCTTTCCCATTAGGGGAGAAGCTGTCCTGATAACATGGAAGATAACTAGACAGATTTTACCTTTCCCTCTTACCTGTACATACCATCAACCCCAAACCCTCCAAGTTATTAAACCCTTGTTGTAGTTAAATCACTGAGTGTGAGAATCCTTTAACTTAAATTATTTAGGCCTGAATATGTACATTACCATAGTCAACCTCCATCTTGGTAGCCTGAGAGGCAGTTAGGATCCTGAGAGAAAGGAATCATCTTTGAAGACATCCTGAGCCAATTAACCATCCTTGTTTAGGGGATAAATCTCAAACAGCTAAAGTCATCAATTTCCTGTGAAGTTATTCTCAGCCCTGGAAAAGCTTGTCAGATAAGCAGCCATACTGATCCATAAACATTTTCAGTTAAACCAACTCCCAGAGTCTTGAACTGCCAAAGGGAGGGGGGAGTTGAAGTTCTATCTACTTCTACTTGTGTGTGTGTGTGTGTGTGTGTGTGTGTGTGTGTGTGTGTGTGTGTGTATAATCAGCAAAAATCTGCCTTCTACTAACCTTCTTCCCTGCCCATTTGGGAACAAGAGAAAAACAAACCTTTTACAAATAAGTATAGTCAATCAACACAAATTTCAACATTGGCTGTGTCAAAAAAAAGGTCTCATTTTATGCTCATTTTACCTCTCTATCAGGAGATAGATAACATGTTTCACTATTAGTCCTCTGGAATCATATTTAGTCATTACAGTAATAAGAGTTCCTAATATTTTCAAAATTATTTGCTTCTACTATATTGTTATCATTATATAAATTGTTCTCTCAGTTCTATTGACTTTACTTAGCATCAAATCCTACAATTCTTTCTAAGTTTCTCTGAAATCTCCCTTCATCATTTCTTACAACCTTAATTTCTTAGTTTCCTCACACCTTCCCTTCTCTGCTCTGCTACAATGCTTTCCTCTTCTACTCTCTTTCTATTCTTCTCTTAAGACCATTAAGACATAATAGTACCGCTCTCAGGGTTTGTCTGTTTGGACTCGTTCTATGGCCCCTGATGATGAAAAGCTCACAGAGGATACCTGAACCTGAAGAGTGCAGAACCTGGGCAGCAGAGGCTGGAGACGGGGCAGAAGTGGGACTGACCACAAAAGAGACAGCAGGGGCTAGAAAAATAGCCTCAGAGCAAAACACTTTAAAGTATGCTACACAAAGAGCAAAATATAGAAGCAACAACAGAGAGTGACAAACAAGCAAATACATCCAAACTTTCCCAAAAAATGGAAATTGGTCACCAGATCCCAAGGAACTAAAAAAGGAGTTCAAGAACCAGGTGAGAAAGATAAATGAAAAATGGGAAGAAAAGTGGGAAAAAGAAATGAAAGTAATTCAAAAAGAAAATAGCAGTTTAAAAGACAAAATTTCTCACATGGAAAAAGAGGCAGAGAAATCAAATGAAGTACTAAGCAAATTGGAGATGAGAATTGACTTCCTGGAAGCCATGAAAAGCAGGATAGATCAAACCAAAAAGGAAAATCAAAAGAACATAGCTGAAAACCAGTCTTTAAATACTAGAATTGGGCAAGAAGCTAATGACAGAAAGAATTAATAAAGCAAAGTCAAAAGAATGACAAAATAGAAGGAAACATGAAATATCTTGTTGAAAAGATAATTGACCTAGAAAACAGATCCAGGAGAGACAATTTGAGAATTATTGGTCTACCTGAAAGCCTAGAAAAAAAAATATAAGCCTTGACATTATATTGCAAGAAATTATCTAAGAAAACTGCCCTGATATCCTTGAACAAGAGAGCAAAATAGACATTGAAAGAGTCCATAGATCACCCCCTACATTAAATCCTCAAAAGACAACCCTTGGGAATATAATAGCCAAATTCAAGAGCTTCCAACCCAAGGAGAAAATATTGCAAGCAGCCAGAAAGAGACAATTCAGATATCAAGGTGCCCCAGTCAGCATTACACAGGATCTGGCAGCCTCCACACCAGTGGTTCCCAAACTTTTTTGGCCTACTGCCCCCTTTCCAGAAAAAAAATATTACTTAGTGCCCCTGGAAATTAATTTTTAAAAAATTTTAGTAGCAATTAATAGGAAAGATAAATGCACCTGTGGCCATCACCGCCCCCCTGGATCACTGCAACACCCACCAGGGGGCAGTGGTGCCCACTTTGGGAATCATTGCTCCACACTAAAGAATTGTAAGGCTTGGAATATGATATTCAGGAAGGCAAGAGAATTGTGTGATAATTAGATTAAGTCTACACTGCCCATCTTTAGATTTAATCACCAAAGGTGAGAGCCCCTTCCAATTCTGGGAGGTCCTAACCCACATGTGCTAGAGTGAGTAACAAATCAGAATCAACCAACTATGAGAAAGCTTTCTATGAGAAAGCATCTATTGTGATTGGACACGCAGGCTAGGGGAAGGCACTGGAAGTGACGCATACATGACCCCTTTAAAAAGAGGGAGTTGAGTGAGTGAAGCTTTTTCTGGTTTGGTGAAGGGGACCTGTGGGAGCTTTTCTGGTATGTGACTGAGACTGTTCCACATGGTGAGTTTAAAGACTGAATCTTCCTGAACTTCTATTAAGAAACTTATTTTTATAGACTCTGTGAATGAAGATTGCTCCATTTACCTCTGGGCCTCAGGCCCTTTCACCCTCGGCTGAGGGTTAAGATCTACCTGGACTAATCAGTGGGATAGATTCTTATTTCCGTACTTCCTCTCTCTCTTCACATATAAATAAACTTCCATAAAAGTCAATTTTGACTTGAGATTATTCTTAATTGAGGATTGATAATAGTTCAATCCTCTGGTGACCATCTTTTAATATATTGAACCTCCAAAACCCCCTTTTCCCCCTTTCAATTGGGTCTATAACCAAGAATTACCTACCCATCAAAGCTGACTATATACTTTCAGGGGAAAGTATAGGCATTTAACAAAACAGAAGATTTCCAAACATTCCTAAAGAAAAAAACAGAACTAATGGAAAAATTGACATCCAAATACAAAATTCAAGAGAACCATAAAAACGTAAGAAAGAAAGAGGGAGGAAATTTTTAAGGTCTTCAGTAAGGTCAAATTGATTGTATTTCTATATGGAGAAATGATATCTATAACACTTAAAATGTTTTTCATTATCATAGTAGATAGAAGAATTATTCATAGGCAGAGGTTGTGGTGCTAAGTTGTTTAAGATGATATATTTAAAAAGGTGGGGGGGGGATAGAGGATAGCACTAATCAAAATTTGAAGGAAGAAGAAAAATAGGATAAATTATACCACATAAAGAGATGCATGGGGGCAGGGGAAGAATACTATTATAAGGAGGAGAGGAAGAGTGGTAATAGGTAATACTTGAACCTTACTTTCAGTGGAATCAGTTCTGAGAGGGAAGAGCTGCCATATCCATTGGGGTATAGAATTCTATCTTATCCTACAGGGAAGGAGGGTAAAACAAACAGGGAGAATGGGGCAGGGAGTATTAAAAGGGAGGGAAAGGTAGGAGGGGCAATTAATAGACCTTAAAGAAAGATAAGAGGGAAATAAGAAGAGAGGGGGTAGGAAGGAAAGTAAAATAAGGATGGGGAATAGGAGGACCAATTAAAAGCAAAACACTGATGTAGAAGGAAATAGTGAAAGAAGAAAGGCCAGGACTAAGAGAGGAAATCGAAATGATTGGGAATACACAGGCAGTAATCATAACTGAATGTGAATGGGATGAACTCACCCATAAAACAGAAGCAGGTAGCAGAGTGGATTAGAAACCAAAAACCTACCATATGTTATCTACAATAAACACACATGAGGCAGGTAGATGCACACAAGGTAAAGGTAAGAGGTTAGAGCAAAATTTATTGGGCATCAACTGAGAAAAAGAAGGCAGAAGTTGCAATCATGATATCTGACAAAGCCAAATGAAAAATAGATCTTATTAAAAGAGATAGGAAAGGTAATTATATCCTGATAAAAGGCAATGTAGACAATGAAGAAATATCAGTACTCATCATGTATGCACCAAATGGTATAGCATCCAGATTTTTAAAGTAGAAAGTATTGGAGCTTAAGGAAAAAATAGATAGTAAAACTATACTAGTGGGAGACCTGAACCTTCCTCTAGCAGTTCTAGATAAATCAAACCAAAAAGTAAATAAAAAAGAAGTAAGAAATGTGAATGAAATCTTAGCGCAATTAGAGTTAATAGATATATGGAGAAAAATAAATAGGAACAAAAAGGAATACATCTTCTTTTCAGTAGCATATGCTACATTAACAAAAATTGACCATGTACTAGGGCATAAAAACATTGCAAACAAATGCAAAAAAAAGCAGAAATAATAAATGCAAGTTTTTCATATCATAATGCAATAAAAATTATAATTAGTAAGGATACATGGAGAGGACTAAACTATTATCAGCAATACTATATAAGGTTTCAAGATAACCTCAAGGGACCCAGGGTGAAAAATCCAATCCACAGCCAGAGAAGAAAATGTCAGAGTCTCAATGCAGATCAAAACATATCATTTTTCACTTTATTTCCTTCCTGAGTCTTTTTCATGTATGTGCAATATGTGTCTTCTTTCATGGCATGAGGAATACAGAAACATGTATTGCAAAATAGCACTGGTATAACCTATATCAGACTATTTACTATCTCATGAAGAGGGAGGAAATGAATGGAGGGAGAGAATCTGGATGACAAAAATCAATTTAATACAATTTAATCACAAAAGACATTTTAACAATTGTTAAAAGTCATTTCTATATGTAATAGTGTTATAGGGGTGTGAATGGTCACTAATGGACCTTGAGCTGGTAACAAATCTAGCAGGAGGTTGAAGTTAGATGTTATGAAAGATGAGCAAACTCAGCTGTTCAAATCCTAATCCTGAAAGCTAAGTGCTCAGTGAACCTTCACTGCTAATTGCTAGGCTCCTTTAAGATGTCAGGCAGCCAGTCCCTCCCTGCTGAGGTAACTGCCTCTTTTTGGATAGTGGCAGACTGGCAGGAAGTGGGTGCTTGAACTTCCTGCCCCAACAATGGGGAGATTGAAGCTCAACTGCTCAGAATTCTCTCTTCTTCCCTATTCTCCTTAGCCTTGGTGGTAAAGAAATAATCACAAGATTTGCTGGTTAATGACTAAGGGATTTATTGAAAACTGGGGAAGGAATAGGCAAGGTAAGAGGGCTTGGTGTTACTAGGCTGTTGCTATGGTCTTGCTGGGTGATGCTAACAGAGGTCATAAGAAGGTCTTGGCAGGCCTAGGGCTGGCTGCCCTCGGCCAGAGCTAAGCTGTCTCTGGTCAGGAGATTGATCAGATCTTCTAGCTAATTTAGCTGATAATAAAAATAGTTATTGTTGAGTTGCTCTTTTTTTTTAAACCCTTAACTTCTGTGTATTGGCTCCTTGGTGGAAGAGTGGTAAGGGTGGGCAATGGGGGTCAAGTGACTTTCCCAGGGTCACACAGCTGGGAAGTGTCTGAGGCTGGATTTGAACCTAGGACCTCCCATCTCTAGGCCTGGCTCTCAATCCACTGAGCTACCCAGCTGTCCCCATTAAGTTGCTCTTAAAGAAAGTCCTAATATCTAGGCTATCCTAAATCCTACCTACGATCCTCCTCCCTCAATCCTTTTCACTCCCACCACCTGGACCCAGGGAAAGGGGTAGATGAGTGGTCAAGGTGAAGTCAGGGGAAAACAGAACCCGGGCTTGGGTTTCCAGGGGCTTTTATAGTCTCAGCCCAACTGCCATCTGGCACCTGGCCCATGGTGAATGCCATTGGCAACATTCCATCCAGGGCAACTGACAGATTTGCCCAAGCTAATATTGCAATGCAAAAACCCTGCATTACAATAGAAAAAAATAATTAATTAATTGGTCTCAATTGATTATTTTTAATATATACAAATCTGTTTTCCCCTATATTCAGGATCCAGTGCCAAATCTGAGGAAGATAACCGGTCCCAATTTATTGATCAATTACCATGCATTGCTTAATAAATGTATATGCTTGGAATCTCAAACTTTTTTCTTTCCCCAGTCATTTCATCTTTCATCTGCCACAAACAGGGTTCAGTGACTTGCCCAGGTCTGAGGCCAGATTTGAACTTGGGTCTTTTTTTATTCCAGGCTCCATTGTAGTACCTAGCTGTCCTTGCCCAAGGTTATAAAAATATTAAGTAGTAGAGATTAGATTTGAAGTCAAGTCTCTTGATTACTAGGGGGCCACTGAAGGTTCTGGAGGAAAGAAGCCTGCTCAGATTTCCATTTTATATTGACAGCTGTATGGAGGACAGAAGAGAAAGAGAAGAGAGACTAAAATCAGGGATCCCAGTTTGGAAGATATGGTTGTTAATCAGGTCCCACGAGTCTCCTCCCAGTAAAAGGCTCCTTCTTTGGATTTTGACAGACTGAATTAATCCTAAGGATGGCCTGACCCCAGTCAATGGATTCAGACTACAATATTCTCACCTCTTAGGAAAATTTCTAAAAGAAGCTTTGCTATGATTCATGTCTTTACAAGATGTACTAACAATCAACCCAGTGACACATTGAATAGAATGTTGGGTATGGAGTCAGAAAGACCTGAGTTCAAGTTTGGCCTCAGACATTTATTAGTTTTATTGCCCTAGGTAAATCACATAAATTTTCTCTGCCTCAGTTTCCTTAACTCTAAAAAGGGAGTAATAATAATAGCACCTACCTTTCAGGATTGTTGTGAAGGTCAAATGTGATAGTATGTATAAAATACTTAGTACAGTGCCTGACATATAGTAAGTGCTTAATAAATGGATGTTCCTTTGCTTTCTTCTCAGGTATGGTGTTCCTGGTAGTTTTCATTTTGGGGTTTTTGATCTGTTTTCTATGACATTTGTTTTTGCAGTGAGATACTTTATATTTTCTTCCATATTTTTAGTCTTCTGATTTATTTCAATATTTCTTATTATCTCATGGAATCATTGACTTCTATTTGGTTCACAACAATTTTCAAGAACTTTGTTGCTTGAGAAAGGTTTCGTACTTTGGTGCCACACTGTTAATTCCCTTTCCAATTTTTTCTTCCTTGGTTCTCTTTTCTTTCCCAATTTGTTTCCTCAATCACTCTTATTCCGTTCATCAAAAAATTTTTAAAATTTAAAATTTTTAAAAAATCTTGCTTCATTTCTTCCAGGAATTCTCATTAAGTTTGTTCCTGAACTTTGTTTTTATTTAAGTATTGTTTATAGGTGTTTTGGAGTTCTACTTTTCCGAGTTTGTATCTTGAAGGTCCCCACCCCATTAATAGCTCCTCACTATATAGTTCTTTTTTTTTTTTTTTCTGAGCCCTCTTCTTGCCAGTTTCCTGGCTTCAGACTTCATTTTAGGGATAGACTTTGCTACATTTTTGGAGGGAAGGTCTGGACTGGTCCTGTTGTTCCTTTCTTAGAATATTGAGTGTCATGTTATTCCAGGATCTCAGGGACAGACTCTGAAACTGTAAGCTTTCAGTGTTCCCAAAAAGATATCATCCAGGACAATGCTTGATTGTTGCACCCCTGCTCTGAACTTGGCAAGTTCCTGACCTGGGTTTGGGTTTAAGCAAGAGTATACTCCAGCTCGACTCTGCCCATATCAGTCAGTTGAGAAATTCTCCTGGTTCAGTATGACAGAGCTATATGCTCCTCTTTGGTCTGGGATTTCTTCCTTGGTTATTCCTTTGTTGGCTGCCTAAATACTGGAACTGAGACCTTGCTCTGCTTCTGGGATTTGAACCACACTGCAGCTTCTTGATTGTAAATGCCCTCACTTTTTGGTATACTGCCCTAGTCTTCACTAGAACACCATCCCAGGGTGCAAGTCTTCCTTTCCAAGCTCCCCATGATCTATGATCTAAGAAGTAGGTAATATTTTATTTATTTTTAATTTTTTCCATACTGTTCATCTTTTATAAATGAATAATCTTATAAAGCCCAAACCCCACATTATATACCCAAATAAACAAGTGAAAATTATATGCTTTCTTTTGCATTTCTACTCCAACAGTTCTTCTCTGGAGGTGGATAGCATTCTTTTTCATAAATTCCTCAAAATTGTCCTGGATCATTGTATTGCTGAGAGTAGCTAAGTCTATCACATTTAAGGATATAAGTGATAAAGCTTCCAATTGGTTCCTGTCTCCATCATAGTATCCCTGTAAGGGTTGTAAGGGTCTGGGTGTGGCCTCTTTGGGGTGTAGGACTTTCTCTTGCCCTTGTGCCCAGTCTCAACTTGAGCACTGGAGTTTTGGGGTAGGAATGCCCTACTCTCACCCAGGTCCCATTGTCAATAGACTTCTCTCTCTCATCTCATAACAACCTGGGTTGAATAAAGAACTCCCTGTGACTTTTTCTGGATTTCCTCTTAAAATTTTGATCTGGTGAATTTCTTACTATTCTATGATTCTATCAACTTTCAGTTCTAAATTCTCTTCTGCCTTTTACTCTTCCTTCCCCCTTTGAAAAGGCAAGAAATATGAAACCAATTATACATATGAAGTCATGCAAATCATATTTATGCATTAGTCATGATTCCTCCAAAAACCACAAGTTAAATAAAGAGGAAAAATGCTTCCAGTCTTATGATATATTTTAAAAGAAAAAACATGCTATAATGCAATAGAAATTCCCAATTTCTCCTTTGATTCTCCCTCCCTCTAGCTCCCTCTCCCTCTCTCTCTGTCTCTCTTTCTTTTTCTCTCTCTCATAATCAGAAAGATCCTTTCTCTTTTGCCATGTGAGTTCAGAATTTGAAAAATTAAAAATTCTAAAAAGGAAAGTATAGTGGGGGCAGTTAGGTACCTCAGTGGATTGAGAGTCAGGCCTAGAGACAGGAAGTCCTGGATTCAAATATGGCCACAGACACTTCCACGCTGCATGACTCTGGGCAAGTCACTTAACCTCGATTGCCTAGCCCTTATCACTCTTCTACCTTGGAATCCATATACAGCATTGATTCTCAGAAGGAAGGCAAGGGTTTGTTTTCTTTTAAAGAGGGAAATATAGTCATAAGCAAAAGAAAGATTGGAATAAAATTGACTCCCTGTGAGTGACAGCCACATGAACTCTGCTAACAATATGTCAGCAAAGGAGTATTGAAAAAATGATTGAATCATGCAGATTTGTGTGTGAAAACAGAGAGGTTTAGAATGGCTCTTCATTGCCATGAGAAACTACAGAAAAGGAGCCCAGACTGAATGATCTAGGCAACACATCACTGTAGACTGTCAAAATTTAGCACCTATCTGATACCTAGCAAGACCTGACCTGATAGATAGAAGCATATATCAGAAGTTTGCTGTCTTTTGTGGGCTGAAAGACAACAAATTCCCACAGTATTAAGTATGGAGCCTAAACTACTCTGGAATACGCCACCCCATTAACTATACTAGAGTTGGCCCATTTTCAGAAATATGTTGCCTACAGTTGCCTGAACATAACAATGATTTGTAAAAACTTAAGGAATTTATTAACTAACTGTTGCTTGGTAGAAATCATGAAATGTCAGTCAGAGGTTCTGTTGAGATCACCAAATAAGTCAACACTTTAATCAATAGAATGAAACTGTTCCTATGAACCTAATACAGAGCCCACATTGGATGGTGTAAGTTTCTAGGCTGGCCCTGGTTGGGACCATCATAATGATCACCTTGAAATGGTAAAGAATGAAAGGAATGGCATTCTTTGTGTTCTGAGACTCTAAGAAAGCAAGACACCAATCAATGCCCCACCTACTGGGATGCTTTGGAGCAGATGATACCAACCATGAAAGAGAGTAATTCATGAGTGTTGCTAAATAGTTTTCAGTCATGTCTGTCTCTTTGTGTCCCTATCTGGGGTTTTCTTGGCAAAGATCCTGGAGTCCTTTGACATTTCCTTCTCCAGTTCATTTTACAGATGAAGGAAATGAGGCAAACAGGATTAAATGACTTGCCCAGGGTCACATAACTAGTAAGTGTATAAGGTCAAATTTGAACTCAGGAAGAGGAGTCTTCCTAACTCCAGGTTTGGCACTCTACCCAAAACCATGAATACACTACATGAAACAGACTAAAGATATTTATGTTTTAATTATGTGCCAGTACTCACCCAAAACAAAATTAGAAATAGCTACTCAGTGAGTTGTAGTAAAGCAACAATATCAACAATAAGTTAATAATATTTTGTTATATAATCTCAGCTGAGTCCTTACTGCAGCAAGGCAATCCCTCCCCCTACTTTTAAAAAATCTTAACTTATGTCTGAGAATCAATACTGGGCATTGGTTCCAAGGAAGAAGATGGTATGGGCTAGGCAATGACGGTTAAATGACTTGCTCAGAGTCACACAGATAGGAAGTGTCTGAGGTCAAATTTGAACCCAAGACCTCCTGTTTCTAGGCCTGGCTCTCAATCCACTAAGCCACCCAGCTGCCCCTCAGAGTAGTCCTTCTAAATCTCTTTAATCCATTCAGTGTCCCACTTACCATGGAAGTTTTCCAAACTTTCTCATCCTTCCTCAAGCCTCCTGTGGTTTCTTCTCTTCTCATCCTTTCTTGGGAGAATCTTGCTTCATAGTTCAGTATATTCTCCTTGATAATCTCTTCTCTCTAGGTTTTCATGACACTACTCTGTCCTGGTTTTCCTCCATCATCTGACTTCTCCTTCTTTGTCTCCTTTGCTGGATCACCATTTAGGTCATGCTCAATAGCCCTCAGTGTCCCCTAAGGCTCTGTCTCTGGCCCTCTTTTCTTCCCCCTCTATACTTTCTTGCCTGGCTATCTCATTAGTTCTTATGGATTCAATGAACATTTCTTGCAGATAATTGTCAGACCAGTTCTAACTTCCCTCCAGACCTCTAGTCTCTCATCTCCTGCTGCCTATTGAACCTCTCAAATTAGACACTATATATAGACACCTTAAACTCAACATGTCCAAAACAATTAATATTTCTCCAAATCCTCCCTTCTTCCCAACTTCCCTTTTAAGTTGGGGGCACCACAATCTTTTGTCATCCTCAACTCTGTACTCTCTCTCATCTTCCCTATCCAATTGGATGCCAAATCTTGTTGATTCTACCCATGTAGCATCTCTTGTGTATACTTCTTTCTCTCCTCTGACATAGACAGCACCCTAGTATAGATCCTTATCACCTCAAACCAGAACCATTGCCACAGTCTGCTGATTGCTTTTCCTCTTTCAAATCTCTTCCAGTCCATCCTCTATTCAGCTGCCAAATTGATTTTTCAAAAGCACAATTCTGATTATCACCCTCCTAACTCCAGTGACTTCTTATCACCCCAAGATCAAATACAAAATCCTGACTTTTAAAGCCCTTCAGAACCTGGCCCCTTCTTACACTTCACCCCCCACACACATACTCTGTGATCCAGGGATACTGATCTCCTTGCTGCTCCTTGGATAATTCACCACATCTCTCAACTCCTTGCACTTCTACTAGTCAACCCATGGCTGAGATGCTCTCCCTCCTCAAATCAAATTTCTGACTTCCCTATCTGCCTTCCAGTTTCAACTAAAAACTCACTTTTTTGTACTTTTCTTGTCCCCCTCAGTGCTAATATCTTCCCTTGAGGTTATCTATTCTTCACCCTATGTATATTTTTTCCATATAGAGTTGTTTGTATATTGTCTCCTCTGTTAGAATATGAGGACTTAGGCTGCTTTTGTCTTTCTTTGTATACCTAGGGCATAACACAATGTCAAGTGTCCCTCATTAAGTACATAATACATGCTTGTTGATTTGATATCTTAATCCCAAAATGACACAGCAATATAGTTCAAACAAATTCATGGAATTCATAAGAAATATCTTCATTCCTAAACTCAGACTAGGTAAAATAAGAGCAGAAGTTGAGGAGTTACTTAAATCCAAAAAGGAAAAAAGCTGAAAAACTCTAAGACACTGAAAATCTACACTTAACATAAATTCCATAAAGGCTACCTAATAATGAAATTGATGGCAATTGAACAGCAACATCTCAAATTATTTTGAAAAGGAAGTGGAACTTGAAGGGGTAGATCCAAAAATGGCAGAATACAGGTGGGAAACCAGCTGAATTTTCCCAACATTACCCTCTAAACAACTTTTAAGCAATGCCTCAAATAAAATTTTGAAGTACCAGAGCCAACAAAAGGTTAGATGGAGATATTTTCCATCCTAAGACAACTTAGGTGGTTCATGGGGGAGTTTGTAACACTAGGATAGGTATAAACCCAGAGCTTAGCAAAAACACCAGCAGTGAACCTTGGAGGAGGTCACTATTGCAGCAGCAGAAGCAGCAGCTTTGGGAGCTCTCAGCTAGAGTACTCTGCTCTTGGCTTAGGCAGGGTCCTGCCCTTGTTTGGGACCTGGTGCAATAGGCTGAGTGGTGGGCAGCTTAAATTCCTCTGTGTGCAGTTTTATTTCCAGCTCTTCTCACCCCAGTGAAATAGACCATTTCTGCCTACCATTTCTGTAGGAAAGTTACTTCACTCTGTCCCCTTGTTGGTTCTGTAACTCCATTATTCATTTTGAAGTGCTATTTTAAGGTTGGTTTGAGAGGATTCTCAGGGTAGTTCCAGTTTTCTGTTCTGCTACTCCTCCATCATGGCTCTGCTCCCCTACCAGAAAGTAAGAGTTTTTTAAAAATAAACGATCAAGGAAAACTTCCTTGTTATTTGAGAATCAGAGAGTAAAATAGAAATTGAAAGAATCTACCTATGGTGCTTGGAATTTTAACCAATAAATAAAATGAGGCCATTTCTCAGATTATAACTATTTATTATTAGAGGCATATGATCTATTAATAAAGCATAGGACAATCACACATGACTTTTCATTGAAAGATAACAAACAGAAAGCTACAGAGCCTTATAGCAGAGTTGTATCTTCTCTCTGATTGGCCTGACAATATATCATTTGGATCTTCTCTGGCCATTGGTAGATATTTTTAAAGAAGGGGTGAACTTAGAGATCTCAACTCCTCCCCTATCATGAGGAGGGGGAAGGATTATTCCTCAGGTGAGCCGATTCTTACAGCTTTACTACACTAGGGAAATGTGGCCAAGCCTCCCTTCTCTGGTACTTTAAGAAATGGAATATTAGCTAGTTTATGAAACCTGGCTTCCTCAAGCAATCTTTGGCTAGAGAAAAAACCAGTTATCTCAATCAGGTTTTCATTGATTCTTTCCCTCTTTTCCCTTTTGTAGACTCAGCCACCCCAAACCTAGATAATATATTCAGTAAGGACAAAGGGGCTTGTACTTCTAGGGTGAATTCTTATTTATAGATAAAAAAAAGTAGAGGTCTCCACCTTGCCTTAGCAAAAGACAAGGCTAGACCCAGGTAAATGCCTTGGGGTCTGGGAATGATTACCTTACTACTCAGTTAAGCCCTTGAGAAAACTGCCTGACTTTTAGAAGCTGGAGTTTGAGGGAATGGATTCATATAAATATTGCTAACAAATAATAGAATCCAACATTAATTTTCCTTTTAATGATCACATCCTGAAAGACTTTCCAAAATGAAAACTACAGGGAAAATTATAGCCAAATTTTAGAGCTCCCAAGTCAAGGAGAAAATATCAAAAGCAGCCAGAAAGAAACAATTAAAATATCATGGAGCCAAAGTCAGGATTACACAAAATTTAGTTGTTTTTACATTAAAAGAGTGGAGGGCTTGAAATGCAGTATTCCAGAGGACAAAATATTGAGGACCACAACCGAGAATTATCTACTCAGCAAAACTGAGTATAATTCTTAAGAGGGGAAAATTGATATTTAATTAAATAAGGGACTTCCAAACATTTCTGATGAAAAGACCAGAGGTGAATAGAAAATTTGACATTCAAACAGAAGAGTCAAGAGAAACATGGAAAGAGATATATCTCCTGGAGGTGGCCGTGATTAGAGAATTTTATGAACCCCTTGGACTATCCTTGTGAATCCCTAAGGGAACCATATACCATCAATTGGGAATCATTGAGATCTTACACTATTAATCTAATATTAGAAGGATAACCACAATGGTGGAGAAATTCAAGACCTTGCCAAATGAACTGATGGAATTACAGATATTTAGGCTAAAGAAGAGAAGATTTAGTAGGGGATATGGTAGCTGTGTTCAAGTATTTGAAGTACTATCTTGGAGAAGAGGGATTAGACTTGTTCTCCTTAATTTTAGAGGGCAGAAATATAGTTTTAGTCTTGATGTCAGGAAAAACTTCTTAACAATTAGATCTATCTCCAAATAGCATGTATTGCTTTGGTGGAAAAAAAGTTTCATTTTCTTGGAGTTTTTCAGTCAAAGTTTGGGTGACAACTTGTTGGATATGTTGGATTCCTTCTGGGTTGGACTGGACATTCATCAAAGTTCCTACAACTCTGAAATTCTGTGAGTACAGAAGAATTACAGATGAGTTCCAGTAAAGTTCACAACTCAAAATTTTAATTTTAATTTTTCATTTTAATGTGCAAAGCAAAGTTATTTCTCCATTAAATTCTATTATAATTTTTAAACAAAAAGGTAGAGAATATAATTAGAGTTTCAAAGAGCTTTTCTGGAATTTTTTGGAACACATTCAAGTAATAGCACAACAATTACAAAATAGATTAATTTTTAAAAATTACTGTCATCTATGTAACATCATGAATTTATGTATCTACCTTCACCCAATATTTGACAGAGAATATAAAAACATTTCAGCCACTGCACACAAGTCAAAATGACAAGTATTTGAAGTGCTTGTGATATTCTGAGCACTGCGCTAAGTCCTAGACATAAAACTAAAGTACCAAAATATCATGTAGGCTCTCAAAGAAACTATATTTTAATGGATAAAGACATATTATATCAACAGAAATTGAAAAGTTGGGGGGAGGCGTTACCCTCTGTAGAAGGAGGGATATTGGGAACAGAGTTCAGAGAGTCAGAAGCAAAATCAGGAGTGGGAAGAAGGATGACTGTTCAGGACCATTCCTCAAAACCTAGGTTTTAGGAAGAATTCACTAATAGGAAGAGAGGACCACAAGCATTGAGAAAACTTCCAGACTAAGAAGGCAGTTGAGATATGGTGAGAACTCATAAAGCACAGAGTCAAAAGTGTGTGCCATAGTTATTGCCATTATACAAACCAGAGAAGGAAAAGTGGGGCCATTTATGAATACCTCTAGGACAGTGATGGTAAACCTATGGAATGGGTGCCAAAGATGGCATACAGAGTACTCTCTGTGGGCACACAGCTACCCTCTCCCTCACCCCTGGGGTCCATTACTAGAAAGGTAGAGGGACTTGGGTGGAGTTGCTCCCTTCCTCCCTCCACCATGTCTGACAACATTTTTTTATATCCCTCGCTCCTCTGCCCAGTAGCTCAATGGGAGAGCACAGTGGTGAAGGTGGGAGGGTCACAGGTAGCAGAACTGGACCAGAGCAGAGTGCTTAGGCCATTCCCCTCCCCCTCTCTACATTTGCTGAGAACATTCCTTACTTCACCCACCCCTCCATCTAGCAGCCCAATGAGAGCGCTTTTTCTCTCCCCTGTGTGGGGTAAGGGGGGAGCATGCCTGGCACTTGGCGGGGACAGAGGGGCATGGCAATTGGCTTCTGAAGGGAGCATGGTACTTGGTCTGGGGGTGGGGTGGGAGTGGGGTCCAGCACTTCATCTCTAAAAGGTTCGCCATTATTGCTCTAGGGTTGTGTTCCACCATGGCATAAAGGATCTGCCAAAAACTATTCAAAATACATAGAGAAAATATTGGAATATTATGTGAATATCTAGCTCATTTTCATATTAGAAAGCTCAAATGTCACACTGTCCAAGTAAAGACAAGGGAAAAGAAACATGAAATAGAAGAGGAAATTAAAAGTATTGGAGAAATTTTTGATACTCTTGATCAACAATTTAAAAGCAAAAGTTGAAAAGTAATGGTGATAACAAGGATTCAAAATAGTACAAAGAACCAAACAAATAATTTGATACCAATCAAAAACTATATGGTTGTAACACACTGACCTCACTTGTCCCACCTTCATTCATACTGGCAGGTTAGGTCCCCAGAAAGCTGAGTGCTACTACTTTCAGGATCCTAGAGGGTGATCGTAGAGGGAGTTATCTTCCTAACCCTGGCTCATAAGTTTCATTGGTATACTTCCCTTTAACAATAAGTCAATAAATTTAATTTGTTCTTTAGTAAAAGCATTTATTCAATTGATATAGCAAGAACAGTAGTTACAAACAATTTCTCCTAAAAGCCTAAAATTTCCCCCACAAATACACACAGAATCCATGGGGATAAGAATGAATATGAATGTAAAGTACAATGGGAGAAAGGCATATGTGTAAGAAAAATAGGTGACCAAGACAGGAAATGCAAGTTCTCAATAGATGTCAACCAAGATGTCAATGATGGACAAGTCACTCTGCTTATCTGGATACTCACAGGGCAGGGCATTTTTGCTAAGTGGGTGTGTGGTGGCCACCATCCCCTCATACACCCTATTCTTAGAGAGACCACAGGTCATAGATTACATGAGGAATTCATCTTGCAGGGCTGACAGCTGAACAAACACAGAATCCTCCACCTCGAAGCTTTGGATGTATTTACACTAGCCTTAAGATAAGGGTCTGAGCACAAGGGGACACCTCTTGTTTATATCTCAAACATACTAGTTTTCTTGAGATGTCTTACCCACCTTTATGATCAAGATGTCTTAAAGGATGTATACTTGTACTATGCCCTCAGACCCACCTTTATGATTAGGATGTCACAAATGAGGTTTATGTTTATGTTTATGCTTATGTTTAAGATACCAGACCCAAAGGCACCTGTTATATTACCTGTTCTCCTTCTATTACCTACTTTGTTTCTTCCTGTTGTTCATCCACCTCCCCATATTTCCTGTCCAAGTCACATGGACCTCACCCCATTATGATGTAAAAATCCTGAACTTTTCTCTGTTCAGGGAGGCAACTGGTCCTGCACACTGCCTCCCACCCGTTCAACCTAAATAAATCTCTCATCTTTAAAAGGTTTCCACCAGAGTCTGTCATTCTTTAAAGGGCATCCTCAGTGTCCCTCAATTGGGGTATGGCTGAAAAAATTGTGATATATGATGGTAATGGAATACTACTATGCTGTAAGTAATGATGATCCAGAGACTTTCCATATGAACTGAAAGAACCTCCAGGAACTGATGCAGCATGAAATGAGCAGGACCAAGAGAGCATTCATTATACACAGAAAATGAAACACTGTGGAACAATCCAATGTAATGGGACTTTGCTACTACAAGACAATCCCAAGGGTAAAGAATTATTTATTAATTAAGAATTATTTATGAATTAAGAGTTCATTAGGAAATAGAGATAAGTAGCATAAGTTATTGCTAGATGCATAAGAGATTTATAAGCTAGATTTCTTTAAAAAAATCTTAATGGAATCTTGATGGACTTATGGGTAAAAGATAATTTCCCCAGAGTGCTTTGGGAGACAGTTATCCAACTGACACACTCTTTGGGCTGATCCTGTCCCAAAAGGAGGTCCTAACAGCTGCTCAGTGAGATTTGGAAAATCTCAATGTTTTCACATCTAATATTCATCTAAAAGATCTGACAAGTGAAGGAGATTGTTCGGTGAAACATCAGGGCAAGCCCCAACAGGTTTGCTAGATAAGTGGAGAAGGCTGTGGAGATTCAAAGCTATTTATTCATTTATACAGCAAGGAAGAAAGAGACCTAACTTATTTCTCTTGTGTATAATTTAGATAAGGTAGATAGATTAAGGTTTTGGGGGATTTAGATAGAATAGGAAGAGAAAGTAGCCTCAACTCTGTTGGGGAAGAAGTAAATCTGCAAGGATCAGATTTGCTTGGTTGCAATAAGAAATTTTAGCTTAAGGATTTATGTATCATAAGAATTTCTTTTCCACTTGTTTCCTTTTACTATTCCTTTCATTAGTTTTTTTTTTAACCATAATAAAATATATTTTTATATATCTGGCTGAGCAGGAATTCTTAGGCTGCTCTGAGAAGCCATATTCTCAAGCAGTCAAATCCAACAGCCTGTCCACACAGGACATAATTATTGATATTACCATCCTATACTAATAATCAATAAGGATTTGGAAAACCTTATAACACAAGGGACTTATGAGAAAGAACACTCTCCACATCAAGAGAAAGAACTGTGGGAGTAGAAACACAGAAGAAAAACAAATGACTTATTTATTTATATGGATATATGATTGGGGGGGTTGGTTTTAAAAGATTGCTCTATTACAAAAATGAATAATATGGAAATAGGTATAAGTGATAACATTTGTATAACCCAGTAGAAGTGCTTATTTAATCCAGGAGTGGGGAGGGAAGATGGGAGAGAAAGAAAATGAAATATGTAGACATGGAAAAATATTTTAAAAATTAAAAAAATGACAAAAGGGTATCCTCCCCAGATCAAGGGTTAATCTCCAACCTCTCATAACAGGTGGCCCTTAAGGGCTGAGTCAAAGGAACTTGGCTGCTGTATTGGCTTTTCATCAAGCTTGTAAAGACTAACAACTCTGAAAGGAAAGAAGGCATAACCAATGAGAGAACTTGTTTTTCTTTACTATACATATTTATTGCAAAGTTTTTTTCTTTTTCTTTTCCATTGGAGGTGACCAGGAATGGTGGGAAAGAGAAGAAACATTTATTCATTGAGAAAACAAATTAAAGTCAAATAGTGAAAAACTTCAATGTCTTTATCTTTCCACTTTTGCTGAAGTCTCACCCAAGATACTTCATTTTACAGATACTCTAAAAGTCTTCAAAACAAAGAAATTATATGAGAGGGAGAATCCATTGCCCTTTGCCTTGTCCACAGCACCACCATCTCATCCTCAATCAGAAAGTGGGAGTAAGAGAGTAAGTCCTGAGATAGAGAGGTAGAACAATAGATAGAGTGCCAGGCCTGGAGTTGGGAGAACCTAGACTCATGGCCTCAGACTCTTCCTAGCTGTATGTCCCTAGGCAAGTCACTTAACCCCAGTTGCCTAGTCTTTGCTGCTCTTCTGCCTTAGAATTCATAAGACAGAAAGTAAGGGTTTTTTAAAAAAGAAAGAGAGCAAGCCCTGTGCCTTACCACCAGCTACCTTACAGCACTGCCTCATACCTTGGGTGGAACCACCATGACTCCAAGACAGAATTAACGAATATTCTCTTTTCAATATATATTTATTATCTTTCATTTTTTTTATTGCTTAGGAATCCCAATGTATTACTACCCTACTCTCCTCTCAAAGAGTCTTCTCTTATAACATAGAATTTTTTTAAACCCTTAACTTCCATCTTGGAGCCAATACTGTATATTGGCTCCAAGGCAGAAGAGTGGTAAGGGTAGGCAGTGGGGGTCAAGTGACTTTGTTAGGGTTCAAAATGGGTGGCCTCCAGAGGAACACACAAGACAACGCAATCAAAGCAGGAGAAAGCTTTATTGCCAGTGCGTGCTGGGGGAACTCAGCAAAGAGAGAGTCCCGAGGGGGCATTCAGAATAAGGAACATATATATGTTTCTGGGATATAGGTGCCTTTGTCTTAGGGTTAGCTAATAGCTAGACAGAGGGAATAGGGATGCTTCCAGGTGCCACAGGATATGATTCTTAATCTTCAAGGCTGTTTCATCTAGGGGCCCTGGGGCTTCCAGCCAGGAGTTGTCCCTGGGACTGTGAGTCAGAGAGATAACTGCTCTGCTTGAGTCGGGCATGACGTTATCCAAAAAATCCCCTGCTTAATTGCTAAGTTTAGGTTTTTGGCTATAATATTCTTATAAGCTATAAGCTATAATATTTCTATAAGCTTTTTTGGCTATAACAACTTGCCCAGGGTCACACAGCTGGGAAGTGGCTGAGGTCAGGTTTGAACCTAGGACCTCCTGTCTCTAGGCCTGGCTCTCAATCCACTGAGCTACCCAGCTGCCCCCAACATAGAATTTTTTTTAAAAGAAAAAGGAGAAGAAAAAAATCAGTTGGAACTGGTCAGTGCTTTAAAAAAATTTTTTTAACCCTTACCTTCTGCCTTGGAATAAATAATAAGTATTGATTCTAAGGCAGAAGAGAGGTAAGGGCTAGGCAATTGGAGTTAAGTGACTTTCCCAAGTCACACAGGTAGGAAGTGTTTGAGGACAGATTTGAGGCCAGGTCCTCCCATCTCTAGGCGTGGCTCTCAATCCACTAAACCCACCTAGATGCCCATATTTTTTTTTCAAGGTTGCTGACTTTATTGGTTTTAAAAAACTCTTTACATTGGCAGTCCTTCTGCCAAAGTTCCATCCCAATGGACCTTGACCTCTACAAAGGAGCAGAAGGAAGTGTCTTCTCATAACTCTCTTTGTAACCAAATTTGTTCTTGTTCTTAAAAATAAACTCCTATTGATCTATTTTATTTTTAAAAAACATATATTTCCCTCTGCACTCCTCCCTTCCTCTTCCCAAATAATTTTACTTTATAACAAAGATTTTTAAAAAGACCCCAGGACCAGATGGATTTACAAGCAAATTATATCAAACATTTAAAGAATAATTAATTCCAATGATATAAACTGTTTGAAAAAAATAAGTAGAAAAAAGTCCTATCAAATTCCCTCTATAGCACAAACATGGGCTTTATAAATATGAAAAATAATAAAGGCTGGTATAAATATATATATTAGTAATTTAATTAAAGCCATGCTGATAGATAATTAGACCACGCGCTTGTAAGCTTTCAAAACTGCTGCCCTCGCCATTACTGTCTCCTGTTTCCTGTCTCGAGTCTGCTGGCCAAGAGAGAGACCTCTCCTAACCCAGGAGATTATAAACTCTTCCCTGCGTCAAGACGTAGGCCTCCCCACGCCCAAAAACCCAGAAACGGAAACCAGTTGGACCACGTTGGATCATGGGAAATGTAGTTTGATACATTTTCCATGTCCATAGAAATATATACACTTTTAGATGGCATTTCCAAAATTTCACTTTTACAGCTTGATACCCAAACTAGGGAGAGTCAAAACAGATAAAGAAAACTAGAGATCAATTTCCCTTATGAATGTTCATGTAAAAATTTTAAACAAAATATAAACAAGAAGATAATATATAATTATCTTAAAATTAATATATCATAATATATATTATACATATATATAACAAAATATCCAAAATAAATAACAAAGATCATACATTAAGACCAGACTGGATGTATACCAAGAATATGGGGCTGGTTCAATATTAGGAAAAACTATAAATTAATTGATAATATTAATAATAGAAACAACAACAATCATATGATTATTTTAAAAGATACAGAGAAAACTTGTGACAAATTACAATATCCATTCCTGTTTTTTTTAAAAGCTACAGTACTAGGAAGCACAGGAATAAATAGAACTTTCCTTAAAATGATATGGAGTATCTATCTAAAACTAAGAATGAGTTTTCTCTGTAATCATCTGTAAAATGGGAATAAAATAGAAACCTTTTCAACGTGACCTGGGTGAAGCAAGGATGTATATTATGATTATTATTCAGTATTGTACTAGAAATGCTAGCTGTGGCAATAAAGCAAGAAAAAGAAATTAAAGAGACAAGCATAGGCAGAGAAGAAATAAAACCATTCCTTTTGCAGATGATAGGATCAACTTAGAAGAACCCTGGAGAGTTAACTAATCAAAACAATTAGCAACTTTGGCAAAGTTGTAAGTATATTACCAACAGAACCCAGCTGGAAGAGATAAAAAAATTTTTCATTTAAAATAACTGCACACAGCACAAAATACTTTGTTTTTAAATGTTTCTTTTTCAAATTTATAGTTTGTTTGTTTTTAACAGTTTGTAACATTTTGAGTTTGCAATTGTCTCTCTCCCTCCCATTCTTCCACCACCCATTGAGAAGGCAAGAAAGGAGTGTAAAATACTCTGGATTAATATAGTCAAAATTATTCATTTTACATTTTGTAATCTTTTGTAACTCTTCCTTGGTTTTAAAATCTTTCCTTACCCAGAGATCTGACAAGTATACTAATCTGTGCTCACCTAATTTACTTATAGTTTTCTTCTTTATATTCAAGCCATTCACCCATTCTGAGTTTATCTTGGTATAGGGTATGAGATGTTGATCTAGACCCAATATTTCCCATATTGTTTTCCAATTTTCCCAGCAGTTTTTGTCAAATAGTGGGGTTTTGTCCCCAAAACTGGGTTCTTTGGGTTTATCATAGACTGTCTTGCTAAGGTCGCTTACTCCTAGTCTATTCCACTGATCCTCCCTTCTGTCTCTTTGCCAGTACCATATTGTTTTGATGACTATTGCTTTATAGTACAGTTTAAGATCTGGTACTGCTAGGCCACCTTCCTTCATATTTTTTCTCATTATATTCCTTGATATTCTTGGTCTTTTGTTCTTCCAAATGAACTTTGTTATAGTTTTTTTCTAATTCAGTAAAAAAGTTTTTTAGTAGTTTGATAGGTATAGCCCTAAATAAGTGAATTAATTTGGGTAGGATGGTCATTTTTATTATGTTAGCTCGTCCTACCCGTGAGCACTCAATGTTTTTCCAATTATTTAGATCTAGTTTTAATTGTGTAGGGTGATTTTAAATGGAATTTCTCTCTAGCTCTTGCTGCTGTGATGTGTTAGAAATATATAGGAATATTGATGATTTATGTGCATTTTTTTGTATCCTGAAACTTTGCTAAAGTTGTTAATTATTTCCACTAACTTTTTAGTTGAATCTCTAGGATTTTTTAAGTAGACCATCATATCATCTGCAAAGAATGATAGCTTGGTCTCCTCATTGCCTATTTTAATATCTTCAATTTCTTTTTCTTCTCTAATTGCTACTGCTAGTGTTTCCAGTACAATGTTAAATAATAGAGGTGACAATGGGCCTCCTTGTTTCACTCCTGATCTTATTGGGAATGCTTCTAATTTATCCCCATTGCAGATGATTTTTTGTTTGTTGATGGTTTTAGATATATACCATTTATTATTTTTAGGAAAGGCCCTTCTATTCCTATACTTTCTAGTGTTTTCAGTAGGAGTGGGTGTTGTATTTTGTCAAAGGCTTTTTCAGCATCTATTGAGAGAATCATGGGATTTTTGTTGGTTTGTTTGCTGATATGGTCAATTATGTGAGTGGTTTTCCTAATGTTGAACCATCCTTGCATTCCTGGTATAAATCCCACATGATCTGATCATAATGAATAACCCTCATGACCACTTGCAGGAGTGTTTTTGTTAGTATTCTATTTGAGGTTTTTGCATCTATGTTCATTAAGGAGATTGGTCTATAGTTTTCTTTCTGTTTCTGATCTACCTGGCTTTGGGATCAGTACCATATTTGTGTCATAAAAGGAGTTTGGTAGAACTCCTTCTTAGCTTATTATGTCAAATAGTTTGTATACTATTGGAATTAGTTGTTCTTTGAAGGTTTAATAGAATTCATCTGGTCCTGGGGATTTTTTCTTTGATGGCTTGTTCAATTTCTTTTTCTGATATGGGATTATTTAAGTATTCTATTTCTTCTGCTATTAATCTAGGTAATTTATATTTTTGTAAATATTCATCCACATCACCTAGATTGCTATATGTATTGCCATAGAATTGAGCAAAATAGTTTTTAATAATTTCCTTTATTTCCTCTTCATTAGAGGTGAGGTCTCCCTTTTCATCTTTGATATTGATAATTTGGTTTTCTTCTTTCCTTTTTTTATTAGATTGACCAATACTTTGTCAATTTTATTTATTTTTTCAAAATACCAGCTTCTAGTCTTATTTATTAATTCAATAGTTCTGTTACTTTCAATTTTATTGATTTCTCCTTTGATTTTTACAATCTCTAATTTCGTTTTTAACTGGGGATTTTTAATTTGTTCCCTTTCTAATTTTTTTATTTGTATGCCCAGTTCATTGCTGATGGTTTTAGATAGATACTACTTATCATCTTTTGATACTATTTATCATTTTAAGGGATGAACCATTTATTCCTATGCTTTTTAGTGTTTTTAATATGAATGGCTGTTGTATTTTGTGGAAGGGTTTTTTCTGCATCTTTTGAGATAATCATGTGATTTGTTATTGTTATTGATACAGCCAATTATACTGATTGTTTTCCCAATATTAAACCAGTCCTACATTCCTCCTGTAAGTCTCAGCTGGTCACAGTGAATAATCCTTGTGATAGATTGCTGTAATCTTGTTAGTATTTTATTTAAAATGTTTGTGCCCCTATTCATTAATGAAAAATAATACTCTTCCACTGTTTTTGCTCTTCCTGGCTTAGGCATCAATACCGTATTTGTGTCATAGAAGAAATTTGGTAGGACTCCTTCTTTACTTATTTTCCCAAGTAGTTTATATAGTATTGGGATTAATTGTTCTTTAAATGTTTAATAGAATTCATATGTGAATCCATCTGGCCCTGGGTATTTTTTCTTAGGGAGTTCATTGATGACTTGTTCAATTTCTTTTTTTGAGATGGGATTATTTAAGTACTCTATTTCCTCTTTTGTTAATCTAGGCAATTTATATTTTTGTAAATATTCATCCATTTCACTTAGGTTGTCAGATTTATTGTCATATAATTTAAAATAGTTCTTAGGATTGCTCTAATTTCTTCTTCATTGGTGGAGAATTTGCTCTTTAATTTGATACTGGTCATTTTATTTTCTTCCTTTCTTTTTTTAAATCATATTAACCAATGCTCTATTTTTTTCATAAAACCAACTCCCAATCTTATTTATTAATTCATTGGTTCTCTTAATTTCAATTTTTTTCATTTCTCTTTTTATTTTTAGGGTTTCCAATTTAGTCTTTGAATGGAGATTTAAAATTTGTTCTTTTTCTAGTTTTTTAGTTGCATGCTCTATTTATTGATCTGCTTTTTCTCTAGTTTAATGATATAAACATTTAGAGATATAAAATTTCCCCCAAGAACTGATTTGGCTGTAGCCCATAAATTTGTATATGTCATCTCCTCATTGTGATTCTCTTTAATGAAATTATCAATTGTTTCCATTTGTTTCCAATTGTTCGTTGCCCCTTCCCTTTTTTTGAAAGTGGATGATTTAGTTTCCAATTAATTTAGTGCATTCGCAATTTGTCCATCTAATTGTATATTGTCAAGGTCACTATCTTTTCCCTAAGCATAATGAGAGTTTAATTATTCCAAGTCCAATGCTTCATAAAGCATTCTCAAGCAAAGTAGAAATTATTTGGTGTTATCCACAGTACTGGTCCCGTACCTTACTGTGGATACTATTTTGTTATTGGCAAACTTGTTCATCATTGTCTACATGAGTGTGGCCAATCTAATCAGCTAAATTCTAGATTTAGACCCTGCTTCAAAGGGTACCCTCAGTGCAGGAGCAAATACCTTTAGATTTCTTACTAGAGCCTTCTGGCATTACTGTTTTAGTCATCTTTTGCAACATCTTTGCAGAGCAATGAGTACCTCATGGTATTTATTGCTTGTGTAAAATTGGGAGATTCAGTTAATTTCTGTAGACTCTAGTTTTCTCTTATTCTAAATGAAGAGGTTGGCCAAGATAGCCTCTAAGATATAACTCTAGAGATAAAATCCTATTATCCTATATCATCCTCCCTTAATAGGTCTATCCTCCTCCCCAAAACAAGGATTCTATAAAAAGATCTCTGAATGGCAATTGCTTAATTTAACAAAATTTTAAAAAGATACCAAAGAGTAATAGAACATTCAATTCCCAGCACTTGTCCTCAACTGATCTCCATTTACTTAACTCATCATCAGAGTTAGAAATGAAAGTATTTTTATAGAAGGAAAAGATGTTCTTTAGCAATAGACTATTCTAAATATATGGACAACGGTACAGTAGCTTTACTAAGATATAAAAGCAGTACCATGAATAGTACCAAGCCATTTCTATTTAGCTTAAGAATGAATTATAATCTGGATGGAGCAATGGATGTGGAATGCCAGGTACAGCTTACAATGAGAACCGTCCAAAAGTGGAATGAATTGGTAGTTGACTGCCTCACTAGAGATATTCAAGGGCTGAATCACTGAATACTTGTCTTGTGTGCTGTTGTTTTTGTTGTTGCTTGTTTGCTTGTTTAGTGTGGGCTAGACTAGGTGACCATTATGGTCCCTTCCAACATTGAAATCCTGTGATTCTATGATCTTGCTTATGACACTTGCTGACCATGTGATTCTAAGTAAATCTCTTTCCCTCTCTGAACCTGTTTCCTCATCATAAAACGAGTACTTGCCTAATCAACAAGATGATTATGCTACTCAAATAGGTATATAAGTAGAGTGCTCTGAAAATTCTAACACGGCATGAAAATTTTAGTTACTATAATCTTTGTTTCTATTTTTGTTAGGGGCTCAGTTTCCAATTCCTAAGTACAAATGCTGACTATGATGAAGAAGAAAGTGGTTCAGTTATGGCATATGTAGCCAGAGCGACATCCTAACAATTGCCTCTATTCAGTTTGGGCTAATTTTTCCTTAAAGATAGTCATGGCATTCAAGAGTTTATTGACTAGAAGGTCTAGAGGCTATTGCCATGATTTCCTTGTCTTCAAAGTATAAAATGCCCACAGGGAATTTTAGGTGTTATTTAATTCCCAGTGAACTAAGATGGATAATAGGCAAGGCAGTTAAATCAACTGGAAGTGCACTCAATGCCTATTTCTATTGAATATCCTTCTCCTGTTACTGCTAAGGAAATCTGTTACTACCTACTGAATGACCTAAAGTGTTTCATTTTGTTCCAAGACCAGATCTAAACTATCAAAGGATTAATCTTTGTCAGGTCCAGACTAGAACATCAAGGAACCTTTCTTGGACAGTCACACATATTCTAGGTAATTGACAAAAGGAGAAGAAACAGGGTTTTGCTGGTAAATGTTAAGCAACCAGCTCTCTGGGAAAAAAATGATGAATTACATACTTTTAAGCTTAATCTTCATTATTGACATTTTCTCCATCGCTTACTCTAGCCTAGAAAAATCAACAAAAACCATTTAAGCCTTGATTTATAGAGTTTGTACAATTTGGAGGTATGGATACTCCTGCTGACAAGTTAATCATCTATTCAAGCTGGTTCTAGTATATCCCTGGGACCAGCCTGGATTTGACTGCATAAGGTACAGTAAGCTTTCTATAAATTTAACTATGGTTCTCCTTGGCAGTGGTATGGTATTCCTCTCCTTTGTCCTTGAGGACAAGTTTGCCAAGATTGTTTGAGCTCTCTATATATTTTTTTAACCCTTGTACTTTGGTGTATTGTCTCATAGGTGGAAGATTGGTAAGGGTGGGCAATGGGGGTCAAGTGACTTGCCCAGGGTCACACAGCTGGGAAGTGGCTGAGGCTGGGTTTGAACCTAGGACCTCCTGTCTCTAGGCCTGACTCTTACTCCACTGAGCTACCCAGCTGCCCCCCTCTATATTATTTTTAATACAATTTAAGTAAACAATAATTTACTAAATGCCTTCTGTATGCAAGCTACTTTCTGCATAGGATCAGATTTAGAATTAAAAGGGACCTTCAATGGCACCTAGTCCAACTCCCTCATTTTATATAGGAGAAACATGTAATAACTCCCCTCCCCCCAATTTTTTTGATTCTTGGGAAAGCAGTCTAGTGAGATAACAATACAAGGTTTTAAAGATTATATTTTATTATATTATATTTAAAGATTACATTTTAAAGATAATTTCAGGTAGAGAAGGTGTCAATGCCAGCCACATAGTGGGCTCTCATCCTTGACCAGGTTTCAAATCCCAATCTCTTTTTCTTGCTTCAGACCTATGATCTCTTTTTCTTCAGGAACTCAAGCCTGCGCCAGGACAGTGAGCTCCTCAGCCTTACACTCACTAAAGATCCAGACTCCTGTTGTGTCTGTGTCTACATCTTTTTGGTTTTTTAATAGCTTTCTCTCAGGCTGGTAACCTCAGGATGCACAGTTCCAGGCTCCTCTATTTTCCTGGTGGGACAAGCAGACTGGTATGAAGAAAGGTCATGTCTTCAGCAGAGAGTAAAGGAGGAAAAAAATTGAGGAATGATATCAAGGAATTTTGAGATATGAGAAGGGGAGAAGTCAGTCACAGTGATTGGTCCTCTCTTTTCTCAATAAATTATGAAGTTTAGAAGGCGATTAGGTTGAGCAGCTGAGTGGCGCAGTGGACAGAGTTCTGGGCCTGGAGTTAGGAAGATTCATCATCCCGAGTTCAAATCTGCCCTCAGATATTTACTAGCTGTGTGACTGGGCAAGTCACTTCACCCTATCTGCCTCCATTCCCCATCTGTAAAATGAGCTAGAGAAGAAAATGGCAAGCCATTCTAATATCCCTGCCAAGAAAACTCCAAATAGGGTCACTAAGACTCGGACCCAAGACTGGACAACAGTAACAAGGACTGTAGCTTATAGGAGAGAAAGGAGATAGGATGGGAGGCTTTAGGAGAAAAGAGCAAATTTAGAATAATCCCTCTGGAGAGTAAAATGGAAACACTTGGGAAAGAATTACAGTAATATTATAATGATGATCAGGGGGCAGCTGGGTAGCTCAGTGGATTGAGAGCCTGGCCTAGAGACCGGAGGTCTTAGGTTCAAATCTGGCCTTAGCTGATTCCTAGCTGTGTGACCTTGGGCCAGTCACTTAACCCCCATTGCCTAGCCCTTACCACTCTTTTGCCTTGGAACCAATACACAGTACTGATTCCAAGACGAAAGATAAAAGTTTAAAAAAAATAATGATGATCTGCTGGGAAAGACTTAGTTACTCTGATAAATATAATTTCAAAGGACGCATGAATCACAATCAGAGAGAGAAATGATGAACTCTGAGTATAGACTGAAGCTTTTTTTTCCACTTTATTTTTCTTGCTTTTTGTGGTAACATTGCTCATATGGAAATGTGTGTTGAATGACTTCATATATATATAAAGTATGAGTATCCTTTTGCTTGCCAGTTGAGATAGGTGGGGGAGGAACTTGAGGGAAGGATAGAATTTGAAACTCAAAATTTTAAAAACTGTATAGTGAGATGCAGAATTGCTGATGACTTATGTGGTTTTCTTTTATATTCTACAATTTTGCTAAACATATTGTTTCTATTATTTTTTTCATTGACTCGTTAAGATTCTCTAGCTGGAGCATCATATCATGTGCAAAAAATAATAGTTTGACTTCCTCTTTTCCTAAATTTATTCTTTTGATTTCTTATTCTTGTATTACTGTTATAGCCAACATTTCTAGCACTATTTTAAATAGTGGTGATAATGGGTATCTTTGCTTTATACACAATCTTATTTGAAAGGCCTCTAACTTGTTTTTATACAAAATGTGTATCTTTTCAGCATCTGTTGATATAATATATAATTTTTACTATGTTGTTATTAATGTGGTCTATTATTTTAATGTCTTTCCTTCTATTGAATTAGCTCTCATTCCTGATAGAAATCAAACCATTCATTGTGAATATTCTTTTTAATGTTGCTGTCACGTAATTGCCAATATTTTGTTTAAAATTTTTGTCAGTGTTCACTAAGATATTAAAGTATAATTTTTTCTCTCTTTTTTGTTTCTTCCTGGTTTAGTTATCACAACCACATTTGTATGGTAGAAAAGGTCTTTTCTTATTTTTGCAAAAGCTTATGTAATATTAACATTTATTATTCTTTTGATATCTCATAGAATTCACTTATAGATTAATCTAGTGCTAAAGTTTTTCTTTGGGATTTCATTTATTGCTTGTTCAAATTCTTTTTTATGATTTTTGATTATTTAAATGATATCTTTCTTCTGCTAATTCTTCTGTTGATGTATTTTTATAAGTATTCATCTACTTCCTACATCAACTGTGTTGGTGTATAATTTGTGGATAAAATAGTTTTTGATAGATATCTTTATTTATTCTGTAATTGCGAATTATCCTTATCTATTTAAAAATTAAAATGTTTTCAATTAGCAGAAATCTACATTCTCTCCCTCCCAGGCACCTCTCCCCCGAATGAGAAAGAAATGGGTATAAAAAAACCTGTTGAAAGTATGTAGGATAGTCAAGGGAAACACATTTCTGTATTAACCATGTTTTAAATATATATGTCTCATTCTGCTTTCTGAATTCTTTACCTCTTCAGCAAGTCCTTTGAAATCGTGACTGATTAAGCTAATCAGAGTTCTAAAGTCTTCTGAATTTGCCTTTTTAATATTGTTCTTATTGTATAAATTGTTCTCCTGGATCTTCTCACTTTACTTTGCATCAGTTCATATGAGTATTTCCAGGTTTTTCATCATTTCTTACAGAACAATAGCATTCTGTCAAATTCATGTGCCATAGTTTATTATTGATGGATATTCCTCAATTTCCAATTCTTTGCCATGTCAAAAAGAACTATAAGTATTTTTGTATATATTTAGAGTTTGTTTTGCTTGGAACTAATCCTTCCCTTAATCTCTCTCTTCTCCCTTCTCTCTTTTCCCTTGTTTCTAGCTTTTTCCTTATTGAGGGAAGTGTATGCAACTTTGTATTCTTACCTCCTTTGAACAGTTAAGATGAAAGGTTAAGTGTTAGCCACTTCCCTCCCTTCATCCCTCCCACCTTGTTTGTATAGATTTTTCCTTGAGTTTGTTCTATGAGATAATTTTATACTTACACATAAATTATATAAGATAATTTCCTCTAACCTTTCTCTCTCTCCCTTTCCATTCTTCTTTTAAGATTACCAAGATACAAGACCATTCCCAGGCCTTCTGTCTAATTAGACTCCATCTATGATATCTGATGAAAAGATTCAGTGAGAACACATGTATCATCTCGTATTAGAATGTAAAAAGTTTAGTCCCCGTAGGATTGTTCTTTCATGTTCATATTTTTATATTTATTCATGTTTGCACTTCATAGTTTCCACGTGGCTCCAGTCTTTTCATCAGGAATGTATGGAAATCCTCTATTTCATTAATTTCTATTCATTCCCCTGTAGGGATTACATTCAGTTTTCCTTTGTAAATTGTCCATTATTGTAAGCCTAAATCTTTTGCCTTTTGAAACATCATATTTCAAGTTCTCTACTCTGTCAGGATGATAGTTATTAAATCACGTGTGATTTTAATTGTGGCTAAATTCTTTCTTTCTGATTTTTTACAGTATTTTGGGGGGGTGAGAAGCTCTGGATTTGGCCCATAATATTTCTGGGAATTTCCATTTGTGGATTTCTTTTAGGAGATAGCCAGTCAATTCTTTCTACTTCTATTTTGCCCTCTTGTTCTAAGAGGTCTGGGCAGTTTACTTACATGATTTTTTGAAATGTAATTCCTAGGGGACAGCTAGGTGGCACAGTGGCTAGAGAGCCAGGTCTGGAGATGGGAGGTCCTGGGTTCATATTTGGCCTAAGATACTTTCTAGTTGTGTGACCAATTGCCTAAGCCCTAACTGCTTTTCTGCCTTGAAACCAATATTGATTCTAAGGCAGAAGGTAAAGGTTTATAAAAAAAAAAAAAGAAATATGATTTCTAGATTCCTTTTTTTTTTTTTTGGTTATGGCTTATAAGTAGTCCAGTGGTTCTTAAATTATCTCTCCTCAATTTTTTTCTAGGTCGATTTATTTTTTCTGAGAGATACTTTGTATTTTTTTTAAGTCTTTTGGCTTTAATATTTCTTGGTGTTTTGTGCAATAATTAGCATCTATTTTGTATTCTAATGTTCTGGGAGCTTTTTTCTCCAATAAGGTTTTATACTTCTGCCAAGCCATTAATTTGTTTTCCAATTTTTTTCTTCCATAGCTCTCACTTCCTTTCTATTTTTTCCCTCAAGCACTTTTATCTCATTTATTAAATTAAAAAAATGTTAACTCTTATCTTGTCTTAGAATCAATATTAAGTATCAGTTCCAAGGCAGAAGGGCTACCCAAAGGGGGTTAAGTGACTTGCCCAGGGTCATACAGCTAGGAAGTGACCCAATTGAGATTTGAACCTAAGACCTCTTATCTCCAGTCCTGGCACTCTATCCACTGAGCAAACTAGCTGCCTCCATTTTAAACTTTTTAAAAAAATTCTTACTTCTCTTCTAGGAATTCTAGTTGAATTTGTATCTAGGATGTATTTTACTTTGATTCTTTGCTTACAGATGTTTAGGAGTCATTTTCTTTTTCTGGGTTTGTATCTTGAGTGTACCTATCGCTATAATAGCTGGTTACATTGGAATTCTTCTGTTTTTTCTTTTGCTTATTCTTCCAACCTGCTTCCTGATCCCAGACTTTCTGTTGGGGCCAGAGACTGCTGTAGTTTTTTTATGTTATTCTGAGATCTCAGGAGCTCTTCAGGCTAGTGACCTGAAAGCTTTCAGTATTCCCAAAGATCCTGGTCTGATCCAGGGTAAAGTCTGAGTGCTGACCCCCTCGTCTGAGCTCTGCAAGTCTAGGTGTGAACCCCAGTCCTATAGGCTTACCTTATTAGAGTTTCATTATAGTATTGCAAATCTCAGTCATTACTAGCCAGCTAGAAATATTTGCTGGGTCAGAGTGGCAGAAATGTAACTTTGTCTTTTTTCTGAGATTCTTGTTTTTATAATTCCACTGCAGGCTTCAGATTAGGCTGGGTTTGGCTCATTATATTTCTGGGAATTTCCATTTGTGGGTTTCTTTCAGGAGATTGCCAGTTGATTCAGATTAGGCTGGAAGCTATAACTAAAACTTGTTTCATTCCAGAGATTGGATTAGAACTGCACAGCCATGACTTACTTCTTGCTCCTTGTTAAATACCCAGCCTAGGACCTAGGACCACTCCTCACTCTGCAGTATCACTTCTAAGTGCCAGTTCCCTCCTCATGCACCCTGAATCTGTGACCCAGAACTGGGTAGTGACTGATTGAGCTTCCAGGTGACATCCATTCCTGTGCCCTACAACAGTTGAGACTTCTTTGTGCAGGATTTAGGACTTCTTCTTGCCCTGGTGCCAGCCTCTCTCCTTGTGCTAGAAGGCTCCAGATATAGTGTTGTCCTGACTAGACCCTATCTGCAGTGTCCTCAGACCTGATTGTTGCCCTTGGGCTGGAAAAATGACATACTGAGATTTTTTTAGATTCTGAGCAGTGTTCTTCTGGTGGATTTTCTAGATCTGTTTAGAAGAGTTATGGAAGAAGAAGGAGCTCACCATATATAACTGTGCCATCTTGGCTCTCCCTCTTTCTTTATTCATTTTTGATAAGAATAATTTAGTTTTCCTCCATATTTTTAAAAGAATCAAACTAGATTTGTTTATTTTATTCTAGTAGATCTTTATGGAAGATCTATTGGAGAATACAAAACAACTACATAGAAATAAGAAGGCAGGGATAGTTGAGATCTCACCACCAGAGGGAGCATTCACACAGATGATAATCATAAATCTATTCAAGTATAATTATCTACATTTCTTTTCTCTCTCGTAGTTTGTAAATTTTAGGAAGGCAAAAGACCCTATCAAATTTAAACTTTGCATTCCCTCTACTCTTCCCTGGTGCTCTGTACACAATAGGGCTAAATAAATACTGTTTGACTGTTGAGTGGAAAGAGGGCTGGCTCTGGAGTAAGAGGATAAAGTTTTAAATCCAACCTCCAATGATTATTACCTTTGTGATCTTGGGTAAGCAATTTTACTTCCTTTGGCCTCAGTTTCATCATCTTGAAAAATGAAAGGGTTGTATTAGATGGTCTCTGAGTTCCCTTTCAGATCTAGGTATCTGACCTTATAATATTTTGAAAAATTTGAAAAACCCAGCTAATAAGACAACATATTAATATTTGGAAAAGAAGGAAGGAAAGAAGGAAAGAAAGAAAGAAAGAAAGAAAGAAAGAAAGAAAGAAAGAAAGAAAGAAAGAAA
>NC_058130.1:708892342-708946610 GCF_016433145.1 Gracilinanus agilis
AAGGAAGGAAGGAAGGAAGGAAGGAAGAAAACTCTAGTTAGAGTCTTTCCCATCTTCATAAATCCCTCATGCTGTGCCAGCTATTAAGGAATTCATGGATGCTGGATGGATGAATGAAGTAAATAAGGATTTCATATTTCCTTATAAAATGAGTGTCTGTTAATCTGCTCCCTCATCTTCCATAAAATGACTACCTTCCCCAGTACTTGGGAGAAAAGGAAATTTGGGGAACAAAAAAGAAAGCTGACAGTGTGCTGATTATAATTGCCATATTGGGACTGCCCTATCCCCCAGACACAATAGGGATGAATCCTCATGAGATGGTAGAGAAAAGCAGTAAGATCTACATGCTAGTTCACAAGGTATAAGAAAGGAGAGAGCATGATGAAGCAGGTGGTAAATCTCAGGACTCTGAGTTCTCCTTTCTTTGCTTGCCATATGCAGGCAGGATGTGCTTTGGTTGTTACTAGACAACAACTGTAGGGCAGCTGGTTGCCATATGAACTAGTGACAACTAATTGTGAGACTGTGACCCTGTGGCAACAGTCTGAGACTTCTTAGACACCATTCAAGCACAGGGATGGGGCAAGGAATTGTTAAGACCTGTTGGGTTCTGATCTAAAGAGAACAAGAATGGTGAGGAGTTGAATCTGGCCAGGAGCCAAAGCAAGCAAATGCAACAATTTTAGTCTGGACTGGGAAGAGAATCAGAGGAGTTTTCCATGGCAACTTCTGAGAAGCTTGGGAGACTTTCTAAATACCCAGCACCTTCCCATGCTTCCTTGCTTTCCAGGGTTTAATCTCTGAAAGGTGGCCCAGACATGCAGTGCCTTCTTTAATCTCTCCTATGACCTGAAGTAGCAGGTTGTTTATGACAATTCTCCAAATCTTCAAAGAACTGAGAACATAAACTGGAGGAAGTCTGGAGATGACTGAACAAAGGAAACTGTTGGACAGTGTCATTGCAACTTTATTATGCTTAAGAAACCATGTAGCCACAGGAAAACTTGGCTGAGAAAGATCAAAAGAGATGTTCTAACTTAATCTAGAAAATCTCACATACTTCAGGGAGAGGAGCCCTAAAACATTATATTGTCCTATTTTTATAATCCAAAAGGAATAATTTTCTGTGATACCCTCAGATTTGTTTAAAGCCTAGGCCATCCTTTCTTGCTAGACCTTGCTAGAAGTTGGACAGTTGGTGTGAAATGTACATAGAGAGAACTTTGGTGAAGAATAAAAGGGGTGGAGGTGGTGGCCAAGTGGTTCAGTGGAGATGGCAGGTCCTGGGTTCAAATATGGGCTCAAAACATTTTCTAGTTATGTGACCTTTGGCAAGTCACTTAACCCCAATGACATCCCTTAAAGCTCTTCTGCCTTGGAACCAATACTTAGAGTTGATTAGTATCCAATTGATTAGTAACTGATATTTAGTATTGAATAGAGAAGGTAAGGGTTAAAAAAAAGCAAAATGGGAAAGACAACTGGGCTAGTATATAGCTAGCACAGTTTTCCATCTGGTGGACAAAAATGATAAACTACACTAACTTTCTTGTGTAAGCTTCAAAATTAATATACAATATCTCCAAATATTATATTTAATAAGATTTTTAAAATTTAACTTGAAGCAAAAGGGAAACTAAAAGGCTAGAGCCAAGAAGGACCTCACCCAAAAGGCCCCTCTTCAAGCTAAAAACCTGTAATAAGGATGATGAGGGATGGTTTTCTTTTTAAAGCCTTTTAAATTCTTCCTTGTTCCCCTACCTGCTGAATGTCTGCCATCTATCTCCAGAACTGATGTGAAGGACTGGAGAATATCTGGGTTCCTCATATGTCTGAGTTTATTTTGGCTAGTTTTGAACTGTTACTCCGAACTCTTGTCAGCGAAGGGGTTCACTGGGGACAATGATCTTTCCATTTGTTCAAAGAGTAATAATAAACCTCCCCCTTCCCTTCTTCCTCTGTCCTTTCTGGAATAGCACTGTGGATGTGTCCACAGTCAGCCACTATTAACCAGGTACCTACTATGAGCCTATGTACCCAGTGCCCAAAGGATTACATTTCTAGAAGGGATGGAGAGCTGGAACAATCTTAAGATCACACCACCAACTTGTTATTCTGTTAGACAAACCACCTAATGAGTGATGATAAAGATGCTTCTCAGACTTCTTTTTAGAGACAGGCAGTTGGGCATTCCCCAAAAGCAACTGATTTTTTAGAAAAAAGGTAAATGGAGTTAAATGACTTGCCCGGTATCACACAGCTAGGAAGGCCAGATTTGATCGTAGGTCTTTCTGACTTTAGGCCTAGAGCTCTATCCACTGTGCCACCTAGCTGCTCCAAAAGCAATTCACCTTAAGACAGAATCTTGACCAGAAGCAATGTTACCCCCCCACACACACACACACACATATACACACATACCCTTATTTCCACCCCTAGCCCCATAAAACTCAACAGATGCCATATCAGAACTGGAAGGGAACTTGGAGATTTTTCTTAGTCCAACCTCATCATTTTTTAAAACAAAATAACAAGGACTCGGAGAGTAGTGATTTGTCCAAAGTCACATTGGAAGGAGAGTCTTATTCAACATATATTTATCGATTACTTAGTGGATAGTGGAGCTAGGAGAAATCATAGGATTATAGCATTTAGAGCTGGAAGAAAGTTTAGAGATCTTGTACTTCGATCCCACTACTTAACATATGGGGAAACTGAGGCCCAGAGAGCATATATAAGTGGTTTGCCCAAAGTCACACAAGTAGTAAAGAACAGAACTTGGATTTCAAACCTCACTCCAAATCCATCCTTCTTTCTTTGTACCATACTGATACCTCATACCCAGAACAGTTAGAACCTAGACTGACCTAGGGTGAGTTTAAATTCTACTGAAGTCTTGCTTCTGTATATATATGAGCACTAATTCTGGAAACAGGAAGACTGGGGTTAAAATCTGGCCTCAGACATGTACTAGCTATGTGATCCTGGGCAAGTCACTTAACCCTATGTGCCTTAATTTCCTCATCTATAAAATGAGCTGGACCAGAAAATGGCAAACCTCTAAAAAAAAGCAGGGGTCAGCAACCTTTTTGGCCGTGAGAGCCATAAATGCCACATTTTTTAAAATGTAATTTTGTGAGAGCCCTACAGTGCTCACAGTGTGCGCTCCTGTAACAGCGCCTGAAAAAAAATTGACTTTATGGCTCCAGCAGAAAGAGCCATATCTGGCCCTCAAAAGAGCCAGATATGGCTTGAGAGCCATAGGTTGCCAACCCCTGCTCTACAGGATCTTTGCAAAGAAAACTCCAAAAAGGGGTCGCCAAAAGTCAAACTTGACTGAACAACATACGTGAGGAGCCAGGAATGGGACTAGGCAGGAAGGAGACAATGGCCTGGACCTCAGAGCTTAATTTTGTTCCTGTGTCCTTCCTCCTCCCACTTGTCTGGATGGGAGAGCAGTGGAGTGTTTGAATTGAGAACCTGGAGATGCTACACCCTGAGAACCCTTGGCAGTGAATGGGCAACCTCTCATACATTCAATGATTTAATAATTGCAAATTCAACAGGGAGCCACATAGACTTTTTTGACCCTAGGCTAATATGAAGTCTCTACTAAAGATGTTGACCTTAGTGACCAGGATATTCAGTTCAAAAAGCAGATTTCAGCCTGAGGGCACTAATTATCTGGGACTGCTCTGTATTTCAAAGAGTTTAATGCCTGGGGCAAGGACTCTCCTGCTGAAGAGGAAATGCTCATTCTAGCTAAGTCTCTGAGAAACCGATGGAGCTTCCAGAAGAGAGGGGGAAAAACTATTAAGAGCTTGTTTCTCCAGTATGATAATTGGCTGTGTTAGGGCTCTAGTCTTCCCCTAAAAGAGATGTATCAGACCTGTTTGCATAATATTTGTACAAAAAAAATTTATACAAAATATTTATAGCTGTGCTTTTTGTGGTGGCAAAGAATTGGAAACTAAAAGGATATCCTTCACCTGGGGAATGGCTGAACAAATTGTGGTATATGGTGGTAATGGAATACTATTGAGCTATAAGGAATGATGAACAGGATAATTTCAGAAAGAACTGGAAAGACCTATGTGAACTGATGCAGAGTGAAATAATCAGAACCAGGAGAACGTTGTACACAGTAACTGAAATATTGTGGGTCAATCAAATGTAATTGACCTTGCTACTAACAGCAATACAATGATGCAGGACAATTCTGGGGGACTCATGAAAAAGAATGCTATCCGGCTCTAGAGAAAGAATTGTTAGGAGTAGGAATGCATATGAAAACACAGGATTTATCACTTGTTTATTTGGGTATATGATGTGGGGTTTTGGTTTTATAAGATTATTCTCTTACAAAAAATGAATAATATGGAAATATGTTTTGAGTGATAATACATGTATAACCCAGGAGAATTGCTTGTCAACTTTGGGAAGGGGAGGGAGATAACATGAATCATGTAACTGGAAAACTTGTGTATAAATTTGTATTGGAATAAAATAAAGGTAAAAAAATTTTGAAACTGAGCTGTATTAGATAATAACAGAGCCCACTCATCCCCTTATAAACAAAGATAGCATTCAAGCTGAGAATTTCAGATAAGGCCAAAAGCTCCACAATCTCATACCCAGTGGAATCATGCCAACCAGCAGCAAGCTGGGACTTTTGGACTAGGAGAACTACATCCAAAGTAATCATCTGACTAGCCAAGAGCAAGCAACATACAACAGAGACCATATATCCACAGGATGGAGCAGACCCAGTAGAAGCAGTGTGATGCCATCAACAGAGACATCATTAGTCCCATGACATTAGAGAGATGAATTGTCCTTCCACTCATGTTCCCTATGGGAACTGCCTCTCCACACTTCTTCCTTAAATGAGTTTCAGGTTTTGGGGGGAAATATTTTATTGCCAGTTTTCTTACTATTCCGTTTTATTAAATGCCTTTGCTTAGAATTGTTTCCTTTGACTAAATGAGATAATTGGAAAGGATTTAAAGATATAGTCCTTATAAGCCGTGGATATAGAAACAGAGAATACCTTGAACCTTTGGATCACCTTGTCTGGGGCACTCACTGTGGAGGTTGTGATATCCCAAAGTACCACTCTGGGCTTCCCCATCAAGTAGGTTCTGGGAATGCTGAAGAGTAGGTCAAGTAGGCTTGACTGGGGGAAAGGTCTGAATTGGTACTCAAAGCCAGGGGATTACATGTCCCACATGGCAAAGCCCAGAAATTTTTAAAGAACCAGGGCAGTGACTATTGTCTCTGTCTGACCAGGGTGAGGTGAAAGGAAGTACATGTCAATCCCTCATTCCTTGGGACAAGTGTCATTGACTGCCTGGAAGTCTGGCCAAAACTGCAGCAATTCCTGGGGCTTAAACTGGTGAACCAGGGCAAGTTGATGGAAAGCACAGTGTTCATATTCCTGACGGACTGTCAAGAAGGTATCAGGAGGAGCAGGTGTCGGTTGTACTCCTAGCTCCTGGATGCACAATCCAATAAATACATCCTCCAAGTAGATGGGCTTGAGTCTCTGGGCTACAGTCAGAACCCTAAGGGCCAGAGAGACAGACAGCACATAGCCTGGGCCCCCACAGTACACAGGATACTTTTCTTGGGGGTACAGCTCAGGGGGCATGTACCACTTGTCTTCCAGGCTCCGCTGGGGCTCTGAGTCAGTATAGATGTGACCTGTGATAAAGTTTGGCTGAGGGGGTTGATCAGGGTGCAGCACCTCATGTACCAGGAAGCTAGGGTTTAAGAAGACATCATTATCTACCTTAAGTACATAGCGTGCAGTGGGACAGTACTGGGCCATCCACTCCAGCCCCATGAGGACCTTGAGAGTCAAATTGCGGTATGTATCCAGGAAGCCTACCTGGAGGAGATCCCCGTGTTCCCTGTCCTCCTCTTCTAGGAGGACCCGAATTTCTTGAGCAAAGATGGGTCGGGGAAGGCCAAGAACAAAGAGGCGGCAGATGACCACACCAGGAATCAAGGTCTCATTGCCCCATGTTTGTCTGATGATTTGGCGCACCCCTACTTCCTGGGGCTGGGTCATCACTAGCATGAGCAGGAAAGGGGCTCCTCTGGGACCCTTACACTTGTCAGGATGATTGATCAGGAAGGGGTAGGGATAAGGATAATTCAGATCCAAAGGGTGTGGGGTCCAAGCCTGCCACTCAAACTTCCTCAAAGAGATCTTTGGGGATGGAGGCCTCAGATTCGTTGAAGATGTCCAGGATTCTAGAAACTGACCCACCAGCAATACCAGCAGTCCCAAGAAAACTGTGCCTAGCAGAGCCCCCAGTACCAGCCGTTGCCTTATTAACTTCATGGTGCCAACGTCCTAGGCAGAGAGGAATAAGAGTTCAAGTCAATGATGAGTACAAGGTTACACATCACCCTGCCCAGATCCCCATGTTCCTTTAAGGCAAGCTGTTTTCTGGTGCAAGGGACCTGGATTTGTAAATGTGGGAGCACTAAGAGAGATAAGAGCAGGGGAAAAGGGAAGGAAGGCCCTTCTTTGTGCCAGGACAGCCACCAACTTGGTCCTGTGCCAGCAGAGGGAAAGAGGCAGGGGAGAAGGACTGAGGAGCCTGCGTTGTGTAAGGGAAAGAGTCCCAGATCCCAGTCCCAGCTGTACCACTGATTTGTTATATGGCTTTGATCAAGTCATTTTCCCTCTTGGGACTTTAGATTTCCCCATACGTGAAATGAAGCTATTAAAATAGATTATGTCTAAGATATCCTCCACCCCCTGACTATAGTTTTGTGAGAGAAAAGGAGTGAAGATCAGAAGAGATCCAGAGTGCCTGTTTGGGAACAGTTAGAGTATTGCCACAGCTGGTTGTGCCAAAGCTGTTGGGCAGGTGAAGGGCTATACTGGGAACTGTGTTGTGAAGAATAGAAATTATGGGTAGAATTTGTCTTAGTTTCCTAGAAGGAGTACAGTCTTGCTGAATTCTTCCGTGTCTAATGACCTGATCCTTCCTTCTCAGTATCAGCCAGTACCCCAACCCCAGAGCCCTAGGGAAATGGGTTCACTCCTGGAACACAGGATCTGGATCCAGAATTCTGGTCCTAAAAAGTCCAAAGTCTATCCTAGGAAAGACCTTCTTTCTACTCTTTCCTGCCCTGACCCCATTCCAAAACCTCATTTTCCTTTCTCAGGGCGATAGAAGCCAGATTCTTGAATTATTGCTATTAGAGACCAGGAAAGGCCTAAGATGGGACTCTAGATTCTAAATCTGCCTCAGACACTTTCTAGCTTCCTGACCCTGGGCAAGTCACTTAACCTCCATTGCCTAGACCTTATCACTCTTCTTCTGCCTAGGAACCAATACATGGTATTGATTCTAAGGCAGAGGTAAGGGTTCCAAATTAAATTAAAAAAAAAAAAAGATCAGGAAGGTCCCTGCCATACACCCTTGGTCCCTAGCCCCAGAATCTCAGCTTTCCTTCAGGTTTAAGGGAGACAGCTTCAGTGACAGGCAAATAGCAAATTGTTGGTAAATGCTCCTTGAATTAAATTCTTCCCCTGAGAAATCCAGGGGACTGGCTTGGGGACAGTCTCTAAGCTTCCTCTCCCACATTTCCCTCCCTTGATCTCCCCTCCCCTATAGCCCAGATGGATTGAGGTCCTCACCCTCTGCTCTGGCTGAGTCCTGGAATTCAGTGGCACAGGAGGACAACTCAGAGGGAATGACAGACACCTGGTCAAGGAGGTACAAATATGGGAGGAGTGTACCAGTGGGAAGGGGAGGGCACCTGCCTGGCAGTGTAACTTAATCGAAGTATTGGGTGGGGCAAATCACCCAGGCAATAGGGAAGGATGGCCAGTTTGGCCCTGCCTATAACTCTACTGCTTAGATATCTTAGGTGAGAAACTCTGGCCATCAGCAATTAAGCAACCCAGATATAGGAACCCAGTTTCCAGCAAAAGGTACCCCTGGGAGTGTAGGGGGTGGGTTAAGAGAGGGACTTGGTGGCTTTATCAGGACCAACCACAAAGGAAAGCTGGAGGGGCACAGGATAGAGAACTCTGATAATGGCTCACATTTTTATGTTTTAGGGTTTTTTACATTTTTTTCTGTGACAGTTTTGACATTGGGCCCCCATCAGGAGCCCTTTGATTGTGTTATTTGTTACTCTACCTTAAGCCTGCAGAAAGACATTGTGCTCCTATATTAACTTTCCTGTGAGGAAGTACCTTTCAGCCTCTGAATTGCCCACCAATTGGCATCAGTCCAATCGAAAATTGGTTTCTCTCTGGTTTATGCCCTATGTGGTCCCTTCCTAGGTGAATGCCTTATCTTTACTGGCCATCAGAAGATAATCCAACTACGAATGCTTGTGCTCTTCATTCCCATCCCCATCAGCTGTCCCCACCCCACTAAGGGCAGAGGACAAGCTGCTACATAGAAGACCATGGATTAATGGCTCACTGACCAAGTCAGAAATTAATCTAGAGGATGGAATGGAGTATTGCTCAAAATGTCGATGTTAGAGAGAGAATTTGCAAGGTTTGTGTTTGCCCAACAACTGGCTGAATTATCAGGGGTTTCTAGAAGAGAATTCTGGTTTGTAGGGATACCTTTGGCCTCTTCCACTTGGCAGAGACCTTCCAATTCAATTAAACAAACATTCCTAAAATTCCTACTATGTTCAAGGTATGGAGATGTAGTGCTGGGCACTGAGAGTTCAAAGATACACATGAAATAGTTCCCTCCCTCAAGAAACTGATGCCCAGTGCCTGGTACATAGTAGGCACTTCATGTATGTTGACTGATTGATTGATGTCCTACTTAGTGATGGACTACAACATGAATATCAGTAAATATTATACAGGAGAAATTGAGGGAGGAGAGAAGAATGACTGCCAGGTAGGGGATCAGGGAAGGTTTCTTAGAGGAGGCGGTTCCTGAGCTGAGCCTTGAAGGGAATCAATATTCTTGAAAGGAAAAGAAGAGATGGGAATGTATTATATCCTTGGGTAGATTTGTCTTTTTTCTTTGTAACAATAATAATATTAATGATAATAACAGCATTTATATAACTTTTTAAGATTTGCAAAGCTCTTTACAAACATTTTCTGATTTTATCCTCCCCCAAACCCTGGGAGGTTAATGTAATAATTATCCCTATTTTACAGATGAGGTTAACAGGTTAAGTGACTTGAGCAAGGTCACATAGCAATGCCTGAGGTCAGATTTGAGCTCAACTCCTCCTGATTCCAGGTCCTACACTCTAGTCATTGTGCCCCCTAGCTGTACTTATTTCCATGCCCTATAATTTCCACTTATGTGGGGCCAGTCGTACCAAAGAACGTGGGTGAGAAGGGGGAAGAAGTCACTGGAAATTATTCAGTACTGTGAATCCATTGGGGCTGTTGCAAAAGGTTGTTAAAGACTGTTAATCATACTGTTTTAGACATCTTATTAGAGCAGCCCACTAGGAAACCACACTGGGCATCCAGTACAGCCCCAAAAAGCACAGTGGAGAAAGAACACACATCATGAAGCTAACCATGCACAGTTGGAAGGGTGGGGGTGGAGGGGTGGCTTCACTCTGCCTAGAACAAAGATCTGGGAGATTCCATTCATCTCTCTCCCAATTGGCTGTGTTGGATATCATTGTTGTCTTATTCCACTCTGTATTTGCTTCTCTGCCTGGTTTTAACTCCAAGGAACAAGTGGCTCCTGCATCATGTACCTCCTGGTGTCTCCCCGTTCCAGCTTTCCTGCCTCCTCTTGTTTCATTTCCTCCATTAAATTATAAGTTCCTTCAGGGCAAGGACTATCTTTCTTCTTATTAATTGTGTCCCCACCGCTTAGCACAGTGCCTGGCACATAGTGGGAACTTAAGAAATGTTTGTTGGATTTATTGTTAGCTTTATCTGACCACTGTAGTCATGTTGTGGGGTGCTGGAGGTGAACCCCCAGGGGTTCAGGAAGGGTACCTTTTGCAAGAATGCAAGACTCCAAAACTTAGCTTAAAGATAAAAGAGAAATTAATTAATTTAGAAAGTAATGTTGAGAATGGCCAAGAGGATAGCAAGATGGAACAGCAAGATGGGGAGCCATTCCTTGGGAGGACAGCATGGATGGAAAAGCTGTCCTCCACATGACATCAATTCTGGGGATTTTATACAAATTTATCTTTTTTACAACAATGGAGACATGACTCTGTGCCACGGTGAAAACGTGACTCTAGTGTGGTAAACACTCAGTCATTCGATGGGGGGCGGGGTTGGTCATCTGGCACATAGTGGGTCTGCCTAGAGACATAGGGGGTGATCCTCATACTTTAGGGGACAGATGGATGTCTGAGATACAACTTGATATCAAGGAGGTGTATCTCTCTGTCCATCTAAAGGACTATCCAAGGAGAATAATTCTTTCAGGGTCTTATAGGAGTTATCAGATGTTTTGGATTAGTAGTCACAATGATAGAAGGGAGCAAAGGAATTTCCCTGATTACAGTTTGCCTGGGTTTTCGGGGTATGATGCCCATGCCAGTCAGATTTGTGAGAACCTAGGTGAGGAAGCAGTGGAAAACAACAGGTGATTGTCCAGAGGGAAAAGACTGAGACACTTTCTGACATTGAATACTCTGATGAAATGCTCACTGAGCCAACAAAAGCCAGGGTGAATATTTCTCCCTCTTCTCCCATTGATTTGAAAAACCAAATACAGAAAGGAAAATTTCCAAATGGTCATTTGGAGTATTAAGAATACCCAACTAAGGAATGGAAGCAGAAACAGTTAAGAGTAGAGGTTTTCATGGATTTACCAGAGTGAAGAATAGGTATAAATGTTACCATTACACATTTTAAAATCCAATGTCAAGCACAAAATGTATTCTAAATTATTATACAAATATATTTCCTTTGTCATATGAAATTGAGAAGATGTGTCAACTAAAATATTCAAGAGACTGGCTTCTGGGTAAATATCAATTTATTGATTAGACTAGAATTCACCAATAATTAATAGTTTATGATCCTTTTAATAATCAAAGACAAAGAAGTCCCTTCACACAGGTCCAGAAAATCAGTTAAGGAGCTCTTTATTCAGCTCCTCCATTGGATATCTGAAGACAACTCTGATGGATGAACAGTTAATGAGGAGGTGGTATATCCAGATTCTCAACCTCTCCACACTCCTATAGGTCATGATGAGCAGTCACCATCCAGCAGGAAGAGCCCCATTATCTCCCTTAACTATTAATCAAGTTTTTACATAGTGGGCAGAAAGGAACTTTCCTTGGAGCTCCTAAAAACAAAGAAATGAATATAAAGGTCACAAAAACCTTTTTTTCAAAAAAAAAAAAACCTTTTAGTTCAAACCTCAGGTGTAGGAATAAATCTCCTTAATCTCCCCTCTGATTCTTGGGGAGACTGTTCCTCAGTTTCCCCAAAACTTGAAGGTACTATACATTTTATGGAGTGATTGACAACTGCATGGACAGAGACCCATTAGGGAACATGCCCCTTCCAGCACAAAGGTCTTACAAACAAAATGATGGTATTGGAGAGAGACATGAACCCCCAACCCCCACTGTCCAGTTCATTATATTCAAGGACTCAAAGTTTTATGATACAAATGTCTGATTTCTGGGAACAACTTCTATTGCCGTCACCTTCCTTTTCGTAGGCCTTCTGGAATCATGCCGGCCCTCAGAATAGCTTCTCTGGCAGATCTGCTTTTTCCTGGTCCAGGTCCCTGGAAACATCTTTTTCTAAAATTTCTTGAAAAATAGATCATAATACAATATAATACAATCACTAAAGCCACTAAAGACCAATATATAAGTAATATAAGTGAGAGCTAACTCAAACCTTATGCTTCTAATCTTATTAATATAAAGGACACCCAATTGTGAACCTCTGCCTTAGAGAATTTGCATTTCCTATACTTCTTGCTATTTTTTTTTTTACTTTTATTGAAAACCAGATACTTGTTTTGGAAAATGCCAGTAACAGATTGAAGGGAAATTCAAAAGAAGCTATGAGGGTCTAACCTTTAGAATCAGCTTTTCTAGCTAAAAAAATTGATATACCTGATTGGTTTTGGAACTTGGTATTAGAATAAGCTCAATGCCTTTGTTTCATAATAGAAACAATTATATTTGGCATATATAATCATCTGATCATTTTTTAAAACTTTCACTCCATTTATTTATTTATTTTAATGGTTATTGTTTTTGTTACTTATTAGCTATTTATATTAATCTTATTGGTATTTATTATATTATTTATTCACTTTAATCATCTCAGTCTTCCCGAAAGAGAATGAGACTCTGCATAGGATCTTATCCAAAACATGAGCCATAAATAATACTTTGTGCAAACATGAGACTTCTATGCCAAAGCTTGATGGCCATATAAATAAATTTGCCCCAAAAAAGGTTTTATCCTTTTATTATAATAATAGACTTGGGGTGGGATTTGTAAAAAGGCAAGGCAAATTATTCCACATTTTATTAAATGTTATCTATATTCAATTACTAACCATGTTCAAATAAACTAGATAGTACATTCACATAGACTACTGCTTTTAGATCTTCTTCCAACCCTTGTGTAATCTGCTTGCATTATAGATTATATCCTGTACACAACAAATAGCAAATCTTAAGTAGAATTAGATGATTAATAGACTTGTATTAGTAGAATTAGACAATTAAATAGAATTAAATAGTTAGAATTAGAGTTAACGAAACATATACCATAAATCATTTTCCTCTAAGATAAGTAATTGTACAAAATTCTTTTAATACAGAACAAAAAATGTTTCTGATGGGTCCTCATTAAATAGTGGAAATATATCCTGATTTTACATGTTCCCAGATCATTGTCTAATTGTCTAACTATTCCTATACCATTCTGAGATATTTGAAGGACCTTAAGTAATGAATGATAGACAAAGCCAAACAAATACTCATATATTAAGTTTCATTAAGGGGAGAGTAATTGAAAGAATTTCAGGTTGAATAGCTTTGTTCTTATAATTTAGTAGCTTTATCTTTATTAAATAAGAATTTAATTTTGTATTCTTATATTTCACTGACCACTTGTCCTGATTACAAAGTTGCTATAAAAGGAAAAATAGGGACATAGCCATAGTAAGGGGAAAACAGTCCTCTGATCTGATATAAATCCCATACTAGATAGCCAATTTCATTGACAAAAATTCCATAAGTCAGACTCAGAATCAGCTTGGTGAGAATATTCTCTATTCTTAGGGAAATCAAGATGGGAGAGTCCTATCATCACCCATGTCAAAGTTTCTCCCTTAAGACAGAACTCCACCTACTGTTCACCGAGGGTGGCTGGCACTATGAATCATTGGCTCAATAGCAATAACAGCAGTTATAGTCCCATAAAATTTCACCTCAAATAACAAGTTTCACTAACTATAGCTCAGGGCCAATTATGATTCCTTACTTGGTGTTGCAATAATAAAATTTACAAGGTCTCAAAATCTTAATTACATCTTTTTCTAGAAGCTAAACTCATTCTAGTATAAAATCTATTATTAGAAATCAAGGAATTGATTGAATTTTGAAATTCTACATAGATAGTAAGTATATGATAGATTTCTTAAAATTCTAGAAAAATATTGGCTGTTATAAATCTCCAAACAATATATAAATATATAGCTAAAGATTATAATTCCACTATAGAAACAATTTCATAATTCACAATTAAACAAAAATTTACCTATAAGATAAATAAATTCCTAATTACTTCCTCCTCTGGTAATTGTTCTCCTTCTAGTCCAAGAGTAGTTGTGGTAGAAAAAGAGATTAGAATTTAACAAGGAGATTTAAATAGATCTTTTCAGTTTTCTCCTTTAAAAAGTAAATACTTGATGAGCTTTGACATTATTAATATTATACAATAACCTGAAATTTTTTTTACCTTATTCTTGGTAAAGAATAGTCAAATAACTTCAAAATGAAACAGTGCTTCGGAATTAGATTTAGAACTAGAGTTAAAATTCAGAATAGCAATGCATTAGAATATTATAACACATGATCAACAGGGATAATAAAATAACACTACAATTTTCCCAGTGTATATGTATAATCTTTATTCACTTTCTTTTAAAAGTTTAGTTAATAATCTAATAATATCCATATTAAAAAGAAATTACTTTTCTACAGTATATTTGTATAATAGTTTATCAAATTTTACCTTATCATAAATAATAATAAGAATTTAAAATATGGAACAAAACTTATTATTAGTTTTTCAAATTATCTTACACAGAATTGCTTAAATTTATTACTCTTTGCATTGTTTTATCATATATAATACCCTGTATAAAGCTATCTAATATGAAGTAATTATATTCCATTAAAGAAATAATAGTAAAAGTTAACATTTATATAGTGTTTGCCATATATCAAGCAGAATATTAAGCTTATAAAGTGCTAGTATTTTCATTTTACCCATTAGGTAGAGATGGAGTTGCTTGGCTAATAAAATTATAAAGAATGGACTTTAATTCAGGTCTTTTCTGAATCTATGCATTTCCTAGAATTATTATATTTTTATATTAATGCCAATTAACAAATGTATCATTATTGTTGTTGAGTTCTGAGCTAATAAAAACTATACTCCAAAAGGAAAGCACACTTGTCGAGACTACCCAGTATGATTTAGTTTCAGTACCAAATCAATTCTGAATTTATAATCACTAATGAACATTTTAATCTCAATTTGTCAAAGTAGCCAAAAAACTGTTAGCACTAGAAAAAATGGGGGGTGGAGTAGGGTTCTGATTTATCAATACTCAATTAAAAAGTTTCCAAGCCTTTATAACTTTATTCTTATTTCTTTTCAAAGAGCTGGATCTATATTTGGTCACCACCCAAAGGACTAATCAATTTCCTTTTGTGTCAGTTGGGATAGCTGTTGAAAGAAAAATTCCTGTTAGGGCTTCATCCCCCAAATCAGGCAGGTTCAGGAAAAAAAGAATTATAGCTAAAGGAATTTGTCATCACACAACTATTAGCATTTTATTGACCTGAGTTGAAGCTCAGGTCATCCTCAACCTTTTAAAGATAAGCATTACACCTGGACTGGTTTCTTTGCATATCAAAACCAAACAGTTCAGGCTAATAAATCTTCAAAAGAGGCCAGATCTTCCAAGGGAGAGGTCTGGAGACTTTAGGGATCACAGGAAAGATCTAAAGTTTCTTAATTAGAATATCTTATCTTATCAGAATCTAATGGCTCTTCAAAAGAAACTCAGGCCTCTGCCTCCGCAATTCCTAGAGGGTGAAATTCCATTTCATTATAATTAAACCCTATAAGATGATTACAATGATATCTATTTTATATATTTCTAATATCTAAAGTCAACAATTTTGTATTTTTAATATCCAAGTCCATAACTGGATAAAATGACATCACCTGGAAAACTCAAGTAATCATTTCTAGAATTTAGCACTAATTTTTACAATGCCTAATCACTTTAAGGATCACAAATTTCAGTAAATCTAAGGACAAAAATTTTATATAGCTATTCTTCATTTTCCTTACCATAATTTTCCTGACAAAGAGAAGCTTTTAATTCAGGACATATTTTAACTAAATCAAATCTAAGTCTTATAACTACTAATATAACTTTCTCCTCAATTTACTTCGGAATCACTTGTTGCATTCTACTTATTTCAAATAAATTTTCTCGAACTTTTCTCATTTAATTTATGTACCATTCCTCAAGTGGCTCTGAAGCTACAACTGTCTTATTTTCCTCACTATTTTTCCCTTAAATTTTCTTTTACTTCTTTAATTCTACAGTCTTCATATTCTAACCATATCTCAGACTGTTATAATTTTAGCACATAAATGACATTAAACAAAAGTTTATAACTTACCAAAAATCTCTTACTTCCCCAGCTATATAGTTACATTTCACTCCCAGACGATTTTTTTTACAGTAATTTATCATTATCCTTAAAAGCTGAAAGATAAGCCTATTCAAGCACAAATTTTTACTCCCAACTAAAAATTAAAACCATAAGGTTCAGTTGGATGAGTAGATCACTGTTAATGGTCTGTGCTCTCAAGGAAGGTATTAATACAGGCTAGCAGAATGGAGATGGAATTTAGGAATTAGCAGGGAGTGCAATCAGAGAAGTTAATATGGGAGTAAAGGAAAAATAAGGAGAAATTGAGGGATCTTCAAACTAGCTGATTGAATCTTAGCAGAGGGAAAGTTTATATGCTATTTTTGGTTCCCATTTTAAAATCCTTTACCACGGTTTCCTGTTTCAGATATTTGAGGTAAAATTTTTAAAACTAATTTCAAGGTGTTACCAGGCAAAGATAAGAAGGAAAAGTCAAGCCATTTTTTCCCTTTGTGGGTATTACTATTTTTAAAGACATATAGACATGAAAAAGATAATTGTGAAATATAGACATATATATATATATATATTTTAACTCTTCCTTGACCTATGGACTTCTCTAGATACCTTATACAGAATTCTTTCACTGACACCTTACCAGGAACTAATACTATGGCCTAGGGAAAACAACCTTTACCTTACAGTCTAAAGAAGTTTGTGTTCAAAGAGGTGGAAAAACTCAGGGAATGAACTAACAAGAAATGAGAAATGAGGGTTAAACCTGAAGACTGTCTCTCTTTCACTTCTTTAACTATTTATATATATAAAAATATAAAAAAGGGGGAAATGATCATAGTAATTATATACATGTATATAATTATTATCATTTTTTTTATAAATTAAAGGGTTAGTTAGAAATAAGGATGTTTTCCTTTTTGCTATGCTCACATTTTCCCCTTTTTCCTTCTAAATAAAAAATCACAAATACACACGCAAGATGATTTTGAGTTTTATAATTTAATTAAACCTCTAAAGATTTGTGAAGTTTAGAGCTATACCTCAAAACTGAAGCTTTTTCCCAGAAGTTTTTATGCTTCTGAAAGACTGACACCCCACCCCCCTTTCTTTTGAAGTTTTGCATGCGGTTGCTTGGATCTCACCATCTCCTGCTAGTTCTGTTCTTTGCTTTTTGTCCCCAGAGAAATTTTCAAGTGTTAAGTGTTTTTTTCTGCTGTTTGCACATTTCCCCACTTTAAACCCTTACCTTCTCTCTTAGAATCAACACTAAATATCAATTCAAAGGCAAAAGAATGATAAGAGCTAGGAAATGGGGTTTAAGTGATATGCCCAGGGTCACATATTAGAACCCAGGACTTCCCATCTCTAGGCTGGCTCTCCATCCACTGAGCCACCTTATTGCCTCCAAGCAGATATTTCTCAAAAGAATTGCAAACTACTAATAACCATAAGAAAGATTGCTCCAAATTATTAAGAGAATGCAAATTTAAACAACTCTGAAGTATCATCTGACACTTATCAAATTGACAAAGATGAAAAAAGATGTAGATAATAAATATGGAAGGGACTATTGGAAAATAGTAGCAGTGTTACACTGTCAGCACTGTGAATGGATCCAATCATTGTGAAAAGAAATTGGGAATTCTCCAAAATAGGAAAGAACAGGAAATAAAGTAGATGCCATTGATTGTAGATTGCTTAAAGAAATGGTGATATACAATAGTAATAGAATATTATTGTGCCTAAGAAATTATAAAAATGAAGAATTCAGAGAAATATAAGATTTGTATGAAATGATGTAGAAAGACATAAACAGAAATAGGAAAATATATTAAATAACAGCAATAATGTCAACAGAACCTCTTTGATGAAGATATAAAATTAGAATAGTTAGTCTTCCACCACTTAATTTCTACAGCAGACCCCATCTTTACAGTCACACAAATGGCTGAAAAGGATGAAATAAAAATAGTGAGAAAATGGGGCAAAAACAAAATCCTGATGAATATACACTTTCAAGGGGAAGGAGGTAAATAATATTTCAGCAAAGAAAACTGAAAAAGAACAGACATGTAATGAAAAAGCCAGGAAATAGTAGGGTCATAAAAGCTAAGGAGAGTGCTCAGGAGTTCAGAATAATCAACAGTGTAAAAAACTTCAGAGAAGTCAATGAAAATGAAAATTGGAAAAAGGACATGTAAGATTTAAATTAATATCAATAATTTCAAGTATTATTTCTATAAGATTTGTTAGAAATAACTTGAAGTAGAAGAAATAGAACAAAACTTAAGTATGACCATGTGAATAAAATTCTCCTGCCTCGCTCTCACCCAACCTCCAAAACTACCTTCACTGGAATAGAGAGAGAGAAAGGCAGGGCTACACCAAAATATGTCTTCCCTATGTTAGCATGTAGTTAAACACATAAACGGGTTGCTGGGAAAGAGGGCCCTGGGAAGCAAATTCTAATTACGCAGACATCACATTTAGTAGTTAAGATATTCTTAATAACATTAAGGAGAGTGGCAGCTAGGTGGCTGAGAATATAGAGCCAGGAAATGCTGGGTTCAGATATGGCTTCACACACTTTCTAGCTTTGTGACCTTGGGCAAGTCACTTAACCCTAATTGCCTGGTCTTTACAGCTCTTCTACCTTAAATCAATACTTAGTATAAATTCTAAGACAGAAAGTAACAGTTTTTTGAGGGGTTTTAAGCCTTAAAGAGAAAGTTTCAGTCAAGTAGCAGGATCAGAAGCCAGGTTGACAAGTGATTAGGTAGTAAAGAAATTTGACAGAAAAAGGGAAGTGAGATAGAAGTTGATAGCTCGAGAGAATAGCTGAGCCAAGTCAAGATTTTTTAAGGATAGAGTAGATCTGAGGAAACTCATAGTGTAAAGGTTAAAATTAAAAGGTGACAATGATTATATGAAATTATGTGATCATCAGTATTTATTATATCTTGAGTCAGAAATTTATTTACAAATATATACAAATAGAGAGAAAACAATAAAGAAGATAAAGAAGAGAAATATAAGGGGGATAGAGAAGTCATCTATCCTACCAATCTAAATGTTTTGCTCTGGGTCTGCTTAATCCAGGCAGAGATTAATTAGCTCTCAGCCAGGAAGGCTGGTAGTGAGTAACCATGTGGCCTCCTCCAAGATGGAAACTAGTCTCTCCAGAAGCTAGGAAAGGGATCAGCCTTTTACTCACCCAACAAAGTAATCCAAGAGTCAGAGTCCAAATAGAAGCCAACCTCCAAGCCCACAATCCAAGCTGTAGTCTCCAGCAAAGATCCCTTGAAGACTATCTAAGATTATCTCCAGAAGATAATCTCTTCAGACTATCTTCTCAAAGACAATCTGCTCTAAAGGAGTTCGGGGGCTTGCTTTTTATGATGATTTCTTGTCCCCTCCCCTCTTCACAGGAGCCAATCACAGTTTCCAAATTGTCTAGCACTGCCCCAGGGGTCAGTGTCTTTGGATCAACTTCTCACCTTCTGAAGGTTAAGTTCTCATCAAAAAGATGCACAAATACCTGACTGATTGAATTTCTAAGGGTGTGAATTCTCTAAGTACCTTGCTAGCTTCTCACCTAGTACAAAATAGAGTGTTTAATCTTTTGTTTTCAATTTAAAAGTAGACAAAGGAGAGTTAATCCTATCTTCACAATCTAGTGAGGTACTTAGTAGGGGTACTTAAGTTATTGTTAACCAAAGTGTTAACTCAAAATAGACAAGGGAATAAAGGATTCCCTTTCACAAGTGTAAACTCAAAGAATTCCCTTTTACAATAGGAAGCAGAGAAATAATTAGTAGTTTGAAAGATTGAAGATTGAAAATGAAAGAGCTAACAATTTTTGTTGCAATCCTTTTATTTTATATCCTTTAAAATTTAATTTATAATTAATTAATACAATCTATTTTTTCCCTCCCAGAATGTTCCATTATGAAACCCTTCTAACAAACCTGCATGGTCAAGCAAAGCAATTTCCCATATTGGTCATGTCCCAAAATTATGTCTTAATTTTCACTGTTCATTGACTGTATCAGGAAAGAACTTTTCTTAAAGACCCTCCAATATTTATCATTTTCTTTTTTTGTCAACATTTCCAGTCTGATGAATATGAGGTAAAACCTCAGAGTTACTTTAATTTATATTTCTCCAATAGTGATTTGGAGCATTTTTTCCCATGTGACTATTGAGAGCTTGATTTCTTCCTTAGAAAATTGCTTGGCCTTATCATTTGGCTATTTATCAACTGGGGAATAGCTCTTATCATAAATTTTAATCTATTCCTTCTATATCTTTGAAATGAGACTCTCATCAGAGAAATTTGCTGGTATGCTTTCCCCTTCTAATTTTATCTGCATTAATTTCTTTTTGCAAAAAAAAATTTTGTTTTAATTTTATGTAATTAAAATTACCTATTTTATCTTATGTGATCCTGAAAGAGGAGAGCAGAGGGGATGGGATGTAAGGCACAGGCAGTGGAGTTCACCTGGACAAAGATAAAAGCCATCTCTTCCTCACAATTATGTAATGATTTAAAATTGATCTTGGATGCTGTATATTGAATTAAAATTATTTATTAGTAAAAATAAGAGAGAGGAAAATCAAGAGCTATCTAATCAAAAGTCTCCGAGCTGTATTGGGTCTCTTTCCTTCCAGGTTCCCAGTTGCACCTTGACCCAGCTAAGTGTGCCTGACCAGGAAAAATTATTAGGCCAGATAAAATAATGCCAGCAGTGCCTGTCTAGGAGGGAAGCTCCCATCCTGGAAGAAAAGCAAAGGGCAGCTAGATGGTGCAGTGGATTGAGAGCCAGACCAAGAGTCAGGTGGTCCTGGTTTCAAATCTATCCTCAGACCCTTCCTAACTGTGTGACCCTGGGCAAGTCACCTAACTCCCATTGCCTAGCCCTTACTGCTGAGGACAGCTGGGTAGCTCAGTGGATTTAGAGCCAGGCCTAGAGACAGGAGGTCCTAGGTTCAAATCTGGCCTCAGATACTCCCTACCTGTGTGACCCTGGGCAAGTCACTTGATCCCCATTGCCTACCCTTACCACTCTTCTGCCTTGGAGCCAATACACAGTATTGAATCCAAGATGGAAGATAAGAGGAAAAGAAAAGGAAAGGAAAGGAAAAGAAAGGAAAGGAAAGGAAAGGAAAGGAAAGGAAAGGAAAGGAAAGGAAAGGAATACAGAGAGTTTGAAAGAGAAAAAGATATCATCTGGTCAGTCTAACTACATAGTCTCCAAAGTCTAACTCATAAAGTCTCCGTTGTGTTTCTCCAGTTCTCAGTTCACAGTTCAAGTGGTGGCAAGGGGCCTCAGGCAGTCACAAGTTTTGGAGGTCCAGATGAAATCAGAGACTGCTGAGAAGAGGGAGGAAAGCTATAGTTCTTCAAGTAGAAAAAGTCAGTTGCTGCTCCACCATCTCTTATAAGGCCAATGATATCATTCCTACTGGGGTCTCTGTTTGGATAGTCTGAGTCATAAGTCTTGACCTCCAGGCATGGCACCTGAAGCCCCATTCCAGAAGTCAGGACTCTAGATGGCCAAGTGGTCTCCCCATCACATGACTTCGTTTTCTGATTTAATTTGCTTGTGCAGGTAAGGAGCTATATTTTTATGTTATTTTCATTCGATTAGGAGAAAAGAAAAAGAGGGCAGGTAGAAATGCAAAGGAAAGGTTTGTGATTCTTAGAGGGAAAAGAGGGACATCCACCTGGATAGCCTCTCTTTCCTAGTAGAGGAGAGGGTAAGATCTACTGCTGAGAGGTGGGATCCAATTAAGTACCCCAGGATTGAGAAAAGAAGAGATGAGATGAAGAGATTAAAAAGAAGAGACAAAACATTTGCTGAGGGGAGTAGGAGAGTCAATCAAGGATAATGAAATTTTCATTGTATACCAGTGAGAGCCCAGTTGAGATTAGATCATATCAATCTGTAGTGGATCCAGTCTTCGTGGTGTCACTTTCTCCATCAGTGTTCAAAAACTCTGAAATAGAAATGGAAAAAGCAGATGGGAGAGGAGCAGTAATGCAGCATTGAGGATTAGTAAGAAATCAGTGATGATAAGATAAGATAAGGAGTCAAGGAAAGAGAACACTGCATGGTTGAACTGGTCAACATAATAGGGATGATTGATAGAGAAGGGTAGAGAGACTTCAGGTTGCAGTCAAACCTTTTGGTTTAGGAGGAGTGAGGCAGAGAGAGAGAGAGAGAAGAACCAGAAATTATGATGATTAAAGTCCCCAGAAACCCTAGAGATGCCTGAGGACCATTCTGTGGACCTCAAACCTTTTAAGAATACCCTGAGACCCTCTTGCATACTGAGGGTGTCAATGTCTTTCACATCTTATAGAAATAGTTCTGGCCCCTTTAAGCCCACTAGAATCAGTCCTAAGTGGCTCAAATCCTCTAAAAATAACTTTGGACCCCTAAGGGATGCTCTGAACATCTTACACACACAAAGAATAGTTCAGGTCCTTTACATCCCTTACATATTCTAAGAATGGCCTTTAAGCTTTGACAACACACCAGAAGACCTCAGACTCCTGATCACACCTAGACTCATCACACCAGGTTGGGATCACTTTGCATCTGCTGCTCTGCCTGGTTTCATCTCCAGGGTACAAGAAGCCCCTTCTAGGATAAGTTTCTAAACTTCTAAATTCATCACCAAGTTGTTAACTGAAACTTAGATTGATGCCACCTCCCTCAGGTTCTTCTTCCCTCTGTTTTGAGGTCAAAGTACCATATTCCTCCCAATGCCTTCCTTTATAGAGGGTAGGAAATGAATTTCAGTTTACCCCAATTTTCATTTGCTCCTCTGCCTGGTTTCAACTCCACAAAATGAGATGCCCCTTGCTGATACGTTCTGATATCTCCTTCTTCCCTTTCCTGCTTCCTTTTGTGTATTGTCTCCCCCTTTAGACTGTAAGCTCCTGCATGGCCGGCACTATCTTTTTTTTAAAATTAATTGTACTTCCACTGGTTAACACAATGCCTGGAACATTTTAGTTGCTTAATAAGTGTTTATTGCATTGGATTAGGTTGCAATGGCCATTGCTCTTCAGTCACCTAGATACATTTTGAGCGTCTCATGTCTCCTATTTATTCCATACATATTGGCTAGAAATCAAGTGTCTCAGGTCTACATAAAAGTGTTCTAGTAATCCCACCACAATACAGAGGAAATCAGATAAGTATGCATGCTTTTCCCCAATGGGGATGGAAAATTATCCGTGTGAACTATCCCACAGACACTTCTCCAATTCTGCTTCTTCAGACTATCTGACCATGGGCTATTGCTATGGGAAAGTCATCTGGACCTGCTCAGGTTCCTGACATATAAGATGATGAAAAGAAGCACACAATATAGAGGTGAAAATTGTATTTCCAGTCTTCTTTCTGACACTTACAAATTATGAGACCTAATACAATTTATTTTTCCTTTATGACTCTCAACTTCCTCATCTATAAAATGGGAATGAGAATCATGCTATCTACTTTGCAATTATATGAAATGCATTTTGCAAATCTTAAAGTGCTAGAGAAATTAAAGATATACTTTATATACTTCCCATCCCCAGTTCATCTGAACCTCCAATTCACCCTAGGACACCTCTCCCCATTCTTTAGAAAGAAGCTTAGGGTTTAGATGTCCTATCCCTTTTTCAGCACCAAGGACAGGGGAAAGTCACTACAAAATTCTAGAACAAGAGTTGAAGGGAACCTCAGACACTTTCTAGTCCAATCTATTACCTTCACTAAGAATCCCTTCTACAACACCACTGACAAATGGTCATCTAATCTCTGCACAAAGACCTATAATGAGAGGAAGAGGGTAAGCACCTCTTCTCCCCAGCAGCATTTCTGTACCTGCTGTAAACAAATTTTTAAAAAGTTTTCCACAGTGTTGATATCATTGCTGATGAAATCAAGAGAATGTATGACTACAGATAAATGAAAACTTTTCCAGATACTACAACTCAATGACTTTTATATGGCTACTTTTAAAGATTTTCAAGTTATCATGATGGAGTACAGGGAAAGGATTTCAATCAGCCACAATCACACTTCCATTCTTCTCACCGAGAAAAATATTAACATTACACATAGCTTTTATTTTTCCTATTATAACAATAGGAGGCAGTTAGGTGGTACAGTGGATTGAATGCTAGGCCTGAAGTAAAAAAGATTCCCTTCCTGAATTCACATCCTGGCATGGACACTTCCTAGCTATATGATCCTGGACAAGACATTTAATTCTGTTTATCTCAGTTCTTCAACTGTAAAACCAGTTAGAAAAAGAAATGGCAAATCACTCCAATATCCAAAAAAACCCCAGAAGGGGTCATGAAGAGTCAGACATGATTGAAATGCCTGAACAACAACACAACAGATGGAAAAAGGAAAAGATTTGCTCTGGTTGGCTTCAGGACAGAAAAACTAAAGGTTAATGGGAAAAATTTATCTATGGGCAGATAGCTTAGCTGTAAGGTTTGGAAGACCAGCTGCTGGCTACATCTACATAATAAAAATAGGAATTTTAAACAAAGAATTGAGGAGGGTAATGCCTAAAAATGTCCCCTTCCCTTGGGATCTTTTTTCCTTGTAATTTTCCCCTTTATTTGTGGGTTTCTTTTCTTTTCTTTTCTTTTTTTTTTTTTTTTGAGACACACAGCAAGCAGAATGAGATTTTGCTTGAGAGTGGATGATTTTGGTCTTGCCTCTTTGATATGTATTCTCTGCAAGAAAGATGGCCCAATCTTCCATTCCATAAAGCTGGAAGAAGAGAGTGTGAATGCCATGATACATAATTCTTTTATTTTTCTTATCTGTGGCTGGGAGTAGATGACTACTGAAAGACTGGGATCCCTGCTAGGCCAAAGTAGACCCTGGAGCTGCAGCTTCCCTCTCATGTGGAAAATAAAGTTGATTCTAAGTCTTTTCTAAAGGGAAACATTGGGAGGAATTTTTTACTCTCCTCTCCAACTCTCCAATGGAAGTGAAGGGGCAGCTGAAGGTACTGAGTACCAAAGCTGAAATAATCTCCATGATGATGAAATTTCTGGTGATGAACTTGCCCTGGGGAAATCATGATGTGCCCAGAGTCCAAGCCAATCTGAAGGGAATTTTTGGCTCATTAACAGTTATCTCAGTATGTTTCCATATATTGTCATTGTTCAGTGGTTTTAGTTGTTTTCACTCTTCATGCTCCCGTTTTGAGTTTTCTCTGCAACAATACTGAAATGGTTTATCATTTCATTCTGCAACTCATTCTACAGATGAGAAACTGAGGCAAACAGGGTTAAGTGACTTGCTCAGGGCCACACAGCTAGTATCTGAGGATGGATTTGAACTCAGGAAGATGAGTCTTCTTTATTCAAGATCTGGCACTCTTAATTCTACTGTGCCACCTAGTGGCAAACCTAAGGACTGGTTTGATGAAAATGATGGGGAAATTCAGAAGCTACTAAATGAAAAAACAAGAACTCCACAGGGTTTACCAGCAGGATGTTTCATCTATCTCTAAGAAGGAAGCATTTAATTCCATAGAAGCAAAGTGCAAATGAAACTTAAGAGAGAAGCAGAATTCTTGGCTCATTAAGAAGGACAGATGAAATTCAGTTTTATGCTGATAGTAATAACCCAATGAGCTTCTATGATCCCCTGAAGGTTACTTATGGAACAAATACCTATGATGTATCTCAACTACTCAATGCTGATGGAGCTACACTGGTCAGTAATAAGGTCATGATCCTGGAGAGATCTTCCATAGTGTTCTCAACTGAAGCTATTGATCGCATACCTCAGGCTGAAGTCAATCCCTCTCTAGCTGAACTTCCAACTGAAGAAGAGATTTTGAATGCTTCTCCCACGTGGCAAAGTACCTAGTGCTGATTCCATTCCAGCAGAGATTTACAAGGGAGGGAGGTTCACTGTTCATGCAAAAGTTGACTGAAATCTTCTGGGTTATATGACAAAAGATCAGGAGATCAAGGATGTTACCAATGTCCATCTCCCAAAACCCTTAATACTGGCAGAGGACTTGCAAAATCTGATCATGGTAAAATTTGGTTGAGGATTATATTTGTAAAATGCTTGTCACAGAGTAGATGCCTAATAAATGCTTGTTTCTTTCCTTGTTCCCTATTTGGTCATTCTTTCATGGGGAGCTTGACCCTCCCTGATTGTGTTTTTTGTTATACCAGAGGGTGTTCTTGTATCTTTTTTTTACTCTTTAACAAATGTCAAAGCTTTGAAGGGACTAAAGAAAGACACACTGGAATAAAGGGGGAGGTCAGGCATCTCTCCAGGCTCAGTAACATAGCAGAAGATGAAGATTAACCCTTACCGGGAAGAAACATCTCAAACCTTGATCCCTCCACTGAAGCCACTTACCTCTGTTTTACCTCTTCTCTCCAGCTTTTAGGCAAAAGAAATTAGAAATAGCTATGGCCTTGTGAGAATCTAAAGAGAGCAAACCAGCAGAAGTATCAGAGTCCATGACAGGATTTGATAGAAGCCAGATGAGAAGCAGCAAAGTACCAAGCAACCTGTTTGCCCCAGCTCAGTGGTAGCTGAGTTTAGGGTGCATCCAATAGCTATGCCACATATAGAAGTGGACTTAGAGGAATCAATGCTAGAAAATGAATATAGTCTAAGCTCATTTTCCGCAGGAACTAAGCATGTCTTGTTTGGAGAATGTTTATACAAATGTTCTTGCTTTGCCTTTGAAGCAAATATCTCTTTGTAAAAGCTAATCAATATTAGTTGGCTAAATAGAACTGGTATGTTAATTGTTAGTGGCTAATAATAGGAACAAACAAATACTGGAATGGAGGCTCAAGTGAATGGCATTGGAGAAACCACTTGCTCTCAGGGCAAACCTTAAAACTTTGAGGAGGAGATACAACCAGCCTAACACTGGAGGAGGATGGATGGGTCCAAAGCAGTGCTACAAGTAAGGCCTCATCTGAGATATTTATAGTGATCCTGCTTTCACATTTATGATGATGCTCTTGGAGAGAGTCTCCACCTGAAACTTTAGATAATGAATACTCTAGATGCACTAGAGAAAAATTGGCACACTTTCCCCCTTTCTTTTGGGTTGTGATGGGTCAGTCATTTTTTCCCAGTTTGTATTTCCTTTATGAATCAGTTTCTTGGGAGATAGTTTTCCAGACATTTGCATTTGTAGATTCATTGAAAGTCTACATACCTATACTTGCTATATTACTGAATCTTTTATGGATATTGATATTGAACCTAATATGAAAAGTATGGATCTTGCATCATTAAAATGTCAATAATGTTGATAAATGTTGATATTTTTCTGTCTGCTTTCAAATGCACCTAGACTGCTTGCCTTATTATGAGAACCATTGAAAGGCCATTGGGTAAGGTTACCTGCTTGCCAAAAAATGCCAAGTAATCAAGCCTCAGTGCTTAATCTCTTTTTTCAGGACCTCATAATTATTTGTGGCTTGTTTGATTTTGGTTCCTATGGTCTCTAACTAAGTCTACTGTCCTGTTATTGGATTAAATTGGAAGGATTCTATTATAAGTGCTTTTACAATGGCAAAGTTGTATTGAGGGGGGCAGAATGATAAAAGATCATTATCAACTAAAGGATTCCAGGTTCCTGAACATGGAACACAACCAGGAGTTTGGCCATGCCATCTCTGTGTTGATCTGATGGAGAATGGAGAGGAGGTCATGGGAACTGAGTATATTGAGGAACTATTAGAATGGTTGGAGGAGCATCAATATAAATGTTGAAATCCCCAAGTATGATGAGAGGAGTTGGGATGGAGACTGTGAGCCAAGCACTGAATTCACTGAAAAAGGAAGTAAAGGGTCCTGGTGATTAATAGATATCAACTAGTAGAATCTTCATTGGGTAATAAATTTGGACTTAATGAATAATAAGAGTAGCTGTCACTTTAACATTTGCAAAGTATTTTACAAATATTATCACATTTTATCCTCAAAGCAATCCTGGGAGATAGATGCTATTATTATTCCTTATTTTATGGATGAGGAGACTGAGACAGAAAGTAATGGACCTGCCTAGGGTCACACAGCTAGCAAGTGTCTCATGCCATTTTTGAACTCATCTCTTCCTGACTCCAGGTCCACTTAGCTTATTCACCGAGACCCCTTTTTGTCACTGTACCACCTAGCTACCTGAATAAAAGTCTGCATGAGATTCTTTGATTCTATAAAAGTCTCCTTCCTCCAGGAATCCTTCCTTGTATCCTTCCTTCAAAGGACCTTCCCCTTTTGACCTCACATGGTGTTTTGGCTTGTCCCTTTCTAATGTTCTTATCATACAATATATTATGTATTATGATTACCTATAAGTGCAGCCTGAGGACCCTTCAAAACTGGACTCACGAAATGACCTCATGTTGGGATCAGCATCTACTAAAACCATAGCTCCTGTGTTGTGGTTTTCCTTTTACCACCCCAAAGCCAAAGGCAAATTAGCTTAAATCAAAGGAGTTTAATTAAAAACAGAATTACCAAGGAATAATATTCTTCCCTCCCCCTCAACCACAGGAGCTGCATCCCAGTTATGACACCATTGTGCCTCTTAAATGAACCTCCAATCTACTATCTGGGATTCCCGTGACTGGTGGCCTCTACTGGACATCTTCTTGTCTACTGAGTTTCTAGTGCCATCTATTGATTCTTTTCCAGACTGCAGCTATTTTTGTTAAGTTGTTTTGATCCCATCTGATTCTGGGGTTTCTTGGCAAAGATACTGGAGTAGTTTACCATTTCCTTCTCCAACTTATTTTACAGATGGGAAATTAAGGCAAACGGGGTTAAGCAATTTGCCCAAGGCCACCCAGCTGGTAAGTGTCAGAGGTCAGATTTGAACTCAAGAAGATGAGTTTTCCTAACTTCAGTCCCAGCAATGCTACTAGGTAGATGCTTCTGACTCCTCTTTGTGAGTATACATAACATAATGTGAGACATACATTCAGGTTTCTTTATCTTTGGTGGCTAGGTGGAGAGTAGATTGAACATGGAGTCAAGAAGATGGGAGCTGATTATTTATTTTTTTTCTAAATCTTTACCTTGTATCTTGGAATTGATACTAAGTATTAATCTAAGGCAGAAAAGCAGTAAGGGCTAGGCAACTGGAATCCTCTATCCACTGAACCATCTAGCTGCCCCTAAACAGTTTTTTTTTCCTTTTTGGAGAGGGTCAAGAAATTAATATTGGAGGCAGCTGGATGGTTCAATAGATAAAGTGCCAGGACTGGAGATAGGAGGTCCTGAGATAAAATCTGGTCTGAGATTCATCTTAGTTGTGGGACCATGGACAAGTCACTGAACCCCCCGTTTGCCTAGCTCTTACCCTTCTGTCTTATTAATACTAAGACAAAAGAAAGTTTTTTTAAACAATTATTTTCCTTTTCAGGATTATAATACAATATACAAATTGTTTTTCTGATTCTACTTACTTTGTAGCAGTTCATACAAATCTTCCCAAGTTTCTCTGAATCTATCCCTTTCATCACCTCTTATGATAATATAATAATATTTTCCACTACATTCACATATAATTTTTCTGGCCACTCTGTGGAACTGATGGGCACCTCTTTCATTTCCAGTCAGAATGGAAGGCATTTCTATTCTAAGGGGGAAAAATATGCTACCAATATTTTTAAGAATCAAATAATTTGTTAAGATATAATTTTCTTACTAGAACTACTTCAAATGTTTCTTCTTTATCCAATGTCCATCTTTTTTCACTAATGATTAGGACTGAGATTGCAAACTTTGGTTTGTCCCTTGAGCTCCATTGTTCTTAGGAATGCTTTAGTCTATTCCTCCTGCAATTTCTGGGAGGAACAGAATAGTCTTATGTTCTTTAAATTCCCTTTCCTTTATATTTGAAGGAACTTATTTGCTGTTTGTCAGTGTTAAAATTAGCTACTAAAAACTCTTGAAGTTTTCAGCAGTGGCCTGTTGGTTTTTCATTTTTGTTTTTGTTTTTATTTTTGATGCTTTTTTTTCTGGAGGCAGTCTGTAAATACTTCCTTCCTTCTTTCGCTAGTTCATTCCTTCCATAAAACCTTACCTTCCATATTAGAATCATTACTAGGCATTGATTCCAAAGCAGAAGAGTGGTTAAGTGCTAGGATAAGAGAGCTAAGTGACTTGCCCAGGGTCACACAGCTAAGAAGTATCTGAGGTCTGATTTGAATCCAGAACTTTGCATCTCTAGACCTGGCAATCTATCCAATGAGCTACCTACCTGCTCCTTTTTCAGTTGTCACTTTGCTTCTGTGTTCAGAAATTCTAGGCAGTTTTCTTTTATTATTTCCTGTATTGTGGTCCAGGCTTTTTGACTTGTCACATACTTCTGGGAGACCTCTGATCCTTAAGTTTTCTCTATACATCCTGCCTTTAGGATCAATGTTTTGTTTATGTGGAGTTCATGTTTTTTTTTTTAAGGTTATTGCTTTTTGCTCTGTCCTCCAGACTGTCCTTTATTTCTATGTTTTTGCATTCTCAGTTATTTTCTTTTCTGTTTCTTTAGCCAGGTTTTTCATGATGGATTCAAATTTTTCTATTTTGTCCATTTTTTTCTGCTATGTAGGCCATAAATTCTGCTTTCATAATTCTTAGTTCTCTTTTAAACTATCCAGGAACATCCTGTTGTGGTTTTATGCTTTCTTATGACTTAATTGGTTCCTAGACCTTATAAGATATTGGTCAATTTTCTTTAAATATCTTTTAAAGTATCTAAATGTTTTAAAATATCAATTTGTAGGTGCCTTCAACTGACCTGAGAGCCATATTCCCTTCTGTTATTGATAACTTCTCTCTTGGTTTATCTGCTTACTCTCAAGGTCCTTTAACTGAATTTTTTCCTCCTGAGATCTTTGATCATTCAAATCTGTTTGTTTTTCCTACTGTTCACTTTCTGACTCCTTCCTATTTGGTGGTGGTTTCCCTGGAGATTGAACCTCAAAGCTGTCTCAACTTCCTCCTACTCTGGGCAATTTATGCTTCACCAACCTCAGTCTCTGCCACAAATGATTTCTGTTGTTGTGGTACAGTCATTTTTCAGTCGTATCTGACTCTTCATGATTCCATTTGGGATTTTCTTGGCAAAGATACTGGAACGGTTTGCCATTTTCTTCTCCAGTTCATTTTTTTACAGATGAGGAAACTGAGGCAAGCAGGGTTAAGCAACTTGCCCAGAATCGCATAGCTAGTAAGTGTCTGAAACTGGATTTAAACTCATGAAGATGATTCTTCCTTATTCAAAGCCCAGGGCACTAGCTACTGCATCATCTAGCTGCTGAGTGATTTCTAGGGAAATAAGATTGACCCTAGCTGGATCCTGGGCTCACCCTCTCAGTCTTGTGGAATTTCACACAACCAAACATACATATTCTACCCCAATTCTCTCTGTTCCACAGTTCTCTGACTGAGTTTTTTTTTTTTGCAGCCCAGAACTTGGCCATAATGCTGCTCCAGCCAATGTAAACCTCTGCCTTTTGGTTTTCTCCAGCATGGGGAGGAGGAATAAAATTGATTTCTGTTGCAAGCCTATGAGGCTGCAGCAATGTAAGACATGGTGGATGGTGGGGAAGGGGGTGCTAAGAAATCCCATTAAGAGTTAGGGACTAACTTTCCCTGTTACTTGTTCATTAAGTTTTTATCCTATTGGCGTTTTTGGTGCCCTAGATCATGGAAACAACTGAAATTTCTTTATCTCTTCCACATAATGCTGATTTTGGAGAATTTTGAAAGTTTATAAGTATTGGAAATAATGTACATCATCCATTTTGTTGGTGACATGAACCAGAAGAATGAACTTTTTTTACATATGAACTCTTTATTTCTTTTTATCTCTTTGGGAGTATACACAAAACAATTCCTTTTCAATGATCATGTGGTTTTTTTAAAGGTTTTATCTTTATTTTATTTTAATAATAAATTCCCACATAAGTTTTCTAAAGTCATATAATTCATGTTGTCTCCCTCATTTCTTCCTTCCCCCCTGCCAGAGTTGACAAGCAATTCAATCTGGGTTAAACACATATTATACACATTTTATTCATTTTGGAGAGAAAAATCTTTTAAAACCAAAACCTCAAATCATAAACCCAAATAAACAAGTGATAAATCATATGTTCTCACCTGCATTTCTACTCCAACAGTTCTTTCTGTAGAGGTGGGTAGCATTCTTTTTCATAAGTCCCTCAGAATTGTCCTGGACCATTGTGTTGCTGTTAGTAGGATAATGTGATTTTTCAAAGCATAGTAAGGTGGCTAGAGAGAATTGTAGAGCAAGGGTTGGCAAACTTCAGCAAGCATTTCCTATGTGGCTCACTGCCAATTTTTGTACAGTTTGCAAGAGAAGAATGATTTTTACATTTTAAAAAGTTATTTAAAATAATGCTGCTGTTCGCTCTGCTCTGGAGAATCAAAACAAAACAAAAATGTCAAGAACTTTCAAAGAGCAAGTTTCCCAGGTCCTTGCAGCAGAATCCACTCCCCTTTCCTGAACCTCCATCTGGCTAGAAGAAACAGAGAAAAAATAAGGAAAGACTCTGTAGAGACTTGAAGCCTAAAGTTCCATCTACTTGTCAGCCTCTCTGAGAAAACAAGAGGGAAATTCTGGAATTGGTCCTACTTGACCTCACCACAGTTGTGATTAATGGGATGCTCATCTCACCATTCCTCAAACTGTTGTCTGTTTTCTTCCTATATATGGATTGCTCTGGGCCCACTGCTTGAAGGTCAGGTCTGTTATATGTCACTTTTATCCTTCACTTCAAGTTCTCCAGTACCCTGTGGAGGTAGGGTAGGGATTGTTTTGAGCCCACATCAATTGTGTTCTCTATTTTAGGGGACCCTCGACTAGCATCCCCATTATATTTAACCTCTTAAGATCAGATTAGTTTTTATGCAGGAATATTTACTTTAAAGTATAGCAAAATCAAATCTACAAATATATCTTCCTAACACCTCAGGGACATAATCTTTCTTATACTGCCTCAGTCTCTAGGGAGAGGAGAAAAATTCAGCTTAGTATTAATCTATCCAAGTTCAAGTTCAAATCCTCGCTAGATTTATATTTCAGACACTTATTCTTTTGCTTTTGACTCTTACTTTCTGTCTTAGATAGTATTGGTTCCAAGGCAGAAGGACTGTAGGGGCTAGGCAATTGGGGTTAAGTGACTTGCTCAGGGTCACACAGCTAGGAAGTGTTTGAAGCCAGACAAAACCCCATATTCTTCAAGGCTTCCCTGTGAGGCTGGCTATAACATCCAACATGAATTCCTGGGCTCTTAGATCCCCTTGGATTTAGCTCCTAGGTTGGAGAATCCTTGCACCTAGAACTGAAACAAACAAAAAAGAACAAAGCACAAAACCATTTCCTAGGTCTCCTTGACCTAAAGTGGGGAGCCGAGGAGAGGTGACCCTCAGACCCTCCCCTTTTCCATCTGATATCACCTGCTTTATGTGAAGGTGTCATTCACCCTCAGATGTGAATGCAAGGAAACCCAGACTGGGTGCAATATGGAAGCTTTAAAGATGCCAACAGCTCTGGCTATAGAGTCAAAGGAAAAAGATTGCTCCCAACTGCAAGGTCAACCAGCACAGAATGCTGCCATGAACCAGTTTTCTCTCCCAGAAGCAGGTCTTCCAATGACTTCCATATAATTGATACCATTTTTGGAGGCTTAGACATGAGCCAGATTTTCTACCTTTTCCCATTTGCTGTAGAGCTGCATCTCTAGATGTCTTACAAAGATATCAAGTCTCTGAGTAGCCTTCCAGAATTCTCAGGAGCCATCCTTGTTCTTTATGGGGAATAGAGATAGCATGAACTCCTCTCAGGGAAGTACATCTGGCTGATGAGATAAGAAGTGACAGATAAGAAGCGATATGTAGAAACATAAACTTAAGAGCAGTATATAACCTTCTCCTCTGATTGGTTAAACCCTAATTCTTGTTATTTTGTTTTGTTTTTTAAACCCTTATCTTCCATCTTAGAATCAACGTTTTGTATTGGTTCTAAGGCAAAAGAGTGGCAAGAGCTAGGCAATGGGGGTGAAGTGACTTGCCCAGGGTCACACAGTTAGGAAGTGTCTGAGGTCAAATTTGAACCCAGGACCTCCCATCTCTAGACCTGGCTCTTGATCCACTGAGCCACCCAGCTGTCCCCACTAATCTTTGTTTTGATTGATTAAACCCCAATCTTCATTTTGATTGGTTAAACCTCACTTGAATAATTAGGATAATTGGGTTTATAAATTGCACATTCCAATTAGCTAGCTTTTGAGATAAAAAAAAAAAAAAAGCAGTGGTGAATGAGGGGAGGGACCATCTTTTCTCAGGGACCAGGATAAAAGGAAATCTGTGAGCCTTCTCACTTCACACTTACTTGCCTGCTGTAATACCTGTAACACTAGATTGTGAGTGCCTATTCTTCAGAGGATAAAATAAAAAAGTCTTTCCCACACTGATACCAACTTCAAGAATCTTTTGAGTAGGTAGGTTTTCCTCTGCTGAGATTCTGTTCTGGGCCCTCTTCTCTCTTTCTCTCTCTCTTTTTTTTTTTTTATGCTATCATATTTGTTGATCTCTTAAGCTCCCATAGGCTCAACTATCATTTCTATGCAAGTGATGCTTAGATTTCTATATCCAGCTGTAGTCTCTCAGCTAAGCTTCTATCACCCATCTTCAATTGCCTTTTAGACATCTTAAGCCAAATGACCCTTAGGCAATCTCCAAATCACGTCCAAAACAAAATTCATTATCTTTCTTCCTAAAGCCCTTCCTCTTCCCACCTTTTATATTACTGCTGTGGATACCATCATCTTCCCAATCAATCAAGCTAACACCTTCAGTGACAACTCCTACTCTCACACTCCAAATATCCAATCTGCTCCCATATTTTGCCATTTCTGCCTTCCCAACATTTCTCCTATGTCCTCCTTTCTCTCTATTCCCCCCAGCCACAACCCTAATTCTCACCTAGACTATGCCTTCCTCAGGTCTTTCTCACTCCAATCCATCCTCCATTCTACTGCCAACATTCTTCTGAAGCATAGGCATGATCACGTTACCCCACAACTCACTAAGTTCCAGTGTATAAAGTCCTCTGATTAGCATGTAAAATTCTTTCTAATCTGGACCTTTCCTATCTTTCCAGTCTTTCTACACTTTGTGATCCAACTAAATTAATCTATTCTCAGTCCTTCAATTATAAGACCAATTCTCTGACTTTTCACTGGCTGTCCCCAATGTCTAGAATGCTTTGTCTCTTCCTCTCTGCCTCAAGGTTTCCCTGATTTACTTCAAGACTCAGTTCAAGAGGCGGCTGAGTCACACAGTGGATGAAAAACCAGAGCTGGGTGATAGGAGGATCTGGATTCAAATTTGACCTTAGGCATTTCCTAGCTATATGACCCTGAGCAAGTCACTTAAACCTAATTGCCTAGCCTTTACTCTTCTGCTTTGGAACTGATATTAGTGATGATTCAAAAATAGAAGATAAGAGTTGCCTTCCCCCTTCTTCTGGATAGACTCAACTATCTATGGAAATGTTGGCAAATGTTCAAAGAAAAAGAAAAAATACACTTTAAAATTTAATCAGGATTATTAACATTTTCTCCCCTTTCTTATGTGTAGACCAATAATCAGCAAAACAACCACTGAGCCTTGATTTATTACATCTGCCAATTTCTGGAGATTAAATGCTCTCACTGAAAATTTACTAGTAGTTTGAGCTGGCCCTAGTACACCTCTAATTATGATCCCATCTAAGGACATCTTCTTTTCCTATGTTCTGAAGAGATTAAGGTATTGACCAGAAAAAGGATGTCCCTTTTATTTCTTCAGGACATCAGTCACCAGCTCAGAGAGAGTCCTTGAGGGGTTTGGGCAAAGGGGAGTTGAATGGCTTTTGTTCTCTAGAGCTGTTCCTTCTAAATTAAAATAGTCATTGTTTCATTAGATATTAGAAATAGAATGTTAACCCCAATCTGTGATTTTTTTCACATTGGGACATTTGCCTTGTTCAAGATTTCTATAAATTTTGTTTCAAATTGCCTTGTATTAGAGGGAGATTTTTACTAGCACACCCCTCAGTGCCTAAGGGTTTGAAGGGACTATATCAATTTGGAAATTTCCCTCTACACGTAGAATAATGCTTTGATTAGAATAATAAATTAATATAAAAAGATTCTGACAATCTTGTTACCAAAAAAAAGAATATGATAGTTGTATAGTTTCTTCAACAATAATAAAACACTTAATTTTTGAATGACTCATTTTGAGTGTCAACAACTGTGGGAATGTCCTTTCCCTCTTCCTCTTAGGAAGGAAAATCCAAATCTTCTCCCCCCAAGCCAATGAGGAACTTGTTAAGAAGTTTCTTTGAGAAGAGTTGCATGATGGGTAGTGGAATAAGGGATGTTCAGGTCACCTAAACCCTCCAAACACACAAAAATAGAAAGTAAAGGAAACAAAGGAAAGCAGGAAAGACACATTTCACTGAGGTGAGAGGGGAGAGTAGTGAAGTACTACCTGGGTGGAGAAGCTTGCCTAGTGTATATAGCCCAGATCACTTCCTCATGGCCTAAAGCAATAAGGCAGCCAGTAGGGAAACAGCTCTACTTGCTAACAAAATGAGACAGCAGACAGGGAGCAGCCCAAGATCAGTGCTATAGAGTACAGAGGGAAGGAAACTTCAGAGCCCGGAGTAGCTCTACACATGACCTGAGGCAACGAAACTGGCAGGGGAGGTGGGGGAGTTCCTGCCCACTTCCACTTGGCCCATGGTAAGGAAAAGGTAAAGTGGGGAACAGTTCTAGGGACTGCCAAATGGCCTGAGGCAAGGAAAGAACAGATCTGGAACTAGTACTATGTACAACCAAATAGCCTGAGGCAGTGAGATAGCAGAGTGCAGGAGCAGCCCAAGGCTAGCCCTACATGGCCTGAGGTTATAAACCTGCCAGAGACAACTGGAAAATTGACAGCAGAAGAAGCAAAATTCAGGTGGAAAAAACCATGGTAACCCTCCCCACAAGAAGTCAGTTGGGCCACTCCTTGGAAATGCACATTGAGGAACCAAAAGACAGCCACTCCTATCCCGAACACCATAAAAAGCTACACTGCATGCTTGGAACAGCACTCCCTCAGAAACATAGCAGAACCCCAATGGATAAACAAGGTAACAAGGGGGAGGGGTGGAATAATTATTAGAAAGATGAACAAAAGACAAATAAAAAATTTAACCTTAAAAAGTAATTTTAGTGACAGGGAAGATCAATATATAAAGTCAGAAGAGGACAACAATGGCAAAAAATAAAATATGTAAAGCCTTAAAGTAAAGTGAAAAAGGATTTATGTCCCTAAAAGACCTTTTGGAAGATCTTGAAATGAAGTTTAAAAATAAAATAATAAAAAAGAAATGATAGAAAGATTCAATGTTTTGGAAAGAGAATGGAAATGAAGGCCAAAAAATCCATTGAAGAAAACAATTTCCTAAAGACCAGAATGGGCCAAAAGGAAAAGGAAGCACAAAAGTTTCAAGGAAGAAAATAAATTCCTAAGAATTCGAATTGATAAAACGGAAGCTAATGACTCCATAAAGAATCAGGAAACAATAAGACAATCTAAAACATAAAAGAAAAATAAGAAAATCTGAAATACCTCACTGGAAAAACAAATAACCTAGAAAATAGATCCAGGAAAGACAATCTGAGAATCATCAGAGTACCTGAAATCTAGGATCAAAAAAAGGACCACACTGTATTGCTAGAAGTCATCAGGGAAAACTGCCCTGATATCTTCAAGCAATAGGGGAAAATAGAAATGGAAAGGATTCACACTGATCACCTCCTAAAAGAGACCCTAATTTAAAACATCCCAGGACTATTCTAGCAAAATTAAAAAAAAAAAAATTAAACCTAGACTAAGGAAAAAGTACTGCAAACAGCCAGAAGGAAACAATTCAAATATCAGGGAGCCACAGTCAGGATTGCAGAAAACCTGGCAGCTTCTACATTAAAGGATTTAAAGGCACAGAATATAATATTTCAAAAGGCAAAGTATGTAGGCCTACGACCAAGAATTAGTACCCAGTGAAACTGAGCATAACTTTCAAGGGGAAAAATAGCCTTTAATGGAATAGATTTCCAGGTATTCCTGACCAAAAAATAACAACAACACAGAGATAAAAAGAAAATTTGATGAGCAAATTTGACCCTCGAGAGAAACATAAAAAGATAAACAAAAAATGAAAACTTAAGGGTTTCAATAAGATTGAATTGAGTACATATATACCTAGGAAGATGATAAGATACTTGAGTCATATAAAGTACTCAAATTATTCAAGATACTTAAAGTATCTAAGATGCTTAACTTTATCACTATTAGTACAGTAAGAAGGAGTATAAAAAGAAAGAAGGAAGGAAGGAAGTGAGCAGAATAGGATGAATTGATATTAAATAAAATAAAATAAAATCAAGAGATGGGAAAGAGGAACATACTAGAAGAAGAGAACAGGAGAAATAGAAGGGGGAAAATTATCTCACATGAAGAGACACCTAAGAGTCAACAGAGCAGAGAAGATTGATGGGGCTGGGGTGGTGGTGCCTGGATTAAGCAGACCCTGAGTAAACATTTAGACTGATAGGACAGATAACCTCTCTAACCTCTTCACATTTCTCTACTTTATTGTTTCCTCTCACTTTCCAATTCTTTGCCACCACAAAAAGAACAGTTATAAAAATTTTTGTGGTTGAATTAGTTCACAAACACCCCCTACAGTGCATTGGCATCTCAGTTTTCCCATATGTCCTCCAACTTTTGTCATTTTCTTTTTCTATCATAATAGCCAATCTGATCAATGTGTCCTCTATTCCTTGTGACGTTACCTGCTTTTCTGTTCTTGATCTGTGTACAACCTTCTGTTTTATTCCTACTACCCAAGAATCTCAATATCTATTTGCATTTACCTGGCTTTGTCATCAATACACCGTTATTATAAGTCTTAATCAGAGCTTCAGCAATTCAACAACTGTGTTCTCCCAGATTCTACAGTGAGATTTATCTACCTTCATTTTTTTTTAAACCCTTGTACTTCGGTGTATTGTCTCATAGGTGAAAGAGTGGTAAGGGTGGGCAATGGGGGTCAAGTGACTTGCCCAGGGTCACACAGCTGGAAAGTGGCTGAGTCCGGGTTTGAACCTAGGACCTCCTGTCTCTAGGCCTGACTCTCACTCCACTGAGCCACCCAGCTGCCCTCTACCTTCATTTTTAAAAGCTTTACTTTGGTTCAATATGTAAATGACTTACTCCTAGCTTCATTAAACCAGGAAACCTGTTATCAAGGTTGCTGTCATCTGGTTCCAGAACTCACTCAAAAGGAACATAAGATTTTGAAGTAGGTACAGTATATCTGAGTTTTGGTTTGTCACCAGGAAAAAGAACTATTTCACCAAAAATGTTTTAGGCTTAATATAGCAAGTACTTGCTATATTAGGTGCAACAGGTTATTGTCAGACTGGGATACCATCCTATGAGAAATTGTCAAACCTCTCACTGAGCCTTTGGAAGTGAACCAGAACAGCTCGTGGTCCTAAGGGAGTTAAAAAGGCACTAATGACTGCACCCTCCCTCTGGCTTCCTGACTATTCTAAACCTCTCACTCTGTAAGTGCAGAAGAGGAGGGGGTGGCATCTGGAGTTCTGACTAAAGCTTTTGCTTTTTCCTAAGGACCTGTAGCTTACACATTCTTTAAGTCAGAGGCTTGCTAGATATGAAGTGACTCTATTAGCAAACAAGAATATCACTATAAAAAGATGCAACATCTTAAATCCTTCCACATTAACCTTTGCATAACCATGAATCTGTTCTTCAACTATCAGAAAGAAAGATCACATCAGGAGTTGTTGGACTTTCCTCTGAGAAATTATGAGCTTGAATTATATAGACAGATGATTCTTCTTTTGTTGAATAGGGCTGTCATTTCACCAGGGCAGCTGTTGTTACAGACTATGAGACCTAATGGGAAATTTCTTCGCCTTCCAATCTGAGTGCTCACTTCAACTGGAAAACAGGTAGCCCACTCTAATCTGATAAAAGACTTGTTAGAAGCCATATAATTGCCCAAAACTTTTGCCATCATACATTGCACAGCATGTAAGAAAAGGAATGATCCTGTGTCCAGAAGAAATGAAAGATCTGATTGAGCTGCTAAGTTAACAGCCAAGGATGGTTCAATCTACACCATGATGCTGACTGCTCCAGAGGAGAAGCCTGATACAGGTAAAGACTCTGTTCTCACTAAAGGAAAACTTGCCAGAAATCATATATGAAGACAAGGAAGTGAATACCTGGATTAAGCAGTATGGTGTCAGACAGGTATCAGAGATCTGGGTAAGTAGCGAGAAAGGCAAACCATTTCTTCCTAAAAGGTGTTTGCAAGGGGACAGCTGGGTAGCTCAGTGGATTGAGAGTCAGACCTAGAGATGGGAGGTCCTAGGTTCAAATCTGGCCTCAGACACTTCCCAGCTGTGTGACCCTGGGCAAGTCACTTGACCCCCATTGCCCATCCTTACCACTCTTCCACCTAGGAGCCAATACACAGATGTTATGGGTTTAAAAATTAAAAAAAAAAAAAGGTGTTTGCAATACATACAGGTGGTCACTACAGTGCATGGGTAATGTGGACACAATATAAAGGGTTGGATAGCCCCTGGAATCACAGTAACTTCTCAAATTACTGTTGGCTATCTTGAATGTTTGGTTTTTAATCAACATGCCTTTAGAAAGGTTACATATGGTGGTCACCCTCTAACCTATCTCCCATTTGAAGCTTTACAAATTGATTTCATAAATATGCCCAAAAAATTGCTTGATGGAAATATTGTTTAGTCATCATTGATTGCTTGACTCATTGGGTAGAAGTTTTCCTGCCTCTAAGGCAGATGATACTTTTGTTACCAAGATTCTTATAAGGGAAATTGTTCCCCAATATGGTCCTCTGTCTAGGATTGGCTCAGACAAAGGTACTTACTTTACTAACACAATTCTATTTAGAGTTTATACCAATTTGGACTATTTCCCCAAGTCCACACCCTTTGTCTTCCAAAGAAATTAAGCTCTTAATTGGCAAACTGTGTAAAGAAATGCATCTAAATTGACCTGAGATATTACATTTGGTTTTGTTTCATTTAAGGAGAAGGTCTTGAGGAGATTGTCATATAGGTGGCATGACAATTGTCAAGTATATTAGGGAATTGCAACACAGGTTAAAGGAATTGAAGCAAATGGGAACTATTGTCCAATCAGGTCCTATTGATTTTGACCTACATCATTTAAATCTGCTGATTTTGTCTATATTCAGTGTTCCAGTCCTATTCGACCAGTTTGGAAAGGCTCTTATCAGGTTCCTCTTACCAACACCAGTCTAAGTGAAGACAAAGGACAATTGGATTCATTGTCACTTATCAAGTTTGCATCCTTTGACCATTAACAATAGCTTCCAATTCTGCATTTAATGATACCGATACTGATGTTCTCTCTAATTTATTTGATATTGAACCAGATATCAGGTACTCTGTTCCATTTTCCAAATATTTCTGGGGGATTTTGTTACAAGTATGTTCCATCCAATTGTTACTTGTAGCCCTTCTAGTAGTGTGGTTTCGATTTTTTTATAACTTAGCTAGTAGAGGAAATCAGAGAATGTATGTCATCTCTCTATTGTATTTAACACCTGTTTGTATGGGAAAGACCTTTACTACTCGTACCTCCAAGTGCTCACTTGTCACCATAGAAAATTTTGAGTGTGATCCTTTTTGTTCATGTTTCTTCCCATATTTTACTTCCCCTCCAATTCAATTTGACACAACTGTAGAAAACTTTTCCTGTAACCTCACTTCATCAATAACTCCCCATGGTTGTTTTATTAGCTTAGGATCTATCAGATGCCCTCCAAATAACACCAATTTGCCTCTGTTTTCAGTCTATGAGAATCCAGTTCCTGAGTCCTTTTTTATGACCAATTTTTCTACTCATACTGTTTTACCTCTCTTATGTGATCAGACATACCATCAGTACTGTAAGTGTCATCTGTCTTTTTGTACCACCCCATTTTTTCCTTGTCATTCTTTGTTAAAATGTCAAAAGAAGGGACTATCCTTTCACTGTTTTGAGATCAAAGACAATTAGTTTTCTCAATGGATGATCACTGTTGACACTCATGAAGAATGTACATATAGGCCTATTCTACTTCCCAACCAAGTGGTATAGATCAATTTGTCACAGTACAACTTATATGAGACTTTGCCTCCTCAAAGTTCCCTAGTCTTATGAGAAGGGATAATGGATGGGAAAGAAAATTGAAATTGGAAATTAGGAACATTTAAAATTGAAAATTAGAAAAATTGGGGGAAATTACAAATTGGACAAGAAAATTTCAGCAACAACAAACACTTAACTTAGACTGAATTAATCAACAATAAATATATTAAAATTGAATTCCACTCTGAACATGCACACAGTGCTCCTATCAAATTAACCATACATTCGGCTAAAACCTACTAGAGTCCTTTCTGCCATTCCTATTTAAGGATTCCTATATCATGCATATTCCACAACTTTCAGGAAGTACAGACCATTGTAGGTAAAGAACCAACCACTATCCATAGCACTTGGGATCTAATTATGTTGAGGTTACTATTGTTACCTTAAGTCCTGGAAGTGTCCTAAGTGTGAGCATGATATAAGTTATCCTGGACTATTTTGCAGGTCCTAAAGGAGTATTTACTGTTTGAACTCTAATATAATATTGTTGTTTTTTTTTTTTTAATTCTATGGATTTTGTCCTTTCCCTTAGAAACATTCTATAAATACTTTGGAATGAGTATATGGTGACTCCTGAGACATACCAACCCACTATCAGAACTATCTCTTCTAGCTCTGTACTTACTGATCTTGTATCTGAATCTATTTTTCTGAAAAGATTACAACATTGACTACCTAGTGGATTTCAAGTCATAATAATCACATACATGTCTAATCTATGTGATGGGTATAGGAAAAGGAAAGATGTATCATGGTGTGAAGATATCAGGAGACCATACTAGTTATGACCTCTGAGGATACTCAAAGACACCCCTGTTATTAATCTCTCCTTGATTGTCACCATTGTCATTTTTCAAGATGTGCTGGAACTGGCATCCAGCACCATAGAACACCAAAATGGATTTGTTGTCCTCCGTGTAAGCAATGCTGTTTTCCTTCTTTGAAACTTTACAACAACCTTTTTGTGCTTTGTGTCACTATGTTTGATTTTTGTGTAGTATGTCACACTTCCTCATGGCCATTTGTCTTTTTGAAAATGTGTATATATATATATTCATATATATATATTTTAATGTCTATTGTTGCTCTTATGAATATTAACAGGTTATCTTCCCACAATGGCAACTCTTGTCCCTGCTCTTATGGCTGATTTTGTGAACCACAGACTTAGACAGAAAGGTTTTGATGACTTATTGGGTCCAATCGAGAAATTCTTTGCAGATGTACCATCACTAACACCTCTACATTTGGCCTTGTGCTCTGCTGGAGACCACTATGAATCTGTAACAATACAGTTATTGACTTATACGTTGCAAGGAGGCATTTCTTTCATGCCACAAATGAGATTTTTGAGCAAGGAATCACCTGGGAATGCACAGTGGAATTTTTCTATTACAGCTCTGCCTTTGGTCCCTGTTGTATTGGTACTAAAACGAGTTCGCAGATTCAGTTTGTTTAGGACTGGATGGTGACTTACATAGAGACTAAATTGATGGAGTGGATTGACCAACATAGTGGATGGGACAGATTTATCATGTTAGAAGAAAGAAGACGTCATGAAACCTGAATGTTGCAAGAGTGTGTTGACTGTGGGATTATATACTGTTATTAAAGCTTACTAAAAAATCTCCCATGTACTAACATGTGTGCCTTTTGACACTGTCATATAGAATGTTGTGTTGGTTTTAGATTGTGAATGATCCTGCAGAAAAACTGGTAGCAGTTTTCTTTGGATCAGAGGAGGGATAATGTTGGGAAGAAAGACCTCCCCTACCCCCTTATACTTGATTGGATTTAAGTGATAGTGATAAGTTTATACCTAATCAGCATTGTAATTCTAAAGTATAGTCATAAATTTAATCCTAATCAATATTGTGTTTCTAAAGTAATTAGTATAATTCAATTATAATCTTAATTACAATTAGTAGAATTCATGATTTTATAAGGATCTCTAACTAAAGCATAAAACTGCTTCTAAGGAAGTTTCCAACCCCTCCTTAAGTCATATTTCCCTTCTATTATAAGATGCTGATCATATGAGTTTCAGGTCCCATAATGCTGTGTGTTGTTTGGAATTCAGGGAGGTGCCATTTAAAAGTATCTTACAAACTTCCTGTGGACATGTGGGGAACTTTGAGACTATATTCCCCGTGATCCAATGGGTTTCTGGTTTCTGACGTGACTCAGAGGTCGGGCTTGAGACGCTCTCTCTGGCATGCAAGACTAAGGAAGATGGTTGGAGATACGGACGGGTGGCATTTTTAAAAGTAGTCAGGCAGGTCGTCCAAATTATTTTATTAACATGGCTTTAATTAAACTACTAATTTCCCTCATTATCAGCCTTTATCATTTTTAAAAATAACAGTTGCATCATGTCCTGATATGGTGCAAAAATGCTCACCCTTTTCTATTTGGAAATAACCATTCACCCAACACATCAGATGAGCCCTGAGATAATGGTCATCAGTATTTATTAATAAGGGTATTGTCTTGTGATTTGACCTTAAGACTAATATGGGTTTTCCCTTAATAAACTAGCCAATCAGCTTTGTAGTTGGGTAACAGTTTCCAAAAAAGTCAACCTGATGCTGCGTCTTATGACAAAATCATCATCCTTGTTTGGAAATATTCACTTTGTCATTGTCTTGGTATAAAACCGAGGTCTCTGCTGCCAAGCCTTTGTCTTCTGCTGGTTTCTAACTCTGTAATTGGCACGCAGCGTCAGGGTTTATATGGAGGACTTGGCCCTCTTCCAATAAACTCTAAAATTCTACCTTGACCTGGAGAAATTTGGCTCTTGACTTTATCCAAATTGTTTAAATTGAGGCGGTGGGTAAATTTCTACGACACACTCTAAGTATTCCACTTACTCCTAAAACCCAGAACTGCACCCTGAGGGGTGGGGGTAAATTCACAGAGGATTCTGAGTTTCCCCATATAGAAGAAACCTGGGTAGGAAGGAACTCTGAAGAGTTGGCCATGACTGAAGGAGGAGCCTGAATTGGGATTCATATCCTCAGATCAGTTGCCCATCTGTCCTAAGAGCAGAGGTTGGCCTGGAAAGCCTTAGGAGAGGCAACCAGTCTTTATTTAAGTCAGAGGAGTGGGGTAAGACTATGGATCCTGTTGTGAGGAAGATTAGATTAGGGATTGATTAGGTATTGATTAGGTATTAAGTACATAGCAGGAAGGAGCTGGAGCTGGGAATTCCAGGTTGGAATGAAGGAGCAGGAAGAGGGGACTTGGCCCTGAGTGAGGACTCCATTAGTGGTGGGCAAAAACTGTTGCCAGCCTGGGAGACCTCAGAGCAAAGGACACCCTGCTTCCTGGTTTTTCCCTGGGATCCTGTGTGGTGTGGCATCTAGCAAAAAGGACGAGATCTACAGAGCCAAGGGAGGAGGAGAAGTTTGAGTTCTGATGGACAGTGCTTCAAGCAAAACCCTCACTACTTGGTTCCTGAGACAACTTTAGCTCCTGGCATCCAGAGATCATCAGTGGATTGCAGTGAGAATCCCAAAGCCACAAAAACCCCCTAGCTGTACTCAAGCCTGGCAGGTTCCAGGTCTGAGGCAGAGACTCCATTTACAGCTCCTTGGGCCCTGTTAGTTTAGATCACTTAGATAAGAGTAGAATAAATCCTCCCATTGCCCTGTGGTTTTATCCTTTAGATTTTAAGTATAGAAATCCTTTTCCCACCTTTTAGTCAAACATAATTAAAGCTGTTAAGTCCCTTTTACCTTGTTAGTCTGTTTCTAGACTCTGGCCTAGTGGAAGCTGAGTGACAGTTAAGATCAACTGCCATTTCTGTGGAAATCCAGTAAACTCTGGTCTCTCCACCCTGGTCCAGTCTTTCATAAATCCTAGAGTGTGTTCCCACAAACTACTTAGTTAATTTATAATATCCCTGGTGACCCCATTACCTTACTTATATTTTCCACAATCCATGTTCCAGTCCTTCATGCCACAGGACAGGTTATATTGACTGTCTGGAAGTCTGGCCAAATCTGCAGCAGTTCCTGGGGCTGGAATTGGTGAACCAGGGCAAGTTGGTGGAAAGTACAGTATTCGTAAGCTTTTGGAAACATCAAAAAGCTTTGTGGGGGAGGAGGAGTGGGCTTCACCCCAAGCCGATGGATGCACAAGCCTACAAACACGTCCTCCAAGTAGATGACCCTGATCCTCTGGGCCACGGCCAGGACCCTGAGGGCTAAGGGGCCAGAGAGAACATAGCCGGGACCCCCACAGTAAGGGGGATACTTGTCCTGGGAATACAGCTCTGGGGGCATGTACCATTTGTAGTCTGGGCTCCGAAGAGGGCCCGTGTTTCTGTAGATGTAGCCTGTGATAAAGTTGGGCCGTGTGGGTCCATTGGGCTGAAGCACCTGCTGCACCAGAAATCTGGGATTTAGGAAGACATCACCATCCACCTTGAGCACATAGCGGGCAGCAGGACAGTGTTGGGCCATCCACTCCAGTCCCATGAGGACCTTGAGAGTCAAGTTGTGGTATGTATCCAGGAAGCCCACCTGAAGGAGATCCCCATGTTCCCTGTCCTCCTCCTCCAGGAGGGTATGAAGTTCCTTGGTGAAGAGGGGTGGGGGCAGGCCAAGAACAAAAAGGCGGCGGATGATCACATCAGGCACCAAGGTCTCATTGCCCCACGTTTCCCGGATGGCTTGGCGCACCCCTACATCCTGGGGCTGGGTCATCACCAGCATGAGCAGGAAAGGCGTACCTCTGGGACCCTCACATTTGTTAGGGTGGTTGAGCAGGAAGGGGTAGGGGTAAGGGTACCTCAGGTCCAAGGGATGTGGTGTCTGAGCCTGCCACTCAAACTTCCTTAGAGGAAGGCTCAAAGTATCTCCAGTCAGCTCTGTGTGGACCAAGGACCTCACATCCATGGAACGTTTCCGGGAATCTAAAAGCTGACCCACCAGAAGTACCAACAGCCCCACAAAGGCTGTGCTCAGCAGAGTCCTTAGCACCAGGTGCTCCCTGATCAGCTTCATGGTGCCAAGGTTGTCCTGAGTAGGGAGGAGTGAGAGGCCTGGTCAGTGCTGGATGCAGGGTTCCACACAGCCCCAATCTCTGCTCAGGTCTCCAGGACCTTCCCCTCCCTCCATGAAGCAACTGTTTCCTGGTGTGGGGGGCCCGGATTTGTAGATCCGGGAACAGAGGGAAAGATAAGGGTAGGGGAAATGGTTCTCCCCCACTTTGTGCTAGGCCAGCTGCCAATTTGGCACAGAAGGAACAGAGGGAGAGGGGAAGGTCAGAAGGGTTAGGAAGCCTGTAATAGAGGGAGGTAGGGGGGAGAAAGAACCCTGAGCTGGAAGTTTGAAAGCCCTGGGTTTTAGGCTCTGCTCTGCCACTGACTTGATTTGGACAAGCCATTCCTCCTTTTGGGACTTTAGATTTCCCCATCTGTGAAATGATGAGGATTTGATCTGGATGATTCCTAAGGTCCCCTCCTGCTCTGAGAGCAGGATTTTGTAAGATTAAAGAACTGAGCACTGGAGAGTCCCCAGGGTGCCTGTGTGGGAGCAGTTAGTCTCTGTACCCACCCCTTGCTCTCACAAAGAGGTTTTGGACCAAGGGGGAACAGAGGGTGTCCCAGTTGTCCCCTTCAGAGAACTATGGTGTAAAAAGCAGGAGTCGTCAGAATTTGCTTAAGCCTCTCTAAAATCCTCCTTTCCTCCCAGACATAGAACCAGCCATAGCCCATGAGCCTCAAGTTCATCCTGGAACAATGGGAACTTGACCTAGAATTCTAGACCTAAAAAAACTCAAGCCTTTCCTGAGAAAGTTCGCCCCACTCTTGTCTTTTCCCACCCCCATCTGCCCCAGCTGCAGTTTCCCAGAGCCTCAGTTTCTCATAGGGGTGATAAGGGAAATTCTTGGAGTTTTGCCCTGAACCCCGAGAGTGTAGGCTGATGTTCTCCAAGCTCCTTCTCCCAGATTCCCTCCCTTAATTCCCCTCCCCTCCAGCCCAGAAGGGATCCTCACCCTCTTTTCTGGCCAGATGCCTGGGATGTGCTGTTAGCAGGAGAACAATTCAGAGGGGACTGCCAGGCATCTGCCCAGGTAGTTACGGATATGGGAGGAGTGAGGAGGTGGGAGTGGGAGGAAACCTGCTTGACTTTGAGCACACTTGGAGGTGTGGGGTGGGGCAGATCACCCAAGCAACCAGCCAGCTTGAGCTTGCCTTGTTGCCTTGTTTCTGTGGGCAGGGGCTGGCGAGTGGCAGTGGCAGGACCCAAGTCTGTTGGCTTCCAATCAAGACTGCTTCCGTTTGGGGGGGAGGTGATGTGAAGGGGAGAAGAGCTATGGGAGATTAGGATAGGGTCCAGGGGCAGCCACAAAGGCAAGAGCATCTGCTATAGGAGAATCTGCTCCAATAAACAATAACCAATAGTCATCTAATACTTTAAGGTCAGCAGAATGCTTAGCCTACGTTATCTCATTTTAACCTAAAAAAAAAAACAACAAAAACAATAACTCCTCTGACGGAGGGATTAGACCCACTAACCACATTTTACATGTAGACAGGGAAGCACTCCTACATGTCAAAAGACTTGCCATTGTGGCAATTTTCCACTCCCATGCTGATGCACCTGTTCCTACCTAGCCCTTGGAAGAGAAAAGACAAATAAATTAGCACCAGCATGCACTGGTCTTCATCTTTATCTAGGCTCACTCTAGGATTTACAATGTAAAATTGTTCTACATGCTGTCCCCAAAGTCTTAATATAGTCTCAAGGTATTAATCCTTAAAATACAATAGTTTATAAATTTATGTAGTTTAGTTTGTCTTTGGTCCTTGGTTCTTATCCTCAGATTCTTGGTGCCCAGAAGGAAAATACACTTACATTTCAGTTTGAAATACATTTGCTGAAGGAAAGTAATAAATGTTGGAGTGGATATGGCAAAATTGGGACATTAATACTTTGCTGGTAGAGTTGTGAATTGATCCAGCCATTCTGGAAGGCAATTTGGAACCATGCCCAAATGGCTTTAAAAGACTGTCTGCCCTTTGATCCAGCCATACCACTACTGGGTTTATACCCCAAAGAGATCATAAGGAAAAAGACTTATACACAAATATTTATACCCTCACCAAGATAAATTCAGAATGGGTGAATGACTTGAATATAAAGAGGGAAACTATAAATAAGTTAAGTGAACACAGAATAGTATACTTATCAGATCTTTGGGAAAGGAAAGAATTTAAAACCAAGCAAGAGTTAGCGAAAATTACAAAATGTAAATTAAATGGTTTTGATTATATTAAACTAAAAAGCTTTTGTACAAACAAAAACAATGTAGTCAGAATCAGAAGGGAAACAACAAATTGGGAAAAAATCTTTATAACGAAAAACTCCGACAGGGGTCTAATTACTCAAATATACAAGGAGTTAAATCAATTGTATAAAAAATCAAGCCATTGCCCAATCGATAAATGGACAAGAGACATGAATAGGCAATTTTCAGGTAAAGAAATCAAAAGTATCAATAAGCACATGAGAAAGTGCTCTAAATTTCTAATAATTAGAGAAATGCAAATCAAAACAACTCTGAGGTATCACCTCACACCTAGCAGATTGGCTAAAATGAAAGAAGGGGAGAGTAATGAATGCTGGAGGGGATGTGGCAAAATTGGGACATTAATGCATTGCTGGTGGAGTTGTGAACTGATCCAACCATTCTGGCTGGCAATTTGGAACTATGCTCAAAGGGCTATAAAAGAATGCTTGCCTTTTGATCCAGCCATACCATTGTTGGGTTTGTACCCCAAAGAGATCATAGATAAACAGACTTGTACGAAAATATTTATAGCTGCACTTTTTGTGGTGGCAAAAAACTGGAAAAGGAGGGTATGTCCTTCAATTGGGGAATGGCTGAACAAATTGTGGTATATGCTTGTGATGGAATACTATTGTGCTAAAATGAATAACAAACTGGAGAAGTTCCAGGTGAACTGGAAAGACCTCCAGGAACTGATGCAAAGTAAAAGGAGCAGAACCAGGAAAACATTATACACAGAGACTGATACACTGTGGTACAATCAAATGTAATGGACTTCTCTACTAACAGCAATGCAATGATCCAGGACAATTCTGAGTGACTTATGAGAAAGAACGGTACCCTCAATCAGAGGAAGAACTGTGGAAGCAGAAACACAGAAGAAAAACAACTGCTTGATCACATGGGTTGATGGGGATATGATTGGGGATATAGATGCTAAATGATCACCCTAGTGCAAATATCAATAATATGGAAATGGGCCTTGATCAATGACACATGTAAAACCCAGTGGAATTGCTTGTTGGCTACAAGAGGGAAGCGAAAGGAGGGGAGGGAAAGAACATGAATCATGTAACCATGGGAAAATGTTCTAAATTAATTAATTAAAAATTAAAAAAAAAGAAATACATTTGCTGCATAAAATCAGATTAAAAACCCAAAAAAAGCTGTGTGACCCTAGGCAAGTCACTTACAGCTCTTCTGCGTTGGAACCAATACACAATATTGATTCTAAAACAGAAGGTAAGGGCTTCCAAAAAAAAGCTATAGTATTAAAACTCCCAAGTGGCTGGCAACCTGTTCCTTTTAAGGTGGAAGTGAAAATAAACAAATAAATAAATAAATCATTTAGGCACAATCATTTTAATTTTTTTAATGAAAATTATAACAATGTCCTATTCTAAGTCTTCCATCTCACCTGAATCACAGATCTAATCAGGCCTCCCAGCACTCTCAGGGAGTGATCTCAGTTCTACCTCATTAGAGAACATTTTTGTATTGGATGTACTGTGGTAATTGTACTGGGGAGGGGGGATGACTTTTTGTTTAGTCCAATTAAGAAATTTCCCTTTGTTTATTGTCCACTGGGACTTGAAAGGGGAATTTTTAAAGAAGGAGGAGTTGGTTTCAGGAAGATATTTTCTCCATGGGTGTGCAGGCATCAACATTACTATTGTTCTCAAAAGCCTAAAAATCATTGTTTGATTTCGCTTTGGAGTTTCAGCTTTTGTTTCCTGGTTCTGTTCACAGCCTCACTTTCAGCATGGGACAGCCATTTCTGTACTGTTTTGGAAGAGTTACCAAGTACATACTTTCCCTTCTTCCTCTGTCATAGTGTTGTGTTCCCCACCCCAACCCCACCCCTCAAGTAATACAGTCTTGACATTGCAGGAGGGAGTGGGGAAAGGTGAAAATACTAGCTGTCATTTCCTGGCAGACTGGTCAAGTGAATCTAGAACCCAAAGACTATAAACCCTCAAAAATCTTTGATGGGCTGCTCCACCCATGGTCTTTAGGACTTCTCATCTTGTTGCAAGTTCGCTGTTAACACTGTATCTCAGGTGATCTTTTCCAGTGTTCTAAAGCAGGGGTTGGCAATTTTTTTCTTAAAAGGGCTGATATGGGAGTATAGATTTCCTCTAGAACACCAGAAGTGTTCTAGGTCAAAGGGGACATGAGAAATTCCTTTCTAGGAGCATCCACCTCCCCTTTGGACTTTCCCCTAGATCTCCAATTATAGATATGTACCCCCAGTCCCACTTTTATTTGAACTTTCCCCTAGACCTTCAATTATCATAGATATGTACCTCTGGTTCCACTTTGATAAACATCAGATGGTACCTAATCTAATACTCCTTTGAATTCTATAGATCATTCCTTGTGCCCCCAACCTCAATGAATTCTTATCCTATAACTCCTGCTGTGAAAAGAGAAATCCCCATACCCCATCTCCTAGAGGAGGCAGTGTCTACCCTTACACACTGTCTCCTGGCCTCCCAACATGACTTCCAAATGAATAAATTTCTCTTTTTATTATTAAGCTATGTTTTGGAGTCTTGCATTCTTACAAAGCGCAAGCTGTCCAGATCCAAGGTTTACCTAAAGCTCTCCAACAACATGGCCAGATAGTAAATATTTAAAGCTTGGTAGTCCAAGAGGCAAAATCAAGGATGTTATGTAGGTACTTAGACAAACAAGGAAGAAAACAAATTTCCACAAAGTTTTGGGGGAAAGAATTCAAAATTTAGTAATAATAATTAAATAGAATTTTTGTGATACAGATCTACCAAAGGAAGAATGGAATTTTGTGGGAAGCCAATAAGAGAATAGATAAAAATCTGAGACCCCTCTTTTGATACATCTTATGATCCATACCTTTTCTTATTAGAAAAACATTATAGACTTATTGAAAAGCTTTGAGTCCTTAGCAGACTAGCATCTACTGAGTTAATGATTCCTCTCCTTGATAATTAACAAACATTACTTAGATAAGACTGCATACTTAGATAAAACTGGAGTCTTTAGTCTGAACTTTATTTGACCAGGTGCCTATAATCCAAGACTCAATTAGTGAGCATCTCCATAAAATATTTCCGCTCCCAGAATTATCCCCTACTAATTGATGGTTGGAATTTGGCCATTGTCTTGGTACTTATACCTTTACTCTTTAGACTTTAATGGGTTATGTATGATCTGTTACCCCTTCACAGCTGTGACTCTTTCTTTGTGTTCTTTGTTTGAAATCAATATATAATAAACTCCAAAGCCCACAGAGTTCAGAACAGCATGGGCTAACCACTAGTCTAGTTGTTCTCATTTTCTTTCTCCTGCCTTAACAATCTGAAGCCACCAAAATGCCACTCAGGACCCCAAAACCATATAGAGGCTGGCCCCCTATAAAATTTCACTTTGTTTTAAGTTTTTTTCAGTTTTTTTGGACTGTTCAACCCTTCACAATCCCCATATTGTCCATGGGTTTTCTTGGCAAAGATTCTGGAGTGGTTTGCCATTTCCTTCTCCAGTAGGTTAAGGAAAACAGAGGTTAAAAGACTTGTTCAAGATCATCAAGCTAGTACACATCTAAAGCTAAATTAGAACTCGTGTTCCTGTCTCCAGGCCCTGTGCTCAATTCACTGAGCCACTTAGCTCCTTTACTTAAATTTAGTGTCTCATAATCAAAATCAACTACAAATGTTCATCTGTTAATGCTACTTTGTAATGAATTTTACATACTTTATCTCTGAAAATATATTTTTATAGAGAGGTACCGAGAGTCAAATACTGATATCAAACCATGAGCACATGTGTTGTGGTTTTTTTTTCTCTTTTTTAAACCCTTACCTTCTGCCTTTAAATCAATAATAAGTATCTATTCTAAGGCAGAAAACCAGTAAGGGATGGGCAGTTGGGATTGTGACTTGCTCAGAGTCACAAAGCTAAGAAATATCTGAGGACAGATTTGAACTCAGGACCTCCTATCCCTAAACTTGGCTCTTGATCCACTGAACCACCTAGCTGCCTCAGAATATTGTTTTAATCAAACAAATTCAAAGCTTGGAAGGCACTTGTAGAATCCTATTTGATTCTTCTCTTGGTATTTGCCTTTTGGCCCATTTTTACATTTCAGATTAATCACTTCCAATTGAAGTTTAGGTAGAAAGTCCTCAATTGTACAGCTACATGGGATTTTAAAAGATGGACATTTCTTTTACATTTGCATCAAAGTCTTTATGACTGGAAATAAAAATTAAAATTTATAAAATAAATGCATTGCAAATGGATGTGGAAGCAGAGATCTACCTTCTTTTATTTTTTGATAGCATGGGAAATACATGAAACAACTTGACTTATGATTCAGCAACATTGATTATCTTCAAATTAGCTTGACTACAGGGTAAGTTTCATATATACATGCTGTTTTGTCTCATAAATTTAGGATGAATTCACTAAGAAACATTAACAAGTCTGCAACAAAAGCTAATTTCCAAAGCCATTCGAGATTTGATAATAGTGGTTTAAAGGTGGTCTTATCATTCAGAAAAACACTAATATTGGCCCTGAGCTAAAAAAAATCATGATAAAATCTTATTTTTCTCTTCTTTTCCTTTTTTGTCCTGATGGTTCTGCACTGGTAATAATTAAGAAAGGAAGGAAGGAAGGAAGGAAGGAAGGAAGGAAGGAAGGAAGGAAGGAAG
>NC_058130.1:708966610-708983101 GCF_016433145.1 Gracilinanus agilis
GCCCTCCGGTCTCCTTGTCCTCGGGGTCAGGCCTCCTGGTAGTTCCCGGTCTGCCCCTCTGCCCGAGGTTCCTTCAGCAGTCTTTGGGGCTGCTTCCACAGCCACGCTCAGGTCTGCACCGGGTCCTCACTGGAGGTCCAAGCCTGGGCTGGAGATCGTTATTCAAGCCTAGGGCACTGCCTTTGCCTGGCTGCTGCTCTTAGGGCCCTGCTTTCACCCCCCAGAAGGTAGTGAAAGTCCGTGGGCTGGAGATCTTTATTCACCCCTGAGGCGATGCCTTCAGAGCTTGGGAAAGGCCGCGTTTTAGGGGCCTTTGTCCCGGCTGGAGGCAGTGCCTTCACCCACGTGGGCGCTCAGGGAGAGTCCCAGCCACCTGGGGTCCCTCGTCTTGCAGCGCACAGGTACGGGCTCAGGGGCTGCCAGGGATTTTCTGGTTGCCCCAGTCCTGTTTACCCGCTTGTGCGGTGTGGGGGGTGGGGGAGGGGCTTCTTCCTCTCGTGTTTTAGTGTGAACTGTTTCACCCCTTTAAAGTGTGGAAATGCCCCGATTCTGCGTACCTTCAATGCTGCGCCCTGTTGTGGGGTTCCTTCGTTCCTCTGGACTCGTTTTTATTTCCCCTTGAGGGGTTCTGTGTGGTTCGGTCAGGAGAGATCGAGCAGCTGCTCCTTACTCTGCCGCCATCTTAACCGGAAGTCCTCCTCTCTATGTATTCTTAAATTGGACATTACAAAAAAAAGAAAAAAGAAAAGGGGGGAGTTTGAAGATTGAACTTCCCACAGTCAAAAATCCTCAGCAGAGGACAAAAGCAAGTATATGTTCAATGATTTTTCCTCTTTCTTCCTTTGGATGGGCCCCCAAAGGAGCAAAAAAGAGAAAAATTCAGAGCAGAAAAGGGAGATTTTACTCCACAATTAGAAGCATTTTTCACTTAAGATTTGATTTTAAGGGTTGAGGATTGCTAATGATTTTTGATATGGTACAATGTAATTTTATTTATTGTGGTAACTGTTTGTCAGTCAAATGTGAAATATTAACCAGATTTTGTTGAGCACAAAAAATCATGGTTAGAAGTTTGTTAAGCCTTGGTTTCTACTTTGTAAATCTAAAAGTCATTCAGATAAACTTGTAATGTTATTATTGAGAACTTATTATAGAATTTAAACTTGGGATTTTTTCAAATGAGATGTTCTTTTAATGTATGTGCTGTCAGAACTAGCAACAAGTAATCATATGACACCCAAGAAGCTTTTGTTTTTTTTAAATGGTTAATCTGTGCATGGGTTTTAATAATACAGGTACTAAGAACTGGGTATTTTGCAAAAGATGGAATTTCTAAACAGTGCTGTATTTGACTAAGAGTTGTATGAATTGTTTTTTAAAATGTGTACAGGGGGCATCTGGGTAGCTCAATGGATTGAGAGCCAGGCCTAAAGATGGGAGGTCCTAGGTTCAAATGTGACCTCAGACACCTCCCAGCTATGTGACCCTGGGCAAGTCACTTGACCCCCACTGCCTACCCTTACCACACTTCTGCCTTGGAGCCATACACAGTACTGACTCCAAAAGGAAGGTAAGGGTTTTTTTTTAAAAAATGTGTACAATGTATAAGAAGGAATCTGTGATCTAGAGATTAACATATATTCAGACTCAAATTGCTAGAAAGTAATGGTGAATGAATACAAAATATGTATGCATTTAGACTATAAAGAGAATTAAGTTTTCCACCAGAGTACGTGAAGGATATATGATATGCAAACTGTATGAAATTAACATGGAAGATTTGATCAGCCTAGGAATCTAATAGGGGGATTATATGCAATTAAATATAGTAACTTTCCTCTTTTTGTAATAATGGCAAAAGAGGAGGAGACAGAGGACATAAGAGTAAATTTTGGTGCAAAATAGATACAACAAATGGTAAATCAGAGTAATATTGATGAAATTAAATCAGTTATGTAGCAATGCTTTGAGGTAAAAAGAAACTAAACCAGAGGTTCTATCCTGTTTTAAACAGAGGTTTGACAGGAATAAGAATAAATGCTTTGAAATTCAGTTGTTTACATACTGAAAGATTACTAAAGGACTTAAAGTTATTTAGAAGTTGTGGAGTTCAAACTAAAATTTATAGAGAATAATTTATTATGAAAGCTTTGATACATGCAAAATTTTAAATTGTGGTGATCTCACTTGTTAAAGAGAGATAAGAGACAAGATTTTAAGTCATAAAAACCTAAATCAAGCCAGGCAGCCTTAGGGTAAATTGCTCACAAGCAAACAGGAAGGAAAGAGAGAAATACTTTTAATTGTTCCACTTTGATACTTAGGAACTGATATAGCAACATAGTACATAAGTAAGATCTTCAAGAGTATATTTTAATTGTATACTTAAGAGGGTTTAAGGAGATGTTCAAGCAAGTAAAAATTGATGGAAAAGTCATGGATATCTTGTAAAACAGGGTTTGTTTGTTTTTTTAGCAGTTTAGTTTTTATAGAGATGCAAATGGTGAGCCCCTGGGTTGGGGGTGGGAGGGAGACCCTTCTCAGGAATGAGAGGACTCCAGGCTTAGCTTAGAAGTGAGAAAGATTTATTGCTAAGATGGGATCAGTGGCCTGTGGGATAGCATGGGTGGAGCAGCTCTGGGGGGTTGTCCTCCATGGCATGGCATGGCAGCACGAGTGAAGCAATTGTCAGGGGTTGCCCCCATGCCCCCTTTTCAAAAGTGTGGACATGACTCCTTGCACTCGGTGGCGTTCGGTGAGTGGGGGTCTGTCTGGGATCCTCAGGGCTTAGGTTATTAAGGTGTGGCCGAAGGTGTATCTCTTTTGTTACAGGGGAAGGAAGGGGGACGAGAGTTTCCCTGTCCACAGCCTGCCTGGGTTGGGGGGGTGCAGGGTCCCTGCCATCTCTGCACAATGCCCATGTTAATCTCAAGAAGACTGTTTTCCATCCTTATCTATCTTTCCATCATAAGAGGTTTAAAAATATAAAAATAAAATATAATAGAGTGTTTATATTGATCAAAAATGTTTTTTGGGGTTTAAAATGATCATAAATGGCTTTTTTATCTCAGTGTATTAAAGTTGACTAACTTTATTATTATATTTGACTTCCTGGTCTTGAAAATAGATAAGCAGCCTGCTTGTCAAAAGGCTTGCTTTAAGGTTTACAGTGCTTAAAAGGTTTCAAATCTTGTAATTGGAAATAGACCCTGTAATACTATACATGCTTTGTGATATTCCTTTAAATATGAATTTTATGTAAATTGTTGCTAAAACATGTATTTAAGTATTGTTTGAATGTAAGCAAAAGCTCATTGTAAACCTGACTGTACCACAGGTTTTGTTCAATCCTCAGTGATTACCTCAGTTTACCAATTTGTACTATGAACTGAATATTATAATTGATGACACTATGCTAAAGGTACAGTGTCTCAGTTCTTGGGAGTTATTGATTAGTATTTGAAGGGATACTGAATGGTATGTTTATTTTTGTAATGGTAACAGAGAGTCCATCAAGGGGGTGTCAGGGTTAGGGGGTCAGGAAGCATCTGTAACTTATCTCAGGAGGAGATAAGGAAGACAGTGCTGGGAAACATTTGGGACTGGGGGTTTCAGACCCTCCAGTAACCAGTCTTATATCTCACTGTGGAATTTGGTCTGGATCTGACGGTTGCTATACAACTCTACCTGGAATAATTGTGGCAGAGAGATTTCTAAGAGTGGGATCTCTGTTCTTTTTTATCTCTCTCTCAGCAAAGAAACTTGGCATTAGATTATTAATAAATTTTATTTTGATTGATTTATGCCAAACAAGAAGAGTACTGAGTTCCCCTCCCACAACTACGTTTGGACCTGGATTCCAAATGTCTCCTAGAAACCACTTTGGACCATTCCTTTTGGAAACACTTTTGTTTAAGTGACCTTTGGAACCCTCACAGGACAGTCACTCAGTCTTGCTGATTCCTCACATGAACACACTAAAAGGTATTTGTCCATGTTGCTGCCCGAGTTCATCCTTAAAGTTACTTTAGATGCTTTATATTGTAAGCTTAAGCCACAGTGGACTTTAGTATATGTGGATTTATTTTGTGTTTAGATAGACCAATTGTGGGCAAATATGGTCTAGATTAAGAATGGACAAGGACTGCAAAAATCCATAAGTAATAGTCAATAGTCATAAGTTCTTCAAGAATAGGATCAACTTCTTTGTTATTTGGGCAGAGCTTAGGCCTGTCCTTAGGTGCCAGCCAGATAGTGATGTCTGAAATCAGGTTCTTTCTATCACAGAAATCTAGAGCCAGGCTCCCTGGGAAGATAAAGCTGGAACAAGGCTCTTAAATGTCGGTGGGCTTTGAGGATAGTTTCTCCACTACTCAGGTGATGTCAGAACACAATGTCAAATGAGAAAAGAGAGAAATTCCTGTACCCTTGAGAATGAAGTTTGGTGCCTCTGAAATGACTCAGACCCAGAAAAGGAGGGATATAAGCCCAGAGAGAGGCCAACATTTAGTGAGATTCCACCTGTAGCAAGGCTGCTGTCATTGTATGGGGGCTGAAGAGAAGCAGAATAGACATCTCTAGCCTCTTCTCCAAGAGAAACTTTCATTCCTTTCCAGGGGAAAAAAATAGGAAGTGGGAGCCAGAGGCCACTTTGATATCCTCAGAGACAAGGGGTATTGGGCTAGAATTATAACTGCTTGCTCCCTTAAATATTATTAATTTAGTTTAGGGGATACAAGATCAATCTAACTTCTGATTTCTATGCCATTGTTGGGGGGAAGGAGGACTGCAAGCAAAAGATTTGACAAGTACCAAATCCAGCCAAATACCAATTCCACAATGAACACACTCGGCAAATAGCAAAATAACCCACTTATCCAAATTGTAACAGAGTAGAAATCAGAAAAGGTATGCATAGGAGAATATATACCATACAAGAAAGAATGCAGGAGTTCTCCCACTGGGAACAAGGTAACTCAACTCAACCAAGAGAGTCCATATATCACCCAAGAGGAATTCTTGATGGAGCCTGCCAACTCCCCTCATGTCCTCCCAGTCTTTTCCTTTAGCAACCTCAAGTGGAATCATTCTCTTCCATCTTCCCTTTTGAAGCTGAAAGCCAGAAGAGTCCAAAGTATCTCAAAGCTTGAAGAGTTCCAAATGGAACTGAAGAAGGCTAAAGATTTTTTACTCTCTGTCCCACCCCTCATACAGGGCAGGATATTCATCTCTACTAATGAGAGTCCCATACCTAGGGGATTTGGGATTATATTAGCATTTATTAAGCAACTACTATGTGCCAGGCACTATGCTGTTTTTTTTTAATATTATCTCATTTTGTTATCACAACTCTAGGAGGTAGGCACTATTATTATCTCCATTTTAGAGTTGAGGAAACTGAGGCAGATAGAGGTAAAAATGACTTGCTTAAGGTCACAACTAATAAATATCTAAGGCTGGATTTGAACTCAAGCCTTCCTGATTCTAGACTCAGGGCTCTATCTACTGTGCTATCTAGTTGCCTCTAAAAAAAAAACCAGGTGAAGTCAGGAATCAAGATGGCAGAGTAATAGGAAGATGTATAGACTAGCCCTCCTCTAAACCTTTCCCACAGAGATCTAGAAAGTGTACCGCATCAAATTCTGATCAAGGAAGCAAAGGAAAAATCATGTTAAGTAATTTTTCTAGCCCAGGATAGTTTAAGGATCTAGATAAAGAGGTCTGCAGACACAGAGGATGGGATCTAGTCAGGAGCACCCATAGTAGGAAGCACTTCTGTCCTCAGAGACTAAAAGAGGAAGAAGATCAAGGAAAGATAATTTAAGAATCACTGGACCAGGGATAATTAGGTGACTCAGTAGATAGAGAGCCAGGCCTGGAGATAAGAGGTGTCAGTTTCAAATATGACTGCAGACACTTCCTAGCTGTGTGACCCTGAGCAATTCACTTAATCCCAATTGTCTAACTCAGCCTAGGAAATGATATTATTATTGATTATAAAACAGAAGGTAAGGGTTTTTTTAAAAAAAAAGAATCATTGGACCATCTGAAATCCACGAACAAAAAAAGAAGCTAGACATATCTTAAGAAATAACAAATGAAAACTTTCCAGAGAGCAAAGTAGAAATGGAAAGAACCCATTGATTACCTCCTGAAATAAAATGAAAAATTAAAATCTTAAAGGAACATCATAGCAAAAATCCAGAACTCATAGGTCAAGAAAAATTATTGCAAACAATCAGAAGGAATGCATTAAAGTACCTAGAAGTCACAGCCAAGATCACACAAGATTTAACAACCATCAATATCAAGGAGTGGAGAGCTTGGGAAATAATATTGCAGAAGACAAAGGATCTAGACTTACAACTAAGAATAATCTACTCAGAGGGCAGCTGGGTAGCTCAGTGGATTGAGAATCAGGCCTAGAGATGGGAGGTCCTAGGTTCAAATCCGGCCTCAGACACTTCCCAGCTGTGTGGGCAAGTCACTTGACCCCCATTGCCCACCCTTACCACTCTTTCACCTAGGAGCCAATACATAGAAGTTAAGGGTTTAAAAAAAAAAAGGATAATCTACTCAGGAAAGTCCTACAGAAGGGGAAAATCGATCTTTAATAGAATAGTTAACTTCCAAACATTGCTAATGAAAAGACCAGAGCTCAGTAGAAACTTGGATGTAACAACACAGGTCAAGAGAAGCATAAAAAGGTGATGGGAGAGGGAGAATTCAATATTGAAAACAAAATAAAATTGAATTTTAAAAAACCTCTTACTTTCTGTGTCAGAATCAATACTAAGGATTGGTTCCAAGGTAGAAGAGTGGTAAAGACTAGGCAAATGGAGTTAAATGACTTACTTAGGGTCACACAGATAGGAAGTAATCTGAGAACAGATTTGAAATGTAATGCAGGGTTGAAGCAAAAGCTCTTGCTTTTGCAAACCAACTGTAGCAGCCCTGACAGTTGGAAGGAATAGAATGTTGACCCTGGCAAAACCTTTGGAGCCTGGGGGTATAAATATTCCTGCAGAATCAACTAAGGGACCTTTTGCCTTTGAGGCTTTTTGGACTTTGCCTGATTTCCCTTGACCTCTCCCTTGATATCTTGCTATTCCCTGGATTTCCCCATTGGGCCCTGGGAGGAGGGTATTTTGGTGGGTGGAGATCATGGGAATTAGCTTCTATAGGCAGGCAGGGACAATCTAAAACCAAGCCATCATCTTATCTAGTAGTCTGATTAACCTTATTACCTCAGGGCAGTAAAATTATCCCTGACTGAGGGAGCCGGCCTCCCTCTTCTGTGACCCTTCCCCAGCACCAGCTTCTCCCCTAGTAGCAGTTACCAGACCTCAACCCCTTTTCCCCTCAGCTTACCCTTGCCTTTAATAAACCCCTTTGGCATTTATACAAAAGGCTTCTGGTGAATCATTGTATTGAGTACTAGGGCAAAGACTGAAGAGAGGAAAGAACAACTTTCCTTTTATTTCTTGAGGGCTAACCCAGTCATCCATCTTGGGCAGGAAGTGGCCAGCCTTTATTTCCTGTAGGTTTCAGTTTTCACCGGCAGAGAGGGGCCTCTTTACTCCTCCTCTCTAGGGAGCTTAGAATAACAGCAGGGGGCTGAATAAAACCTCCATCCAAGACCCATACAATCTCTGGCTGACCCAATTCATCTTATATTGTAGAGATATCCTCCCTGCCTGAAAGACACAGCTGACACCACCTTAAGTATAAGCCTCATTGATTAGCAGCCTCTCATATATACTTCCTTATATTCCATAACAGAAACCAGGACTTCCTGTCTCTAAACCTGATTCTTTATCCACTGAGTCAGCTAGCTACCCCTTAAAATTGAATTTTTAAAAATAAAGAAAAGGTCAATCTTCTATGTTTCACTAACTCTAAGTACAAAATTTTCAAGTTTGTAAACAAATAAAATTGACTAAAGCTTTTCAAACTAAGGTTCCTTTAATTCAAAAACAATAGTACATTCAAAATATTATGATAATATTAATGAAGAGCTGTTCAGAAAGTATACATTTGTTGTCCTACGTTTGTTTCTGTTCAATCTGTTCAGTAAAATAATTCTCAACTCCTAACAGAATTTAAGTCAAATAAAAGTTCCTATTGTAAAAGTGAAATTTGGGAGATGTCATCTAAAAGTATATATATTTTCTATGGACACATGGAAATTATCAAACTACATTTCCCGTGGTCCAACGAGTTTCCATTTCCGGTTCTTTGGGCATGGGGATGCCTACGTCTCCACGCAGAAAAGAGTTTAAATCTCCTGGGTTAGGGGGGAGTGGCGTCTTGGCCAGCAGACTCAGTAGGAGACAGGAGACAATAATGGCTAGGGCGGCGGTTTTGAATTCTTACAAGCGCGTGGTCTAATGACTTTATCTATCAGCATGGCTTTAATTAAAATACTAATATATATTATTATAGCAGCCTTTATCATTTTTTATCCTATTCTCAAGGAACTCACAGTCTAATGAAGGGAACAACATGCAAACAATTGTTTATAAACAAGCAGTGTAAAGGATAAAATTTTAAAAATCAGTAGAGGGAATGTGCTAGAATTAAGGGGGATGGGGAAAAACTTCCTGTAGGTGGATTTGAAGGAAATCAAGGAAGCCAGGAGGTAAAGATGAGGAGGGGGAGCATTCTAGTGATGCGGGAAAGCCAGTGAAAATTTCTGGAGTCAGGAAATAGAGTGTTTTGTTTAAGGACAACAAGGAGGCCAGTGTCACTGGATCACAGAATAGATGACAAAAGAGTGGGGTGAGCTTAAAGTGGAAGGTATAAAAAGACTGGAAAGATGGAAAGAGGAGCAGGTTATAAAAGAAACTAGAGGGCTTCACATTTAATCTTGGAGTTAATGGAAAGCCAAAAGATTTATTGAATAAGGGTAATAATATAACCTTTTTTCCAAAGTTGTTATGAGGATTAAGTGAGATAATGTTTGGAGACTGCTTGTTTCCTTCCTTCTATTAAGTAAATGTTATATCAGTAATGGTGAATCTTTTAGAGACAGTGCCCAAACTACATGCCATATGCAAGCCCCCCATCTTACTCCAGACAGGGGAGGGAGGAAGTATTCCCAATGGACTGTGAGGCAGAGGGGTGGGTGATGGGAGAAATTTCCTCAGGTGCATGTGGAAAGGGGGAAGGGAGCAGCCCCCTCCAGTATGCCTGCCATAGGCTTACCAACAGGGTATTACATTACAATTATTATTACTTTGTCTTCTTTTAGTAAATATTTTATATTTGAGTTAATGCTGTTGTTATAACTTCTTTATAGAGATGGGAAGCAATCTTGGGAAGATTCAGGAGTTACAGTGGTGACTAATAAGACTGTACACACACACACACAGATACACCAGGTTACCTTCTAAGTTCCTGAGAGTAAGTCATACAGTAATATTTGAAATTATTCCTCCTCTGGGAAGCATCCCCACTTCTACACTACCACCCCACCACTGTGAAGAGTGAATAAAACTTTCTTTGTCAATTAGCAACTTTTAAATTAATCAATCAAAAACTTAAACACCCCTATTTAACACTAAGTAAGAGAGTTTGCAAGTCACTTGCTAATGTGGGTGACAACTCTAGAGGCCCTGAGCAGTGCTAGGCAAATTGAAAGACTGCAATTGGTTCCTGTAAAGTGGAGGAAGGGACAGGAAGTGGTGTGGAAAAAGGACTATAAAAAGTCCTGAACATCCTGTCCAAGGGACTTTGGCTTCAACTTGGGACCTTGGCTCTTGGACTTGGCTTCTTGGAGGACTGCTCCTGGATCTTCTCCTTTGGACTTCAGTGTTAGAGGACTTTGCCTTGGGATTTGGCCTTCAGTCTTCTCTTTTGGAGTTTGTCTTGGGTGGGTGAGTAGCTGGCCTTCCTTTCCTGGCTTCTGGAAAGATTGGTTCCAGAGATTCCTGCCTTGACTTTGGAGGAGGCTGCATTGGTGGAACTCTAGCTGAAGACACCACTGAACATGAGGAAGCCCCTATGGGGCTGAGCCTCATTTCACTAGAGAAGAGCTAGTAGGCTTATTAAAACCGCTCTTTAGCTACCTTTTTCCATTTTCACTCTTTCTACCTCTTTGTAAATAAAGCTACTAAAGTCATTTTTGACTTAAGTTATATCTTTAAATTGGCGGCTACAATATTACTTTAGAATTCTCATATTAACATAAAACCTAAATTTTAAATACTTACATCACCCTTACTCCCCTGTAATGAATTGACTGGGGTCCCAGATTGGTACGGGAACAGAAGAGGCAAAAGGAAGAGAGACAACAACACTGGCAGATTTAGCACTTCGTGATTATTCTTCCAGGCTTCTACGCACTACAAACTATTTAGTGGCTTTATCAGCCATGGCATATCGATTTCTATAGCATGAGAACCAAGCAATAAACATGCCTCTGGCTAGTGTGAGAACCATACAGTCAACAAAAAAATAATTTTGACTAAAAACTGTTTTACTTCAGGCAGGAGGCGAAAGGACATCTGAAGCAAGGAATTTGCCCAGGTCAGGTGTCTTGCCTAAAACATCCTTTTCTTTGCAGCTGTGCCCTTTTTCTGACTCCCTCAGGAATGTCAAGAGGGGAGGAGAGGCAGGAGGAATTAAACACTAAGTCCCCAATACCCAACCTTCTAACTTGACAGTACATTGGGATGAGTGAGCCAGCATAGGAAAAAGAAAAGGGCAGTTTGGTGCTACATCATGAAGTCAAACTCTACTGCCAGCATTCTTGGGTTGGCACCATATGGTGACTACATTTCAATTATTTGTTTGTATCAGTTAATGCTCCATTATCGTCTTTAGGCTCCTTTCAAGGATGTAGGGCAGAGGGCAACCCATAGGTTACAGGTAGAGTGTGACTGGAAGCAGATTAAAATATAATTGGGAAATATTTAAACAAAGTAAATAAAAATACAATAAAACATAGATAACATCACATTTTAAAAGTAAGTCAATATACAGCAGCAGAGATTCTTAGGTACTGACTAGTGTTTTTTAATTTGATACCACTAATGTAGGGCATCCCAACAGATGAAGTATTGAGAAGGGTCTGTGTGGGTATCCCACTGTTACCTTTAGTGAGTTTTATAGGTGAGAGACTGGTTTAGGAGAACAAAACATGGTATTTTGTTGTTGTTTTTTTAATTCATACTATGAATAAATTTGGAACTTTTTTTGTTTTTTAAGATTAAAATGAAACCTGTACAAGAGGGTTTCTCAGAAATCCGATCCAAGGCCATTCTCCTGAAATGGTCTTTTAGTGAAATAGGGAACTTCCAAGCATTTTTTAAAAAGCCCTTACTTTCTGTCTTAGAATCAATACTGTGTATAGGTTCTAAGGCAGAGGAGCGATAAGGGCAAGGCAATGGGGGTTAAGTGACTTGTCCAGGAACACACAGCTAGGAAGTGTCTGAGGCTAGATTTAAACTTAGGATCTCTCATCTCTAGGCCTGACTCTCAATTCACTCAGCCACCTAGCTGTCCCCACAAATATTCTTGACAAAAATATCAGAGCCAAATAGAAATTCTGAAATACAAACACAGGAGTCAAGAGAACCATAAAAAGATAAATACAAGTGAACAATCACAAGAGATTATAAAAAGGATAAACTGTTTACATTCTAATACAGGGAAATGACTACATGTGTCTCCTCAGAACCTTATTATCATGGAAGATCATAGATGGAGTCAAATGAAAGAAGGAATGGGAGTGGCTTTGTTATGTTTTGATTATCTTTAAAGAAGAAAGGAAAGGGAGGGGGAAAGAAATACACTGTGAGGGAAGGGAGATGTGTAGGGGAAATGATCTCACATGATCAAAGCGCTTAAGTAGAAAGAAAAGGAGTGGGGAGTGGACAACACTTGACCCTAACTTTCACCTGAACTGGTCAAAGGAGAGAAAAATTCACTGACTTGGGTTTAGAAACACATTTCACTCAATAGGGAAACAGGAGGCAAAAAAGGAAAGGGAAAAAGGAGACATGCAAATGATTCTCATTTATATTATATTAATATTATATTATATTAAGAAAGTTTGGGTTTAACATTCTAAAATAATTGAATAACAAAGTCACCAACGCATTCCCTTCTGGACTATTCCCCTCATGCCTATTGTAAATATAAAGACATTTTCCCTTTGAGAGACATCAAAATTCTTTCTCAATAGAGAAATACTCAATAGAGAAGAATGGTGTTATGGTGCCAATCACTACTGTTATATTAAATCTCTGGGAGCTTGAAGTTCACTCAATGATTGACAGATAAGTCAGTTGGATAGAATGTTCCCAGAGAGGCATGTGGGAGGCAGGAAAGAGCAGTTGAGAACCCTGAGAGAGGTTCTGGGGTCTTTTTCCTGTCCTGAGGCTAGAGATCAGTGTGGATCCTGGTTTTGGAGATAGAGAGTTGCAAACACCTCCCTGCAAGCTCCTCCTGTGTTTCCTGTACCATTATCAACTTGTACTTGACCATCATCTCTGTGTCTACTGCCCCTAGATATTAGGAGTTTCATCATCTTAGCTATCTAGGCTTCCCAGGGCCCGGGAGGGATCCGGGAAGTGGGCAGGAGAAGAAGAAGAGGGTGGAAAGGGTGGATATATCTCAACTGTTAAGGCTTAAGATCTACTGAAGAAGAAGCTGAAGATTTCCCAGCAGTTTACCTATTCTGGTTTAGCCCTGGCCAGGCTGGACCAGAGGGAAGCTATCATCTTGATTCCTTCATTTGCCTGAAGTTAGAGATTCATTAGTAGCAATTTAAAGTAGGGTCTCCTAATACCTCAATCCTTTACCATTATCCTTCTTACCAAATATATTTAAAGTTTAAAGTACCTTCCTGAAATTGGCTTTATAGCTTATTTTGGGAAGGGAGTCATGTAGTCAGATTATCAACGTTATCCCTGATGAAGAGCCCAATAATTAATACCAATTAACCCCAGGTGGGTCCTGAAGGGATAAACCACTTTGACCTAAAGGATCCTCCCTGGGCAACTGTTATAAAGGAGAAGTACCATCTTATCATCTCTTTGCACTTCATATACATCAAATAGAGATAGTGACCTCCTTAAATATAACACTACTCAGCAATGGAGTGTGGGGAGATGGTTATGATGTAAATAAGACAGTTGATATTCTTGGTTAAAAGTTTGGGTGAATTCCCTAATCCATTTCCCTAAAAAATGTCTTTTTGTCTTCAATCTTTCCAAGTTGTCTGGAAAGGACTTTAGAAGAAAATATTATTTCTTTATATTTACAGTTTTACTGAAAAGGAGCTCAGAGCTCTACAGACCTGGAAAATAGCAGCCCAGAAGAGGAAATGAGGTTCAATGGGTGGTGAGAAAACCAGTGAAGAATACCATTAGCCCAGGCTCTTCCCTTTATTAATTTTCTTCTCCCAGCTCTTCACCTGGATTCTAGACTTCAAACCATGCTTTAGTCTCATCCTGAATCTTTTCTCAGCACTTGAGATGTCCTTACCATGTAATATTTAACCAACCCTATGACCTCCTTACTCCAGACCATTCCTCCTCCTGTTGGTGAGATTCTCTTAGGGTCTTCAGTTTGTGGAGGGGCTCAGGCTAGCCTGCCTTCATTCCCCTCAGGCTCCAAACTTGACTTGCAGATTTCAAAACCATGCCCCCTTCAACAAGTATGCTCATCTCTTCCCATTTTGGGTTTTGACCCCTTTTTGTTTAACTATATTCCACTTCCTCATTAGAATGTAAGCTCCTTGAGGGCAGGGATTGTCTTTCCACTTTTCTTGTATTTATGTCCTCCATTTAGCTCAAATTCTGGCACCATCTAAGTATCTAATAAATGCTACTTTCCTTCCTTCTTTAAATATGCTTTCATAAAAGTACAGCGATTCACAACACACTCCCAAAAAGGGAGTCTAAGTCCTTATTTGGGACCCTTAGAGAAGATGAATGTAGAATTGAATAGTTCATCCTAATTTTAGGGAAATTAAGCTGCTGAAAGTCCAATCTTAAGTGATCATAGAATAATGTTAGATATTTGCTAAGCAACAGAGAATTAATCAACTTTATGGCTTCTATAACGATTTGTTTGAGGTATGCATTGAAATAAGAGTTGAGAATAGAGTTGCAATACATCTTGAGCTTTATTTGATTCAAAAAAAAGTAGGGAGTAAACTTCAGTTCAGATAAGTTAAAACTATTTTGTAACAATTGGTATTTGGATTAAGAATATCCTTTTTATATGACTACAGTTAATCAAACTAATTTCTGTCTAGCTAACTAACACAATAACATTACTCTTAAATTCCAGCTGCCTTTAATGCGAGTCAACTTGATCCCAGATAACTTTCCTAATCTTTATAGCCTTTCTGATTACTGTTCAGAAGATTAGAAGGCTGGAAACTAAAATATATTTGAATACTGGACTTCTGTCTCCACCCACTATGTTGTTTTCTCCATGATGACAGAGAGAACTGGCCAGATATCTAAAGCAATGCCTTCACCTGTATTATGCTACCTGGGATATTATTTTGGGCATCTCAAATAATTGTTTATTTTATTGTTCTTACTGTATTAAAGTAAAATGAAGAGGGCTTCAAATTTATAATGAACCTACTAGAGTAATTAGAGCTGGAAGGTGGTACAATGGATAGAGCTCTGGGCAGAAAATCAGAAAGACATCTTCATGAGTTCAAATCTGGCCTCAAACACTTATTAGATATATGACCCTGGGCAAATAATTTAATCCTATTTGCCTCAGTTTCTTCATCTGTCAAGCAAGCTAGAGAAGGAAATGGCAAACCATTCTAATATCTTTACCAAGAAAACCCCAAATGGAGTCATGAAGAGCTAGAAACAACTGAACAAGATTGTTCTGGGCATCTGAAATAGTTCTCTTCAATTTTTTTGTTCTGCTATATTAAAAATAAAATGCAGGAGGAGGCAGCGAGGTTTGATAGAGTTCCAGGCCTAGAATCAGGAAGATCAGGGATCAAATTTGGCCTCAGACACTTCCTAGTTGTATGACACTGGGCAAATTGCATGATCCTGATAGCCTTTTTTTCTTTCTTCTGATACAATCTTTAGACTTTATTTTATTTTTAGATTTTTCTTTATTTTATACCAGTAATAAATTTACACATAAGTTTTCCAAGGTTACATGATTCGTGTTGTCTCCCTCCCTTCTTCCATCCCCTCTCCCATAGTTGACAAGCAGTTCCACTGGGTTTTATATGTATTATCACTCAAAATCTACTTCCATATTGTTCATTTTTGTAATAAACTTTTAAAACCAAAACCTCAAATCATATGCCCAAATAAACAAGTGGTAAATCATCTGTTTTCATCTGCATTCCTAACTCCAACAGTTCTATCTCTGGAGGTAGATAGCATTCCTTTTCATAAGTCCCTCAGAATTGCCCTGGATCATTGTATTACTTTTAGTAGCAAAGTCTGTTACATTTGGTCATCCTACAATATTGCTGTTACTGTGTACAATGTTCTCCTGGTTCTGCTCATTTCACTCCACATCAGTTCATGTAGGTCTTTCCAGTTCTTACAGAAATCAACCTTTTCATCATTTCTTATAGTACAATAATATTCCATCACCATCGTAAGCACGATTTGTTTAGCCATTCCCCAATTGAGGGACATCTCCTCAGTTTCCTTTTTTTTTTTTTTTTTTTTTTTTGCCACCACAAAAAATGCAACCCTGCTTGCACTTTTGTAATGAGCCAACTAAAGTAATTAGGGCAGCTAGGTGATCCCCACCTAGGGGATAGAACTGAATTCAATATGAACTCAGACACTTCCTAGCAGGGTGACTCTGGACAAGTCACTTTTTGCCTCCATGTCCTCATATGTAAAATGAGCTGGAGAAGGAACCAGCAATTTACTCCAGTATCTTTTTTTTTTCTTTTTTAATCCCTTACCTCCCATTCTAGAAACAATACTGTATAATGGTTCCAAGAAGAGCAGTAAGGGTTAGATAATGGGGATTAAGTGACTTGAGATCACACAGCTAGAAAGTAATTGAGGTCAGATTTGAACCCCAAACCTCCCATCTTGTCATATTCAAACTCTGGGAGCTGAGAGTCACACCTTGATTGACAGGTGAAGACAGCTGGACATCGGAATGTTCCCAGAGGCCATAAGGGCAGGAGGAAAGGCAGTTGGCCAGAAAGGATATAAATACCTGGGGAGCCCCCTGATCAGGACCCCCTGGGACCCCTTGTCTTTTGGGACCTTGGTTTTGTTTTGGCTGAGCTTTGCCTAAATTCTTGCCTTGGACATTTGATTTTGAACATTGATTGACCTGTGGATCCTCTGATTCTCTCTGAATCCCTAGATATATAGGTACCTGACCCATCTCTAGATATTTAGGTATCCCGGGGCCTGCGGGGGTGGGGGGGTGGGGGGAATCCGGGAAGTGGGTAGGAGAAGAAGAAGAGGGTGGTAAGGGTGGAATTTCCTGAAGGCTGTAGCAAACAAGTAGCAG
>NC_058130.1:708983375-709014008 GCF_016433145.1 Gracilinanus agilis
CTAAACTCTTGCCTTGAACATTTGATCTTGAACATTGATTGACCTGCGGATCCTCTGATTCTCTCTGAATCCCTAGATATTTAGGCACCTAAACCATCTCTAGATATTTAGGCATCCCGGGGTCTAAGGGGGGGAATCCAGGAAGTGGGTAGGAGAAGAAGAAGAGGGTGGTAAAGGGTGGTATTTCTGAAGGCTGTAGAACTGGCAAACAAGTAGCAGTAAGAAGCTGAGAGAAACCATCATCAACATTTGTGTCATCCAAACAGTTTGCTTACTCTGGTTTGGCTGTGGCCAGGTAGAGCCAGAGGAGGTGAAGAACAAACCCAGCATTACTGAACAGCCTACAGTTCTGAAGGATTATTGCCATAGATTTAGTGATAGAGTCACCTATTCCCCAACCCTTTCCTGATCATTCCTTTCCTTGTTAAACAACATAGATAAAGTTATTAAGTACCTTCCTGGAGTAGTTATTCCATCACCACTCTGGAGAGGGAGCAACGCAGTCAGATGAACGTTATCCAAGGCTGATAGAGCCCAATACCAATAATCAATCAACCCCAGGTGGGACCTGAGAGGGTTACCCATCCACTGACCTTTAGGGATCCTGCCTGGGCACTGTTATAAAGAAGAGCAGTTAGTATAACCTCAAGCTGGGTGGCAGGACTTGGTATCCCTGCACCAGCCATTTTAGGGAACCAAACCAAAGCTCCCTCAGATTAATATCTCAGATTACTACTACTAATAACCAGCCTAATAGTGGTAGTATCCAGATTACCCCCCTTTCTTTTATAACAATCTCTAGACCTGGCTCTCAAACCACTGCGCCACCCAAGCTGCTCTCCAGTATCTTTGTCTAGAAAATCCTAAATGGGGTCACAAAGAGTTGGGACATGACTGAAACAACTGAACAATGACAAAAACTAGGGTAATTAGCAGAAGGTAAAAGTGGTAACATTAGCGAGTTTTCTGGTTCAAAGTACCTGTAAGGCATCTTCTTTCTCTGCTATAACTCAATACTATTTTCTCTTTCTAGTTTTTTTTATTGCCATTCCTCAGGCAATTTTTTCCCCTCCTCAGTTCTGAATGGTCCCACTCTCTCTTCTCCACTGCCAGACTTTGGAAATCTCTATCTCTTGATTTTTCACAGGTCTGCTATTTATGTGGAAGGCACATAGGACATGACAAAGTTTATTCAATACTTCTGAACACTCTTCCTGTTCATCTTTAAGACAAACTAAAATCTTTTATTGGCTGGTTAGTTGAGATTTGTTTTCACCTACTTAAGGCATTCTTTTAAGAGGAATGGGCAACTTGATTGATTTACTCAATCAACACCCCACCTTCACACTCTCCGCTGGAGTTTTAACATTTGCTGAACTCAACAAATATACTATCAGTATATCTGGGAATTTCTAGAGTCTTAAATCCTAGAAAGTCTTTTAGTGACTTGAGAAAGTTCTGCATTTCCACTTTGAATGCATTTCCTCAGTGCCTTATACTAAAATGTCTCAGAAAAAGTCTGTGTGACATAAATTCTATGTTTGGCTAGAATATTTAAACTTTTGCTGTAGGGTTGTGGAGAACCTCTGCCCCCTAGTTCTGATTTTTCAATCCTGTTTTCTTTTCCTGAGCTGGGAAGAAATGTAAATTCCATGGTCTTTAGAGACTTGGACCCCTCCCTTAAAAAGCAACCAGTCCAAGTATTACAAGCATTATTCAAACAATAATACTGTTCAGTAGGCTAGACAAATTGGACAGCTAGGTGGTACAATGAATAGAGTGCCAGGCCTGAAGCCAGGAAGACTCATCTTTGTGAGTTCAAATCTGGCCTCAGACACTTACTAACAGTGTGACCCTGGGCAAGTCACTTAACCCAGTTTGCCTCAGTTTCCTCATCAGTTCTAAATGGTCCCAACTCTCTCTTCTCCACTGCAGGAAATGACAAACCACTCCAGTATCTTTGCCAAGAAAATAAGGAATCAGACACAACCAAAAGGACCAAATAGCCAAATGATGTGACAGAGCTAACAACAAACTAAGCTCAGCTAAGAAACTATACAGTAATAATGATTGAACCCAAACAGATAAACATACAAGAATAAATAATAAAATAGAAGTCATTAACAGCAATGAACAGATGTACCAATGAACTTATCTAATCACATACAAGTACACATCACCTGGATAAACACTGACATTATCATAAGTGCCCAGTGTACCTCTTTCACTCATTTCGCCTGTACCATCAGAAACTGGTCTGGCCAAGGGTCACACATAGGTCCTTGCTCTTCTGGGGACCTGCAGATTCATCTGACCCTATCCATGCCAGTGCTGGTCAATGGAATTAGCTGATCATACCTAATCCTCATGAAAACTCTAGCCCTGCCTTCTGAAACCTGAATTTGTAAAAGGTACAGGCTGTCTAGTAGTGTTAGCAGTTCTTGAAGCATAATATGCAAAATCTTCATTTGAACTGTTTCTTTTTCTTTCATTTTTTAAAGCCCTTACCTTCCATCTTAGAATTAATATTCTCTATTGGTTCCAGGGCAGAAAAGTGGTAAAGGCTAGGCAATGGGGGTTAAGTGACTTGCCCAGGGTCACATAGCTAGGAAGTGTCTGAGGTCAGATTTGAACCCAGGACTTCCCCATCTCTAGACCTGGCTCTCGATCCACTGAGTCACCCAGCTGCTCCCCACTTGTACTGTTTCCTAGCCATTGTACATAGAGGTCAGAGAGATTTGTATGACTGGTGGTCACTATCTTTAAATCTCACAAGAGATAAATGTCCATCAGCCTCATCTTGCCCACTTGAGAGTTTAACTAACTCATCTATTGGCAAGAGTATGCTGGAGCCAGCTTGTACCATCTTGAGGGAGCTGGATTTGAGCATTTATATCTTGGTGGCAAAAGCTACAAAGCCACTTAGTTTTTGTTTTGTTGATTGTCCAGTCTTAAGAAAGTGATGGAGAAAAATGTTAATAATGCAGATTAAACTTTCAAGTGTGTCCTATATACTTTTTTTTAGAAGAGCTAGTTGTTAAATATTTACTAGCACCCCTCTGCCTATTGGCACCAAGCAATTATAAGACTGATCACCTTTGCAGGGCCCCCACCAGCTTCTCAGTCTATTTTGAAAAACAGGCAAGTAGTCTGTCTCTCTCTGTCTCTGTCTCTGTCTCTGTCTCTGTCTCTGTCTCTGTCTCTGTCTCTGTCTCTGTCTCTGTCTCTGTCTCTCTCTCTCTCTCTCTCTCTCTCTGTCTCTGTCTCTCTCCACTTATGAGGCCAGATTTGAACCCAGAATTTCCCTAGTCTCTATCCACTGAGCCACCTAGCTGCCCCAAGTTGCACACTCTTTTAACTGCTAAATATGGAATGCCTTTCCAATCATCTGCTAATTACTGTGTCCTTTGAACACTGGTTTCTCAGCAAAACTTGGTCCCTTTACCAAAGGCTTCAATGACCAATCTGGGCATCATTCAGTTGTTTATTTCCTTCATGTTTCTTTTGGGCTGAGCTGAAGTTATATCTAGGACAGTAAGCTTCCTTTAGCTTCCTTCTCAGCTGAGAGAAATACTTATTGTGGGTGTCTATAGTGTCTCCAGCTTCAGAGACCCAAAACACAAATCAATAGGTAGGTATGGGTCATGCCCAAGTATCACAAAATAGTGTATAACCAATTACTATGAAAAGCCAAGTGGCATCATTCTTGGTGGAATTGTATGCAAGTACTAGGAAAACTACATGTTGGCTCCATTGAGATTTTTGTTCTAGTCTGTTACAGACAAAGATAAGTTAGGATAGAAAGATAGATAGAGAGGAAATAGATAGCAGGACACATGAGCTTTGCTGGAAGAGATGGACACTCTAGACTGGAATGCAGAAAGTGTTGTTGGGAAGGAGAGTGAACTGCCAAGGCTGGAAGAGGAAGCTGAGCTTGTGGAGCTAGGATCTTGCTACTGTCTGTTTCCTAAAACCCTTTGGAGATCTTGAGTGTTAACATCAAGCAAGTGTCTTGGTTGAGGAAAGGTGAAATCCCTGCTCTTGGGTGGACCAAGTGCAGAGAGCCAATCTCCCTAGTACTGTAGATTTAATAGCTGACCAAGGATTTGTTCCAGTATCTATACCATCCGGGATTCAATTTGGATCAGTATCTGCTGTGGTGTGAGAATACCCTCATCTCCAGAAGCTCTTTAGCAGCCACCTCTGTGTCCAATCAGTCAGTCTATCTGTCTGTGCCATAGGTAGAGAGAAGGTAGCCAAACCCCATTCTGAACTGACAGTTGGCTTGGCTCTCTTTCTTAGATTAGTCAAAACCTTTCCCACAATCCTTCCCTTTCTTTATCATCATTAAACTGTGTTTTATAACTTCCTTTTGTTCTTTCTCCACAACCCAGAGAACCCACTATAATTTTTTTTTAAAGTCCTTACCTTACATCTTGGAATCAATACTCTGTATTGGTTTCAAGGCAGAAGAGTGGTAAGGGTGGGCAATGGGGGTCAAGTGACTTGCCCAGGGTCACACAGCTAGGAAGTGTCTGAGGCCAGATTTGAACCCAGGACCTCCTGTCTCTAGGTCTGGCTCTCAATCCACTGAGCCACCCAGCTGCCCCCCCCAGTATAATTTAATAGGAATCCCTGGCAGAGTTGGTCTGGAAGACAGTCGGTCTCAACTGTCGCCACTCATTCCCCAAGTCCTATGTTTGTAGAGGTGGGTGAGATTTCCCAGTGTTATTGTGGGTCAGGCAGTTAACCCACTTTACCCCTCATTCCTCCTTCATCCCTTTCTCCCTCTACTAAACCCCCTGTGTTATTTACCTACTACAGGTCTCATTGTTCCTAACATGTTCATCAGTGTACAGTTGAAATGCTATCTATTGTAGGACAACAATGAACTGAATGAGATGTTAAAAGTGAGATCAAATATACATATATAGAGAGACCAGATTGAATTGCTTGCCAGCTCTGGGAGGAGAGAAGGAAAGAAGAAGGGAGACCATTTGGATTCTATAACTTCAGAAAACTTATATGGAAATTTGTCATTACATGCAATTGGTAAATAATAATTAAAAACAAAAATAAAATTAAGAATTGAGATCAAAGAACTCATTCTAATTAGAATATGGAAAACTCTCTAAAGAACTAGAACTATTTTAGAAACTAGAAGTCATCCTCCTAGCAATTTCAGGATGTGAGGCAACACAGTAAAATGGATTAAAGAAAAATAGACAAGAGTATCCTAAAGTATGTTTGGGGTGGAAGGTATCTCTCAATAACTAGACCAATGCCAAAGGTAATGGCCTTGAGGCTTGTCCTTCCAAGTGATAAATAATAAAGCTTTTGCTTCAGTGGGTTATAGTTTTCCTCTTGGATTTCTATAAGAATGCTAATCAAATGGGATCTGTGGAATGAAATGGACTCTGCAAGGCTCCTCCAGAGTTGGGGAAAAAAAAATAGGTCAGAATCTAGTGTAATGGGGTTTGGCACATACTGAGACCACCAAATATGGTATCATCCACTTAGGAGACATTTGTGATGTGTTCCTGAGCTACAGGGCAACTGGTACATTTATAGGCATTCTGCATCAGCTTACTGTGGGGATGGGAGCAGCCCCTTTTCCATTGGCTACTTAGCTGGAGCTGGAACTTTGGGTATCTTTTCAATTATCTCAATAAACACAATCTCTTTCTTAGCTGCTTTCATATCTGTGAGTGAAGGAATCATTCATTCACAACAGATTATAGCAAATGATAAGGGGGAGGACCTTAGGGTCACCTACCTCCTCTCTCTTAAGCCACAGAAGGGGACTAGAATGTGCAATTATAAAAATAGTCCAAAGCAAACAAATTCTCATATACATTATTAACAGGAGTAAAAAACTATGGAGAACAGATAAAATGGATAACATTGCAACAGTTACCACAGAGTAGCAAGCACCAGATAACATCATAAGAAATGAAGCTGATTATTTTTTTTAACAGACAGGAAATGAGTAATTGCTAGTGAGGAAGGCCTTTCTGAATCTTTGCACAGTCAAATCACTGACTTGGGAGAAAAAAATCAAAATCAGTCAAGCCTATTTTCCCAGTCACACAAAATTTTTATGAAAATTGTGTGTGTGTGTGTGTGTGTGTGTGTGTGTGTGTGTGTGTGTGTGTGTACACAGGGATCCTGGATAAGAAAAGCTGGGGGAGGGGGAGGAGGGAAGGAAAGAGAAAAGCCTTTATTTAGCACCTATTATATGCCAGGTATTATCCTAAGCATTTTACCAATACTGTTTCATTTAATCTAAATGCTATTAGTATCCCCATTTTAAGTTGAGAAAACTGAGGTAGAAAGAGGCTAAGTAAGTTGCCTAGGGTCAAAGGAACAGGCACACCTTCAAAAATGATATTTCTTTCACTTAATAAAAATGTACTTTATATCCCTTTCATCCTTACCCAGGGTGGGTAGGGAATAAAGAAAAACCAAGAATTTTTTCTCTTGATTTAATTTTGCCCAAAAGAAGCTTTGTCAGAATTCTTTTTTTAAAACCTTAACTTCTGTGTATTGGCTCCTTGGTGGAAGAGTGGTAAGGGTGGGCAATGGGAGTCAAGTGACTTGCCCAGGGTCACACAGCTGGGAAGTGTCTGAGGCCGGATTTGAACCTAGGACCTCCCATCTCTAGGCCTGGCTCTCAATCCACTGAGCTACCCAGCTGCCCCTTTGTCAGAATTCTAATGGTTGTTTAGGTTTTCTCTGAGGTCTGAAGTTATGCTTGAGCATAATAATAAAACCTAGGTTTTTAGCTCTATAATTTCTACATTGCAGTAAATATACATTTGGCAGCATGAATGCAGAGTGGAGATATTTTTTCCTTAACAAGATGGAGTCAGTGTAGCTCACCTAATTCCCACTACCTCTTGATATTTTAATTCCCTCAAACACTAGGTTCCACATACCTCCTAGGGATACTCCTGGGCCTTCACACATCCTAGGAAGCTTCTCACACCCTCTACAAATACCCTAGTCTCTTCCCATAAGCTAGGGATGAACAGCTCAAGGCTCTTAAAAACATCTTTAGGGGGCTGCTGGGTAGCTCAGTGGATTGAGAGTCAGGCCTAGAGACAGGAGGTCCTAGGTTCAAATCTGGCCTCAGACACTTCAGAGCTGTGTGACCCTGGGCAAGTCATTTGACCCCCATTGCCCGCCCTTACCACTCTTCCACCAAGGAGCCAATACACAGAAGTTAAGGGTTTAAAAAAAAAATCTCAAAAAAAAAAGTAAAAAAAAAAATCTTTGATCTCTCTTATCCATTCTGGATTATCCATATACCCACTTTCACCCCTTTCCTCTAAGACCAGAGCTCTCAAGCCCTTCCTTTCCCAGGGAAAGAGAGAATCTTCCTATTCTGGGGCAAAGGAAGGGGAAAGATCATCTCAGACACACCTGAAACCCTGATTCACCATGGGACTTCTTCACAAAATCCTCTAAGGTGCAGCTTAGGCCTGTCTTTGACTGCCCCTTTCATGATTTCAGCACCAAGGATGAGAAGCCACTACCAGACCTTCTTATCTACACTAATGATTGGACTTTACACCTGCCCAGATTCTGCCCCCAGTGGAGAATAAGAGGAATGAAGAAATATGAAGGAATGGGAGGTTTCCCCTTCCTCAGGGTCTCCTTCCAACCCCACATATGCATCATGATGATTTTTCCTTCTGCACTTCTGTATACTCTCTTCCAAATCCTACTTATCCTTCATGTCTCAGGTCAAACTTCACATACTCCAGGCATTGGCAGTCATGCATCCGACTGCTCCAGCTTCCGTGGAATTCTCCCTCCTCTGAGTCCCTAATTGTCAGGGTCACTCACTTGGCACTTAATCATTTGATAAGATGAAGGCAAGGCATGGATGATCTTTATATCACAGAGGAGGAACCTGAGGCTCAGAGAGGTAGCAGCAAAGTCAGGACTAGAACACAAGCTTCCTAGTTCTCAGCCAAGATTCTCTTAGCACTGACACTTATTGACCTTGGATAATTTACTTCAAGTTTACCATCCTCCATTCCCTTATCTGGAAGAGAAAAAAAAAGACACTTTTTGCAATGACATTCTAAAACAAAGGAATATTACCCCGCCCCCCCAAAAAAATTTGTCCAATCTGCAATAAAAACCATTGAGGCAAAACTCCAAGCCAATAACTATTTATTAAAGAGACCTGGTCCTCTCTAATGAATGGGACCTCAGAGCTTCCTCATGATCTTTGCTCCCTCTTATACCCCAGAACGAGTTTTATAGTCCTCAAATCCCAGATTGAACAGATGGTGTAGCACAAAATGCAGAATCTCCTTGATGGTTACATAATCATTTTGGTGGGCCTGAGTCAATGAGTAGGCAGATCTCCATAGAAGACCTAGGGATGAGCAGAAGCTGGACAATTGAGCAAGCAGAATCCCACTTCCAAAATTGAACAATCAAAGGAAATGACAAAAGGACAAGGGGCTCCTAAAATAACTTGGGGACTTTCTATGAGTGATCACAAGAGGGTCAAGAAGTATCATCCATGCTTACAGGATGGACAGGATGTACACCCAACCCTGACTAAGGAGTCATAAGATGAATGGTGCAATGCTTATCTTCCCAAGTTGGGTGAGGAGAAAATGTCAGAGGATAGAGATCTGGATGATTCCCTTCTTCATGTTAGTATTTACTCATCAGGCCACATAGAGGTCCTCAAGCTAAGACATTTTTGTGGTTAAGCAAGTACACTCATGACTCTCAGTATACAGTCTTTTTTTTAAGCCCTTATCCTTTGTCTTAGAATCAAAACTAAATATCAGTTCCTGGGCAGAAGAGCAGTAAGGGTAGGGCAATTGGGAGTTAAGTGACTGGCCCAGGGTCAAACTGCTAAGAAGGCTCTGAGGCCAGGTTTGATCCCAAGACCTCCCACCTCCAGGCCTAGTGCTCTATCCACTGAGCTATCTAGCTGCCCCAATATATACTCTTAAACCTGCTCCTTGTGGCCTAATAAAGTCTGATATCAGAAAAATTTCCTTTAACCTGATGTAAGTCTAATATGGATCAATATCTATATGGTCAAACTTGATTTACTGAATATGAATATAGGCATAGTGACCAATAACTTCTGTAATCACACTATGCTGAGAAATAATGATGGGAAATAAACTAAGGCTAGATCAAAAGAAAGTATGGTGAGATCGTGGATAAATAAATCAATTATTTCTCATAGATGTAATAGTCTCCATATCTTCTACCCTATTCAAACCATACCTGATGTGTTGTGATCTAGGAAGGATAATAAACTGGAGAGAATCTGAAGGATGGACTGGGATGGCCAAAGACCTGGAGGTCATATCAAGCACAGCAGGATTGGTAGAAGGAACTCAAGGACATTTAGCCCAAATAAGAGAAGACTAGGAGAGGATGTGTTGGCTATCTTCAACTATATGAAGGGCCAGCATTTGAAAGAGAAAGACAAAGACACAGAGAGATACAAAGAGAAACAGACAGACAGACAGAAAGAGAGACAGAGACAGAGAGAAACAGAGAGCGAGAGACAGAGAGCCAGAGAAAGAGTCAGAGACAAAGAGAAAGAGAGAGAGAGAAGGTAAGAGAAACAGAGACAGAGGCAGAGAAAGAGTGAGAAAGAAAAAGAATGAGGTAAGGGTGCAGTGGAGGGAAGTTAGGAGGGAGAGAGAGAGGGAGAGAGGAGGGAAGGGAGAAAAACTTATAAACTTCTGCTTGGACCACAAAGCAGAAGTAGAAACCATGGGTGGAAACTGCAAAGAGGCAAATATAGGCTTGATGCAAAGAAAACTACCCACCAGAGCTAGCCAACAGCCAAAGGAGACTGCTTGATAGGTTAGAGGGTCAGGGTTTCTGTGTTTCTCCTCCCTAGGAAGTTTTAAGCAAAGGCTGGAGACCATTTTCTAGGTTATAGTTTAGAGAGGACTCTTCTTATTCACATACAGATTGGACTAAATGATCCCTGGGTTTCTTTGCATTTCTGAGATTCCTTGATTCAGTAAAAATGGTGAATCCAACACCTAACTCATAGTATTAATGATACTTGCTTCCCCTTTGTTTGAGCAAAGTCCTTTGTCAATCTTAGAAGAGCTCTTGAATTGTCAGGTCAATTAGCATTCATTGAGGGCTTACTATGTGTCAGACCGGTAATTATCATTTTTATTATTTAGGGTTCTGAGATTTAGAGATTTCAAGTTGGAAGTTACCTTAGAAGTCATCTGGCCCAGCTCCTTCATTACTCAGGTGAGGAAATGGAAGGCAAAGTGGTGAAGTGACTTTTCCAAGGTCATACAAGTAACAAATAACAAAGTCTAGAATTTGAACACAACTCCCACTGTCTGGGGTTTCATGGTGTTGAGTAAAAGGAATTGGACCATCCCTCTTCTCTTCCTACTTCTCCCCTTATGTAGCTCTGCCCCCTCCTCTCTGCCCTAGTTCCTGCCAGTATAACTTGTGGAATGTCTTGGGGAGTATTGTTTTGTCCTAAGGCAGCCAGATTTAGAAAGGAGACATGTATGGTTAGAATGGAGAAAGAAAAGGGGGCAGCTGGGTAGCTCAGTGGACTGAGAGTCAGGCCTAGAGACGGGAGATCCTAGGTTCAAATCCGGCCTCAGACACTTCCCAGCTGTGTGACCCTGGGCAAGTCACTTGACCCCCATTGCCCACCCTTACCACTCTTCCACCTATAAGTCAATACACAGAAGTTAAGGGTTTAAAAAAAAAAGAATGGAGAAAGAAAGAGGTCAGGATTTCTGAGATCCTCTACAACTGGAAGCAAAAGGGGTAGCAGAACCTTTTGAAGCCAATAGACATTGGTAGCCCCTTCCACTTGGAAGATGGAGATAGGTGGGACACATAGGCAAGATCTGAACTAAGGGTAAAAAGCCTGAAAAGGTAGGAAGAGGCCAGGTTATACACAGCTTTGAAAGCCAAATAGAAGCCTTTTTTATGTGTATATGAACAGGGGTTGGATCTGGAAATAAGAAGGAAGAGAGGCTGAGTGATGGAACCAAAAGAGAAGCTCAGAAAAATGAGATGGAGGGGGCAGCTGGGTGGCTCATGGATTGAGAGCCAGGCACAGAGATGGGAGGTCCTGAGCTCAAATGTGACCTCAGACACTTCCTAGCTGTGTGACTCTGGGCAAGTCACTTAACCCCCATTGCCTAGCCCTTACCACTCTTCTGCCTTGGAACCAATACACAGTATTGATTCCAAGATGGAAGATGAGGGTTTTAAAAAAAAAAATAAGATGGAGCTTTGCTCCAGTGACTTTCCAAAGAATGCCCATGAAACAATTGCCAGGTTAAATTTTCTCCAGCAGCTTGTAACTCCAAAACTTTCTTGTTGTTTCCCCCACAGGTTCTTTGTTAGTAAAAGCACTGAAATGAGAGAGGAGAAAGGGATGAGGATCTATAATTTCTCAGACAGAAGATAAAGGGACAACATGATTAGCAGGGGAACTGGTAATAGTCAGGAACTAAGAGACCATGATGAGCTGAGGGTGTAGTGGGGACTTTGCCCAGGGAAATTTTCTTCTTCCTGCTTCCCTTGCCTAAAAGTGTTTGCAAAACAAAAATAATGAATTAATGGATGCAGAAATTGTATTCTAGCCTCACTGTCCCAAAACAAAACCGGCTACATTTCCCCCTCATACTACTCCACAGCTGTGGGCTCAAGACCCTTTTCTGGTGTGGTTCCCCCAACCATCGATGACTAGAAGACCATTTCCATTTAACCAATTAACATTACAGGTATCCCTTTTACATTGTGATTTTCTCTGTCCTGGTTTTGATATATTGCTATTCAATATATTTAGTATATCAACATATTTTACCTCTTAATGCCATAAAAATACACAATTTCTTTTTTAAAGTTAAAATAATTTGTTTGAGAAGAGAATACGAAAGCCAGCAGATGACACACAAAGACTAGAAATGTTAATATTAACCTACATATATATAGCCTACGGCCAAATCCTTAACCCAAATTTCACAATAAGATTCCATAAATATCCCACAAAAGAAAAAGAAAAAATTTAGACGTCTATAGTATTTTTACTCAGATTTTCCAGATCTCAGAGGGTTACCAGGCCCCTAACCCCTGTGTTATGGAAGGGATACCTGTAACTAGTTTTTACAAAGGGGTATTGACTTCAAAGTTATAACAAAAGCAGAAGTATCAACATATCTTCCCAACACCTTTGCACATATTCCTTCCCACGTCTTTGGGAAGAGCAGGCTCAGACTTAACCTGGTTTCTTCATAGCACTGGTCCCAAAGTCAAATCGCTGTAGAATGAGTGCTTGTGTGGTTACTGTTGGATCAGGCCATGAAGCTGGAGTCTCTGGCTGGAAAACTTGATGTGCCTTCATTCTCTGACCTTTCAAAATTCAAAAAGTTGAGACTCTTTTAATCCCCTTTACCTAAAACAAAGAAACAAATGAGCAGGTGAAAAGCTAAAGCCCATCATTCATGGGCCACAACTCAGACCTCCAATCAGAAGGCTCCTTCATTTCTCTCATCAGAAGATAAATGGAAGACAGCCAAAGAGAAGAGATGAGGAGCTTTCTGAAGGCATCCTCAGTTCTGGCTAAGCAGATACATCCAAACAAAGAAGCTCTAATTCTGGTTAGATCAGGACTAGTTTTAGAACATAAATGAATGCTCCAAAATCCATGTGGGAAATGCATCAGGACTTTCTTTCAAGGATATTCAGTAGGTTTAACTGAATCACCCACAGAAGCATTGCCAGGCTACAATTCCACTGAGAATCGATTTCCCAGTTAATGGTTCTGAAGACTGAGCTAGAAACACCTCTAATCCCAAAGCTCTTGAGTTCAAGCTTCTAGGCTATCTCTGACAGGGCCTGAAGAGACGTGATGGTCAAGGGAGTGGTGGTGATTTGACCTCCTTGACACAAGCTGCCTTCTGTCTCTTTCTCAGAGTGTCCTGCCACTTCAGTTAGACTAGCTTACTAGAATTCCCCAAATTCTCACAAGGTGTTAGGAGAGTCAAGATGGACATGGAGATCAGAGTGGGGATCAGTGAGGCCTGGGGAATGGCAAAGTCTGGGAGTCATGGACGGGGGAGAATTACAGAGATCATTGGGATCTAAAAGTCAGGAGACTTAGGGAGATATTGAGTTCTAGAGGTCAGCAGGGTCTAGAAGCCATTACAAGGGTCCACAGTATCTCTGACCAACTAGGTTCTGGAGGTTAGTGAGCTCTGAGGAACACTAAGGTCTAGTCAAGTCTGGAAAGTAGTAGGTACATAGACTCAGAATCTGATGGACAATGAGCACAGTGGACAGTGATCCAGGGGTTGCAAGGTTTAGAGATCAATGTAGTCTACTTTTGGCTAAGGAGCCCCAAAAGTCAAAAGTCAAAAGCCAAAGCAGTTCTCCCTCCTTCTCCTCCCTAGTTGGGATGGGAACAACTGAAAAGAACAACCACCTGAGATATTTTGAGTTATCCCTAGTGGAATAATTAACTCTGAGGCAAAGTGGGGCTTGTGTGGAGCAAGGTAGTGGCAGGACATAAAGGTGCCTTTGTGTCTTCAAGGAAGCAGAAATGATAGGGAGAGAAGAGAAGGAGAAAATTGTTTTGAGAAAGAAGAGAATGGCATCTCTTCCCTCTGGCCCACTAAAGAAAAAGTCTGGAGCACTTTTTACCCTAAATATTTTTAGTAGATGGGATTTGGCAGGGAAGAATGGAGGGAAAAAGGATGGATTCTTTGCAAGAGAGTTCCTAGATAAAAAAGAAGAATTTTCCTGTCTAAGGGTTGTGTTTATATGTAGGGGTAGGGAGAGAAAGTCATGTCAGGATTGAGAATAGTAAGGATCCCCATAATGGGGAGACAGTACTTCTGAGTTCTGAATACTAGATTAGGAAGGAAGTAAGGAACAACCATAGGGAGAGAAAAGAAGAGAGAGAGAGATAATTTTCTTCCTCTAGTTTCCCTAAGCTCCTACACATAGTCATCATCCTTGGTAACTTCAATTTATTTTCTGATTATTATAATTTTCTTTTCTTTTCTTTCTTTTTTTTAAAAGCCTTACCTTCCATCTTAGAATCAATACTGTGTATTGGTTCCAAGGCAGAAGAGTGGTAAGGGCTATGCAATGGGGGTTAAGTGACTTGCCCAGGGTCACACAGCTAGGAAGTGTCTGAGGTCAGATTTGAACCCAGGACCTCCTGTCTCTAGGCCTGGTTCTCAATCTACCCAGCTGCCCCTTATACTTTTCATAAGTGGACATAGAGTGCTGATCTGAAGTCAGGACAACTTCATGAGTTCAAATCTGATCTCAGATACTTATTAGCCCTGTGATCCTGGACAAACCACTTAACTTTGCCTCTGTTTCCATTCTGGAAAATGAGCTGAAGAAGGAAATCACAAACCAGACCAGAATCTTTGCCAAGAAAACCCCAAATGAGGTCACAGAAAGTTGGGCACTACTGAAACAAATGAACAACAACATCCTTCTCAAGAAGCTTCCATGGCTCTCTATTGCTTCTAAAATAAAATACACATTTCTTTAATTGGCATTTAAAGTCTTTTGCAATCTTGTTCCAGCTTAATTTTCCCAGCTGACTTCACATTATTCTCCCTTACACACTACATTCTCACAGAACTGCCCTATTCTGTGAACTCAGCCTACATGATTTTCTTGAGAATTTTCTTGGCTCTTTGGCCTCTATTGATTAGAATGCCATTTATGTGCATGCACATAAGACAGCTGATGCACTCTTTCATTAGAAGTAGTCAAAAAGAGATCATGTGCTGCCTTCCTCAAGCCTAAATTAAGAGTTCAGACATTTAGTGAAATTAGCATCCAAGCTGTCAGATAAGACCTGAAGGTTCCAATGATGGAATAATGGCAAGGAAGGAAGTGATTCCTGAGAGACTCTGTTATGGCTGAGAGAGCAGTTGGATGCTGGTAAACTGCCTCTAGTGGAGAGCCCAGGCGAGTGGATTTTGTCTCCCAGAAGAAACACTTGCCTGTGGGAAATTCAAGTTGAGCAAGTGGATCAGACTTGGGTGGTTGACATCCCAGGCTGATTCAATTTCCTTGTTTTTACCTCTTTGGATTAATTTTGCTGAAGACCTGTGCTTGATCATCGCTGGAACTGAAGTGAACTCAAGTTGTGAGACATACGTTCATCTTCCAGCCTTTTAGACTAATCCAGGCAGCCTGGGTTAGAATAGTGTAGATCCTGACCCAGCTCCCAGTCCCTGAGTTTTGCCCTTAGATACCTAGGTTAGGGCGACCTCTCCCTACATTACTTGCCCTTACATTAGCTATTAAACTGTATTTCTATAACTTCCTCCTATATTCCACAACCCAAAGGGCTCATTGTCATTTAATAGGAAAACCCTGGCTGTTAGTCTGAAGTGACAGTTGCTTCCCAACTGTCACCATCCATTCCCAAGTCCTGTGTTTGTGGGTGTAAAGGTGATTCCCATTGGTATTTGTTCTTAGTCAGTTATCCCTCTTCACCCAAACATTCCTCCTTCTCCCCTTCTCTAAACCCAGTATTTAATTTACCCCATTTACATTACATAAAGGAAGTGTGTTACTATAACCATCATACAAGAAGAAGTCAATATCTGATTTGCCCAAGTGACACCCTACTTGAGCCATCAACCAAATCATTTTGCTACAATTTCTTTGGCATACATAGGAGAGTTTCCTATATGCTATAATCTTGCTTTTTTTTTTTTTCAAACAAAGGGAATTCAGGCTGCAAATACCTAGACAAGGGGTCGGCAATGTAATCTGGTTCTTTTGAGGGCCAGATATGGCTCTTCCTGCAGGAGCCATAAAGTCAATTTTTTTTCAGATGCTGTTATAGGAGCGCACACTGTGAGCACTGTACGGCTCTCACAAAATTACATTTTTAAAAATGTGGCATTTATGGCTCTCACATCCAAAAAGGTTGTCGACCCCTGACCTAGACTGATTGCCTACCCAGTGGTAGTACAAACATGACTACAAGTGGTGACTGAGCAGATTAAACTCAATATGGCCACCATAGTTATGGATTATTGTTTATGACACAAAAACAGAAGATCTGGAGCTCAAGTAAACCCCTACCAGGAATCTAGAACCTTCTCACTGGGGAAGAATTGGTCCCCCACAATGATAGGACATTGCCACTCAAACTACTGCTAGTCAGCAAGCTCTTAATGTCCCAGGTTCAATGTCAAGTGGCAAAGAAAGGCAAAAAACCATTCCTGCCCTTAAAGAACACACATTTCAATGGAGGAGATGGCACATAAATAACTACATATATGCATAAAATATTTAGAGTGTATGGAAAATGATCTGAAAGGAGGCTTGAGATCATTGTGATTTTTGAAATATATTATTTGATATTGTCGAGAGAATGATAGGACTCTGATATGGTATCACTTAAGCCAAATAGTCCCATTGTCCATAAAACATATAATGATGGTTTGTATTTTTCTACTGTCGATCCATTCCGACCCTGTGTCAAGCAGTTAATGAACACAGCTTCTGATTAGATAAGACTCCTGGTCAACTGAAGAGACTCATGAGCCACTCCTTTCCTACTGTCTCATATAAACCCTCACCCAATAGCCAGCTGAAAGCTTTACCCAATTTCTTGTCCCAAAAAAGAAACTCACCCACTTGAACCTGGTATTCATAAGAAACTCTAGGAATTTCCCCACCACATTTGGATCTGATTAGGAATGCTCCCTTTCACATCTGGCATCACTTACTTGTTCTCAACCAAACTTTTTTTTTTTACAAACAGAATATCAATTTATTCATTTATTATGCAGGAATAAACATTTCCAGTGTTCATTATATCAGCACTCCAGGAAAGAGAAGGTCATTTACTAAACTGGGAATAAAAATAAAGGAAATAGAAGCAGTGACGCAGTCTGGGAAATTCCACTTGCTTTACTACAGACCAGCAGTTCTTATGATTTTTTGTGGACCCTTTGGCAGGCTGGTGAAAACTATGGAACTCTTTTCAAAACCATGTTTCCTTAGCCAAAAAGAGGATTTGAAGTGCTCTCTCCTTCCTTTGAGCAAGGGCCTCAAGACTGATGGGAACACATCCATGGGCTAAGAGTTGGTAGATCTGAGTAACCAGGGCTTTCCCCACAACCCCAATCCTGTTTTTCTGTCAGAGTTGGAACATATTGGACCTTTACGGGGTCATCTTTCTCTAGCCTTTCGAGTTGGTGCTGCTAAAGGGCCAGGTGAATTATACCCAGCTCCCACCATTCATATTTCACCAGCTGGGCTAATTTCATCAACTTCTAGTGGCTCAACTAATCCTATGGTTGATGCTACTCTCCTATCCCTGAATACTATCTTCAAGCTTCATCTCTCCAAGGTTTTCCAGGAGGTATGGGGAAGGGACATGATACAGACTGGGCCCACTACACTCTGAACACTGGTACCATAAGATTTCACCATCTGCAAGGAAAAGTCTTCCTAGGATCCAGTTAAAATGAGGAAGCTTGGGGCAGCTAGGTGGTTCAGGGGATAGAAAGTCTAGCCTAGAGATAGGAGGTCCTGAGTTCAGGTCTGACTTCAGACACTTCTTAGTTATGTGACCCTGGGAAAGTCACCTAACCCCAATTGTCTAGCCTGTTCTTTTGCCTTGGAATCAATACTTATATAGATTCTAGGACAGAAAGTAAGAGTTTGGGTTTTTTTGTTGTTTTTTTTAAGTGACCAGACTGATGTTCCCACCTCTTCCTGAAACGTGACTTCCTTGAAGTTCTGGAACTCTGCATCTTCCAGTGCCAAAGCACCTCGTAAATGTATACTTCCAGGCTCATGTGGTCAGGATGTTCACAGTGGCAAGCATGGTGGTAAAGAATTGGGTGACCACAGGAGAGGGAGACTGGCCTGAACACTTAAGCAAATTGAGGGCTAGATAAGGATGGGAAAGATGAAAGGGAGGAGGGGAGTAGGGATAGAAATGGAAAAACATCTCTAGTTTGGATGAGTGAGTCAAGCCAAAGAGAGAACAAAGGATCAGATGATAGCACTGTGCTACAGAGGGATGGATACATAGAATAGTGTGTGTGTTGGTCACACCAAGAGATTAAGAACCTGGAGAGGGTCCAGATGGGAAAGAGAGATCATGATGGCTCAGTACAGGTGGATCTGAGAGAACAAAGACCTCAGGAAAAACAGGGCTTTTGCAGTAGGCTGGTCTTGTGGACCCTGGGACAACTAATCACCCTCCTCTCCCTCCCTCAGCTTTCTCTTTAGGTTTAGCTCCTGGAGGACTTTGCCAAACAAACCTGGTCCATAGACAACTTGGCTCAAATGACCCTAGCTAGCTCCCTCCAAGGTGGAGGATGGGAAGGGAAGATAGGGAAGAGGAAGAGAGTAAATGAGTTGGCTCTTATTTTTCTAGATTCCTCAACCCCATGGGGGCAACACTTGCTCTTAATTGGACACCCTTCCTCCTCTAGTCCTAGAAGAAATATCTAGATACTGCGGTCCCCTCCATCCTATGCATTTGCAACCAAGTTCATTTTTCAAGGTATAAAACTTCCCTACTCATACCCCCTACCCCAAGCATGTATTTCCAACTAGATCTTGGCCACTGTACTCCTGGCTCCGGGTGAGTTTCTTTGCATCTGTGGGGAGGAATCTCTGCCTAAATTGCCATATGGTGTACTTTTGGGGTGTCCATTTCCTATGCCACCTAGCAATAAAATTCTTGTGTGGGAGGCCAATAAGAGAAATAGAGGCTCAAATAGATAAAAATCTGAGACTCCTCTTTTGACCCCTTTTGTGATCCACACCTTTTCTTGTTGAAAAGTATTGTAGCCTTATTGGAAAGCTTTAGGCTCTTAGCAAACCAATAGTCAAGAGATTAACATTCTTCCCCTTTGGTCAGAAATGCAGCTTCTTGGCAAGCCAAGGCAGAAACCTTAGTTTAGCAGGGACATTTCACCCCTGAGAAAAGTATTCTCAGACTTAGCTCGCTGATAATCACATAGCTGAAAGTCCAGGCTGGTTCTTATCTTCACCTTGAAGTTTCTGAAGTTTCTGTGTGTTGTCTAAACTAATTGCAATGTCTGCGAAGCTGTAAAACTCTCTCTGTACTTTTGGGGTAAAAGGGAACTTTGATTTCATATATAATAAACTTGTGACTCAATGGCACTTCAGAAAAGCAGCTATGAGTCAACAGTCAAGATCATCTCTTGTGTCCCGTTGTTTCTTTATCAGCTAAGCCATCCTTATCAGATTATCAGGAGATGATAAATAGATTTAAACATTCTTGTTTGTACCAACTTTCTGAGTACCAATTTCCTGTGAATCCCTGAATTTGAGCCTTTGCTCTAATCCGAGTCCAGAATCCAGGAATTAAGCAGGAAGTATTAGGAACCATGGGAGTGGTGACTGGGTAAATGTTCCTATAGAATCTGGCTTTTGAACTGAGTTTAGAAAGAAACTAAAAAAAAAAAAACTAAGAAATGGAGGGTGATAGACCACCCCAGAGATGAGAAACAGTCATAAAATCAAGAGATAAAGTGTTGTGTTTGAGGAACTATAAGTTGGTCAGTATGCCTGGATTATAGATATATACAGGAGAATACAATATAAGACTGAAAAGAGACTTCCAACATGTCCTAACTGTGTGACCTGGGTGAGTCACTTACCCCACATTGCCTAGCCCCTCTTCTGCCTTGGCACCAATAGACAATCGATTCTAAGAGGGTAGGTAAGGGGATTATTTTGTTATTGTTATTGTTTGTTTTTTAACTAGAAGGATAATTCTGAAGGACTTCGGACAAAGAATGCTATCCATCTCCAAAGAAAGAACTGGTAGAGTTAGAATGTAGATTAAAGTGTACTATTTTTCACTTTAGTTTATATGGGTTTTTATTTTGGGATTTTGGTTTTATATACAAGTATTCTCTTACAAAAATGAACAATATGAAATATTTTTGCATGATAATACATGCATAACCCAGATCAAAATGTTTACCATCTCCGAGAGCAGGAGGAGGGAAGGGAGGGAGGGAAGAAGACAATTTGGATCATATAACTTCAGAAAACTTATGTGGAAAATTATTACATGTAATTGGTAAAATAAAATGTCTTTTAAAAGACTGGAAAAGTAGAAATGATTTAGGGTATAAAGAGCTTTAAAAGTCAAATACAAGACTAGATTCTAGAGTTAATGGGGAGCACTAGAGCTTATTGAGCAGGGATGGGGGTGATATGGTCAAACCTATGCTTTAGAAAAATCAGCTTGGATATCACTACTGAGTCTGTATCCCAAAGAGAAAATAAAAGAAGGGAAAGGACCTAACTGTACAAAAATACTTATAGTAGCTCTTTTAGTAGTGACAAAGAAATGGAAATTAAGGGGATGTTCATGAATTGGGGAATGGCTAAATAAGTTGTGGCACATGTTATTGATGGGATGTTATTGTGCTCTAAGAAATGATAAGCAAGATGATTTCAAAAAAAGTTGTAAAGATCTGTATGAACTGAAGTAAATCAAAATAAGCAGAACCAGGAGAACATTATACAAAGTAACAGCAATATTGTACAATGATTATCTTTGAAAACCTGGCTACTTTCAGCAATGCAATGAACTGGGACAATTCTGGAAAACTTGTGACAGGGAATGCTATCCACCTCCAGACTGTTAGAGTCATGTTTCACATCAGCGTATTTATGATTTTATTTTGGGATTTTGGTTTATGAGTGTGTTCTTAAAACAATGACCAATATGGAAATGGGTTTTGCATGACAATAAAAATAAAATAATGGTTTAAAAAATTGAAGAACCTGCCTGGAAGCTGAGTAGAGGATGAATTGGGGTTAAGGAGACACTTGAATCAGAAACCAGTTAAAAGGCTATTTCAGTAGCACAGACAAAAGGGTCTTGAACTAAGGTTTGGATGAAAAGAAAGGCATTTAAACAAGAAATGTTGTGAAGGTAGAAATGACAAGATTTGGCAAGCCTGGATATTGAGGTATGTGGGTGTAGAGTGAGAGTGAAGAGTTGAGGACAACACTGAGCTTGTAAGCCTGGGTGACTGGGAAGATGGTGGTATCCTGGAGAATAATAGGAAAGTTGTAAAGAGGGGAAGGTGGTAGAGGGAATAATCCATGCTATTTTAGACAGATTGAGTTTGAGGCCACAGAATTCATTGAACATAGCTAAAAAATGGGGCAAAAAATTCAATACTCCAGTAAGGATCACTCTGCCTCCAGATATCTCCTCAGATTCCTCCTACTTAACCTCCTAGTCTTTCACATGCAGTCAGGTAATTCTCAAAATTGCACTGAATATTTTCTGAGAAGCCAGATAAAAACCAACAAATGTAATAAAATAAGGAAATGCTGGTGAAACAGAGAGAAGATAAGCTTTCTTGCTCAAGGTTCCCCAGTACACCAGGATTAACAGTAGCTACCAGTCTTGGGTGCTTGGAACTTTCCCTTCTTCTCATACCCCAGGCCTCTCACCTCTGAGAGGTAGCTGGGTGGCACACTGCATAGAGTGTTAGTCCTAGAATCCGAATTCAAATCTGGCCTCTGTAACTTACTAGGTATGTGACCCTGGACAACTCACTTTTTTTCTTCATCTATAAAAATGGTTCTAATAATAGTACCTACCTCCTGTAAAAAATAAAATGAATATAAAAAGATAGATTTAAAATTATTATGGGTTTAAAAGATTTATTGGGAGCCATTAGAAAAATGAAGCCTGAAGGGGAAAATAGGAGCATGAAACATGTAATCATGTTAAAAATGATTATTAATAAATGTTAAAAAAAAAAAAAGAAAAGAAAAATGAAGCCACATGCCATGTTAAGAGTCAGTTTAAAAGACTGCCACTGTTACCTCCTTTCCCCATCCTGGATCAGTTCCAAGCCACAGAAAAAAGCCTACCAATCCAGGCACTTGGCTTTTATCCTTCTGTTTACATTATTATGCAAGACAGGAAGCCAGTAAGCTCATGGGAAATGTAGTTTGAAAGACCCCTAAACTTCCACAGGAAGTTTAGATCAGAGACCTCAAATTTTCAGTAACACACTCCCAAAAATGTTACAAAGATCAAATGTGATAATAAGTGTAAAATGCTTAGCACATAGTAGGTGCTATATAAATGTTAGCTATGATGATTATTATTGTTCTATTCTAAGGTCTAGGTCAATCACTCAAAATGCCAATCAACAAATATTTATTAAGCATCTACTAGCACTGTGTTAAGTTTTGGGGATACAAATTAAAACAAAAACAATCCCTGCCCTCAAGGAGTTTACCGTCTAATGGGAGAACACCCTTACTAAGTAACATTTCTTTGTTTTATGTCTCAATTGACATTAATCACCAGAAATTCATTGAATAAGGTTATCAAGGAAACTCATGTGGCCTTAGCATTTGTATATGATTCCTTTTTTTAAATTGAATTTTATTTTTTCAATTACATGTAGAAACAATTTTTGACAATTGTTTTCTGACATTTTGTGATCTGGATTCTCTACTTCCCTTCTCCTCCTACCTAGGAGGTAAATATTCTTTTTATTTATTTGTTTGTTTATATTTAATTGATTTTATTTAATTCTTAATTATTTTAATTTAATTATTTTAATTTCCATGGTGACATGGTTCATTTTTTCTCCTTCCCCTCTTCCCTCTCCCCTCTCGGAGCTGACAAGCAATTCCCTGGGTTCTACATGGATTATCACTTGATACCTGTCTCTATATTATTCATTTTTGTAATAATCTTATAAAACCAAAACCCCAAACCATGTACCCATATAAACCAGTGATAAATCATATGTTTTCATCTGCATTTCTACTCCCACAGTTCTTTCTCTGGATGTGGATGGCATTCTTTCTCATAAGTCCCTCAAAGTACTCCTGGATCATTGCATTGCTTTTAGTAGCCCAGGGGGTAAATATTCTGCTAGAAGTTAGGTAAGATTCCTTTTTGGAAGGGAACCTGTAAAGAAATGTTTTGGTCCACTGAACCAAATTCAGTTGATAAAAAGGAAACACAGCAGGATCTTGCATTCTCTGCACCTTTCTCAATCATGTGATTATAAGGTTATGATCCACTAGTGAGAATTCTTAATAAAAGACTCTTTTTGTACTTTCAATGAGATGACTCAGTTCCCTCCCCCATACCCCCCACATCAAAACAAAGACAAATGCACCAAATAAAATTAAACAAAAACAAAGAAAAGAAGAAAAATCTCGGGGAGGGGGGAATCTCATAGAAAAACTAACAGAAAAACTCAAGAAATGAGCAAGAAAAAAAAGGGAGTATCCAATAAAAGGAATAAAAACAATGATGCAAAATAAAATGAGAAAATATTTCAAGAAAGACAGAGCAAGACTGAACCAAGAAATGTATAGTAATAAAAATAACTATACCTAAGAGAGAATGGGCATTCAACATGAATCTCTAGAGTAGCTTAGAGTCACAATGAGATAGTTATATAGGAACATCTGGCACCTTTAACATGGGAAATCAGATCAATAAAGAAAGATAAAGGTGAGATTTTAAGAAGTTGAAAAGAGGACATCTAGGTGGCTCAGTGGATATAGAGCCAGGCCTAGAGATGGGAGGGTCTAGGTTCAAATTTGACCTTAGATACTTCCCAGCTCTGTGACCCTGGGCAAGTCACTTAACCCCAACTGCTAGTCCTTACCTCTCCTCTGCTTTAGAACCAAAACATAGTATTGATTGTAAGATGGAATATAAGGGTTTTTTTAAAAAAGAGGTAGAAAAGGTGGTGGAAAATTTCCAGCAAGCCATGGACCCTCTGAAGAGAAAATCTCAGGCAGAATATACAAAGGCAGGGCAAAATTCTTTAAAATAAAATTGAAACAACCCCCCCTCCCCAATTTCTACAGACCAAAGCCTCAAAACCAACTAAACAATCTGAGAACTATTGCTCTTCCAGAAACATACAAATAAACAAAGCATCTAAAAGCCATACTCCAGGCCCATTTTGCTGCTGCCCCTGCAACCAGCCCCAGAGAAGCTATCCATCTATCTGTGACTGGCTATCTGAGACAGATTTTGGAGAGGTAAAATGGCAGTGAGAGATTCATATTGCAGAGAGGAGTTCAAGATGCAGGCTACATCACAGAATTCCATAGGGCCCCCAGAACTCTAAGAGAGGGGGCAGTTAAAGGCAGTTGGAGCCCTGGTATAAGAAGGCAAGGGACCCTGATTGCTGGTCTGGAGTCCTGGGTTGGTCTTGGGGGCTTGGGGCTTGAATCTGAGCAGAGTCATTTAGTTCCTAACTGCCAAGCTGCTTTACTTTGGTTAGACATTCAACAACATCACGGTCTACCTTAGTTTAGTTATCTTGATATAGAAGTAGAATATTTATAGGGTTAGAGAGTGGATCAGCCATTCAAAATACCTTACCCCCTTTGGGGGGAAAGGCTGCTTTGACATAACTGTTTGAGGGTTTCCCTGACCTTATCAATCCTTAACTATCTCCCATTCTTCCCATTCCCACCTATCATTAAAACTTTTATCAACTGAGATATATATATTTGGGGATATACTCACAACCTCCTCAAGCTGAGTTCCTCCTATTTGTAGCCCAGAAGTTAATCCTAACCTCTGTGCCTGTGAGCTTCAAAGACATCAAGCTTCTCCTATTCTGTCCTGTGGGGAATAATTTAGAGAAAGTTATCATCTTTAGAAGTTTAGCCTCTCCTAACTTACTGTCTTGGCCCAGGAGTTAACAAATCTGTTTGTTCACCATTACAAGATTATAACTGACTTTCCAACTGCCTAGTGGGAGGGGGGAAGTGAAGGAGCATTATCACAAGATCCTGCCCCTCCCTTTCAGTCAAGCCTGCTTGTGCATGTGTCCCTCCATAGACCAAAGGATTAGAGAGACTTGATTGCTACAGACCCCTGTCATCTTATAGTGCTTCCCTAGCCAGCCTAGGATTTCTTTCTGAACCTGAGAGTGGGAAGCTTTCATCATGGCCAGATTTGTTAATAGAGCAATTGTTACTCTGGTTTATGGAGGGCATGTTTAACGTTGTGGCTGGTGACAATCCCTCAGTTCTTTATGGAGGTTATTAGAGTCTATGATTTATGTCAGTGGCTGACCATACCCCTAGGTGAAGCTCTGGCCTATGTTCCATCAGGGATGGCCATGACAGTTACATTTTATGGGGCCTTAATGATATTGGGAAAGATTTTGACTTTTACATTTGGGAAGGCAGAAGTGACAAACCTGGCTCTAGAAAAATTGATTGAACAAATGAAGACTCTTATTGAAATAAACAAACAAATTAGGGAAGGCAAAGAGCTAGATGCAAGAACCATCATGCAGCTAGAGATCATAGAGGGGACAGTTTTGCTAAAGAAGGAGGGAGAATATAAACAAAAGGCCACGGACAATAACACCACAGAACAACAAGCTGTAGGGCTGAGGCAGCTCCTGTCACCATTCTACCTATTACAGACAGGACTGTAGTGCAACCAGACTCAGGCATAATACATGTAACAGGCTACAAACCGTTCACAATGGGTGATTTGGAGATTTCAAAGAGGAGTTTTCCCCAATTCTACATGAACCCACATAAATCAATAAAAGAGTATAAAAGGGCTGTCAAGTTATATAATCTCACTTTTGAGGACATTGAGTTGTTGTTATCTGAGCTTTACACTCCTAGTGAGAAGGCAAATATTCATTGCTGAGACTAGGAGCAACCGCAACCTAGACTCTTGGCCTGAACAGCATCAAGATCTTGAGCTATCCTCCCATGCCAACATGGCATACCTAAAACACTGTAGAGAAGATTTGGGTGAAGTGATGCATCTCCATGCATGGCGCTCCAATGCATGGGGATCCTTTGAGAAGCTTAGGCAAGGGGAAGAACACCCAAGCCTATATTTAGACAGGCTCTTGGAGGCAGGAGAAACCATCTTAAGCTTTAGGGACATGACCACAGAAGATAATATCCAGCATGTCAGGCATCAGTTTGTTAAGGGTACTGCAACTCCAATTCAATCTTATTTTAAGTTGCATTGCCCACAATGGGAGACCATGCCCATTGAAGAACCAAGAAAAACTGCAGCCTATATTCATGAGTCCAGGAGTACTGAGCCTAAACAATCTAAGGCCTCAGAGAAAAATAAGGAAATTGCTGAGTTAAAAAGGCAGCTGAGGGGCAGCTGGGTAGCTCAGTGGAGTGAGAGTCAGGCCTAGAGACAGGAGGTCCTAGGTTCAAACCCGGCCTCAGCCACTTTCCATCTGTGTGACCATGGGCAAGTCACTTGACCCCCATTGCCCACCCTTACCACTCTTCCACCTATGAGACAATACACCGAAGTTAAAGGTTTAAAAAAAAAAGGCAGCTGAAAGAGGCACAAAAGGCAAAAGAGAGGAGATAATGAACATGGCTCTGATGTCCTGCAATCAGAAGAGCCAAAGTAGACCTAGGCAATCCTCCTATAATAGTAACAACAATAACTCTGTCAAACTATGTTTCCTTTGTCAGAAATTCAGACATATTGTTAGGGACTGTAAATATAAGTCACAAATAAATTTTGGCAACCAACAACAACAATAGGAGGAACACTTATTATAACTCTAGGTACAACAGTAATAACAGCAATAACAGGGACAATAAATAACACCAGATACACTAACAAAGAAAAAGCCAGATGTTGTGATCATACCTGTGCTAGCTTTAGTAATTTCCCTAGTTTATCTAAGATGGAGGAATGTGTGTCCCAAGGAGTAAGACCACATACCAATTTATGAATTAAGGAAGCAGCATTAGTTGTTGCAGTGACAGATAAGGGCAATGGCATTGATAAGGCAGAGGACAGTGAGAAAGAAAAACTGGGAGAAGAAATCATAAATTATGGGCTGGTGGATATAACACAAAGTTACAAAGAAATGACTGAGGAGGAGTTGCAGATGTAGGATGATATAATAGAAATAAAAGAGAGAATTTATGGGAAGGGAAATATTGATTTGGGGAATGATGAAAGAAAAACATGCACATCTACACTAAACCTTGATTCAAGCTTGAAAGAAGTAGCATTCATTAATTCTCACCATATTGGAAAAGAAGCATTATTATGTAGTAAGACTGTGGATCATTTACATCAGTTAGTAGTACAGCAAGGCCAAACAACAAGGGCAATGGTTTTAGATGGGTGTTCTAATGGGGATCTCATAGAAACAGACAGTGTCAATAAGGGAGATGAGCTCCTGCAGACCATTGAGAAGGAAAGGGCAAAATTCTCAGACACAGGCACAACCTCTTCTCTATCACCAGTTAGGGAAGCTGAAAGGGAAAGTGGAAAGTCTAGTTGCTACAGTGAGAAAGGGACTTTATAGCTGAATCCTAATGCTAGGGAATTTTTACCAAACTTAGCTATTCAGGGATAGTTGCATAAAGATGTAGCACTCTTTCAAGCCTGTGAAACTCTAAAGAGAGCTGCCTTTGAAAAGGAATTCAATTCCATAAATGTCAGTACCCAAGAGAGAAACAGAACCAGTAGGAACAGAGGAAGAATCTACAACACTGACTTTGTTTCCTATGCAAAGTACACCTGCAGTTAAGTTGCCTGTTACTGACATAGAGTCTAGGGGTCAGATACAAGAAGACATAGACTCACAGGATTGGGATGTAGTCATGAACCCACAACACATTCCCAATTCTGAAGAATTTCTTTTAATGCAAAGAACTACCTCTCCTGAATCTAACTTTGCACAAACCAAGCAAAGCATGTTCAGTGAAGAGCAGGACACTGCCTTACTCATGGTCTGAGACAACTGAAATACAACTTGACACTAATAGGCTCATGAACAATGCAGAGATGCAAACTAAGGCACAGGAAGTCCAAAAAGCCACATTTAGAGGAGACACACCATCATTACATTTGGGTGGCATTGAGATAGAAACACCTTTGGTACCTGTTGATCAGCTAAAGACAGGGAACCCTTGGTTATGGTGAAGATAGAAAATCAGATCTATCCAGCTGTTATCAAAACTGAAGCAACCAGACCTGTGTTAAAATCTGCACCAGAAAATTGTGCATTAATGGGATCTATGAGAGTAAAAGGAGCCACTGGGCAAATGGAGTTGGTGCCCAAGCTAAGATCTAAGATGGTGAAGATAGGCCCAATGATCTTGGATCATTTGTTTCTGTTGATACCCGGATGTCCATCCAACCTCCTGGGGAGGGATATTCTCTGTAAATTAGGAGCCACTATCCAGTGTGATAAATCAGGCCAAATATTCCTACACTTACCCAAATAGTCACTCAAGCACCATCCCTTGCTATTCCTAGGGCAAGTGGAAGGTGATGAGGAAGGACATCATATGGGGAGAATCTTTGAAATACTGGAAGATATCCCAGAGGCAGTTTGGGCAAAACATTCAACCAATGTAGGAACTTTAAAATCTGCCACACCTGTCAAAATTGAGGTGAAAGAGGGCACTCCATCTAGAATCCCTCAGTATAGGTTGAATAAAGAGGCCAAAGAGGGTATCAAAACCTATTATCCAGTCCAGACGAACGGAGGAACCCCACAACAGGGCACAGCGTGGAAGGTACGTGGAATCGAGACATTTCCAGGCTATAAAGGGCTCTCCCTCAATCGTGGGCTGAGCAACCGCCTCACCCCCACCCCCTCCACACTCATCTATAGCTCCGAACCCAGCTAAAAAGAAATAGGGCAAGTTTGGGGCACCCATCGAGTCATCAGCAGCTCCGGGACCTGTTCCTGAGAGCAGCTAGACTTAGGACCCCATTAAGTCAAAAAAAGCACGCGAAATCTGAGCGCGCGCGCCGGAGCAGGACGCTGGGCGCAGAGTGCCGGCTGAGTAGAGGCGTGGGTGGAGGCAGAACTAAAGCCTAAGTGGGGAACCAGTGCAGACGAGTATACGACTGTGGAAGCAGCGCCCTGAGACTTGTAAAGAAACCTCCAGCAGAGGATCAAGCAAGAGGGCCCACCAGGGGGCTTGACCTTGGAAAAAACCAGAACTCAGACCTCAGGAGCCAATAGATTGCGAACAGACACTGAGCCCGAGGATAAAGCTGAGAAGCTGCTGGGCTAATGATGGCTACTCAGCATCAGGAGGTTCAGAAGAGAAAGAATAATAACAAAAAGAAGAAGTCTTTAACACTCGACAGCTTTTACACAGAGAAAATCCAGACAACCAAGCAAACAGAGGAGGAGAACAAACAAGCATCCGGACCCTCCTCAAATAAGGAAAACTCCTCACAAGCTATGGAAGAGTTCAAAACTGAGATTCTGAGGAAAATGGAAGAGATCTGGCAAGAAAATAACAGTTTAAAAGGTAGAATCTTGCAATTGGAAAGTGAGGCTCAGAAATCAAATGAACTGATAAGCAAATTGAACACCAGAAATGACAAGATTGAAAAGGAAAACCAGTCCCTAAAGGCTAGAATCGAGCAATTAGAAGCTAATGATCTCTCAAGACAACAAGAACAAATAAAACAAAGTCAAAAGACTGAAAAAATAGAAGGAAATATGAAATATCTCAATGAGAGAGTGACAGACCAAGAAAACCGGTCTAGAAGAGACAATTTGAGAATAATTGGTCTTCCAGAAAAACCAGAAATTAATAAAAACCTGGACTCCGTACTAAAAGAAATTATTCAGCAAAATTGCCCTGAAGTCCTACAACAAGAGGGCAATATAGACATCGAAAGGATCCATAGAACACCCACCATATTTGACCCAGAGAAGAAATCGGTTAGAAATATTATTGCCAAATTCAAAAGCTTTCAAGCAAAAGAAAAAATCTTACAAGAAGCCAGAAAGAGACAATTCAAATATCAAAGGAGCACCAATCAGGATCACACAGGATCTGGCAGCCTCCACACTAAAAGACCGTAAGGCTTGGAATACAATATTCAGAAAGGCAAGAGAGCTGGGCCTGCAACCACGGATCAACTACCCATCAAAATTGACTATATATTTCCAGGGGAAAGTATGGGCATTCAACAAAATTGAAGAATTCCAGGTATTTGCACAGAAAAGACCAGGGCTGAATGGAAAGTTTGATATCGAACCACAAAAATCGAGAGAAACCTGAAAAGGTAAATAAGTTACAGAGGGAAAAGAAAGAAAACTTGTAATTTTTAAATTTGCCTTTTTAAGGGCCTCAGTGAGATCTAATTATCTGTAATCCTATGTAGAGAAATGTTATGTTTAATTCTCTGTAGTGAACTCTATTCACTATTATAATATTCACTATTATAGTAATCAGAAGAATAATTTACAGGGTGAGGGTGGAACACTAAATAATCTAAGATGGCGTGGGGGATGGGAAAGAGGGGGTAAATAGCAGGGGATACCAAGAGAAACTTGAGTGAATAAGAAAATAGAATATTCTATTACACACAAAGAGGGCATGGAAGGGAGAGGGGACAAATACTATTATAAGAAGGAGAGGAAGAGAGCATTAAGAGGTAATAATCAAACCTTACTCTTAGTGTAATCAACCCGGAGAGGGAAGAATAGTTAAACTATCCATTGGGAAATAAAACTCTTATCTAACCCTTCTGAGAAAGTTAGAAGGGATAAACCAAGGGGAGCAGGGGAGTGGGGAGGG
>NC_058130.1:709024008-709075742 GCF_016433145.1 Gracilinanus agilis
TGATCCAGCCATTCTGGCTGGCAATTTGGAATCATGCTCAAAGGGCTATAAAAGAATGCCTGCCCTTTGACCCAGCCATACCATTGCTGGGTTTGTACCCCAAAGAGATCATAGATAAACAGACTTGTACGAAAATATTTATAGCTGCACTTTTTGTGGTGGTAACAAACTGGAAAAGGAGGGGATGTCCTTCAATTGGGGAATGGCTGAACAAACTGTGGTATATGCAGGTGATGGAATACTATTGTGCTAAAAGGAATAATAAACTGGAGGAGTTCCGGGCGAACTGGAGAGACCTCCGGGAACAGATGCAGAGCGAAAGGAGCAGAGCCAGAAGAACATTGTACACAGAGACTGACATACTGTGGTAAAATCGAATGTAATGGGCTTCTGTACCAGCAGCAATACAGTGACACAGGACAGTTCTGAGGGATTTATGGTAAAGAACGCTGCTCACATTCAGAGGAAGGACTGTAGGAGAGGAAACATATAAGAAAAACAACTGCTTGAACGCATGGGTCGGGGTGGACATGATTGAGGGTGTGGACTTGAAACTACCACACCAATGCAACTACCAACAATATGGAAATTGGTCTTGATCAAGGACACATGACAAAACCAGTGGAAATGTGCATCGGCCATGGGTGGGGGGAGTGCGGGGGGTGAGGGGGAAAGTAGGAACATGAATCATGTAACCATGTTAAAAATGAATATTAATAAATGTTTTTAAAAAATGGGAGGAAGGCACAGGAAGTGACAAAAGGAATGGTCTTTATAAATTGCAAGAGTCTTCTGTGAAAAGGGTCTTTTTCCTTGAACTGGACGTTGGAGGAGTTCTGGCTAAGGACCTTGGACTGCTTTATATTTCTCCTTAGAACTGCCATGTGGGTGAGTGTAAAAGGCTGACTCCCTTCCTTGACTTTTTCCTGGAGGTACTAGCCTCCAGAGGGGCCCCTCAACTGGAGACCTTGTGGCTAAAACCCTTAGGCCCTTCAGCTGAGGCTATTGCCAGAGTAAGCCAGGGCTTGAACACATAGTCTAGTTCATTAAGCTAGATCTCTTACTTTGCCCTCTTCTCATTTCTCTACTTTCACTCTTTCTCTCTATTTTATAAATAAATTGCTAAAAAATAATTTAGAATTAATTAATTAATTCCTGGAGACCACCCTATTAAATATTCAGTCCAACCATAATTTTACCCATTACATTGTGGCATCCACGAAGGGATAATTGGTTGGGTTTGATAGAAAATGCATTGTATAGGTTGAGGCTGAGATGAATCTCTGATTTGCATCTCTAGCATACCTGGGATATTTGTCAAGTCTCTCCAAGAGAAGAAAAGATAAAATGCTCCTTAGGTGCATGAACTTGGTGTTCTTTTTTAAAATATATTTTGATAACTGCATCTCAGTATAATTGTTTTCCTCTATAATCATTTGTACTTTATTTTATGCATTTAAAAACTTCATTGTGAAAAGGAGTCCATAATCTTCATAATACAGAAAAGGCTAATTCTCACTCTCCTAAACTAAAATTGGAACTGGCTAGCCATAGCGAACAAACATGCCTAGCTGGGAAAGAAGGGAATAGTCTGAGAGTTTATGAATGAGTGCCCTCGAGTGAGCAGCCCTTGGGGAAGAGTGAAAGTAGACACACTGGCTTCTTCCTAGTGAAACCACTTGAGGGGTATATGGGTGTTGTGCCCCCTGGCGGAGAGATTAAATATTGCTGCCCCTCCATTGTTCACAAAGTGACAGCCATCTTTTCTAACATCTGTAGGCTTGGAGAAAGAAGGATAAAACCAGGTGAGAGATGCTATTGCAACTTTGGTATCTCAACTGTCACCTGGGACACCTTTGGACAGATAGTTCAAGCAACTGTCATACTTATTTCCAGTCTTGTTACCTTGTGTGAGAATGGGGCATAGTCTAACCCATTATGGATATCAAGACCTAATTCCCATCATGCCTCTATGTCCATCATTTTCCTCTAGTTTACACCAACCTACTCAATCTAGTGCTTAATCTTGCCCTCAATATGGGATCGTGGTTTGTTCCCCTTGAGAAAAGCCTAGAATATGATCTGATGCTCAAAATACCATTAAATCATGCCTAATTCTATTTCCTCCAGATCTTAGGTGAAGGGTAAGAAACCTATGACACATCAGGTCATATCATGGTGCAAAGTTAAATTCCAGAAGGTAGATCTGGGTAGCTCAGCACTGTGGGTTCCAGTTGTCTCCTTGGAGATATTTCACTAGCTCCTTAACCTAAACCATTAGGCATTGGCTGCCAATTAGAAGGACTTCCCATCCTTTGCTTCTTTCCCCTTCTTCCTTCACCCAATCTCTTCTGACATTTTGTTTGACAATTTTGTTGTCTCTAGCAATCCTGGTTTGAGCCCTGCTACTCTCCTTGGGAGAACAAACCCAAAATATCCCCAGTGACTCGAGAGGCATGCTTAAATTGTTGGGGAAAGCCCTTTTTATAGCCAGTTATATTCTCTGGGAGCAGCTAGGTGGCACAGTGAATAGAGTGCTGGGCCTGACCATACTAGCTGTGTGACCCTGGGTTAGTCACTTGGTCATTGTTTGCATTGGTTTGCCCAATTATAAAATAGTGATGATTGATGCACCTACCTCACAGGGTTGTTGTGAAGATCAAATGAGATCATATTTCTAAAGCATATAGCATTGGTAGGCATTTAATAAATGCTCGTTCCAGCCCTCTTCTCCATGAATTTATCAGTTGGATGGGCAGCAAGAGACCTTTATTGTGTATAATAATCCATTCTACAACCTGAGATTCCCAGTCTGGCTCCTACTCTCCCACTGGTCAGCATTTTTCATCATGGCTAGGACCCTTCTCTTTTTTGCATATTAAACAATTATCTTTATCTTCCTAACTTTACATAACCTAGATCAGTGGAATAAGAGCAAAAATTTTCAGATCTGCCATCCAAACATTCTATTTATTATCTATGTCATTTCAAAAAATCCCTGTTACTAGGTGGGTTTTCCATGCCATACTTCTTTCCTCCCATAAGGAGATACAAATGTTTTATCATTCCATTATCAATCAAGTTTAAGAGAAGCTGGAAAAAAAAATAGAAAGTGGGATTCAAAAGTCCTCTCAGTTTTCTCCGTATGGAGAAACATTTTTTTAAATCCTTACCTTCTATCTCAGATTCAATACTATGTATTAGTTCCAAGACTGAAAAGTGGTAAGGGCTAGGCAATGGAGGTTAAACTACTTGCCCAGGGTCATACGGCTAAGGAAGTGTCAGAGACTAGATTTGAACCCAGGACCCTCTGTCTCCAGGCCTGGCTTTCTAGTTTAGCTGCCCCAAAAGCATTCTTTCCATTACCTCACATATTAATCTTCATATGTAGTCCTAAGTTTATTACAACAAATCTGGGAGCAAGAACTCATGTTCACCCTAAGAAAGTGATTCCATTAAACCACATGAAAAGAAGAATTGAGTGCCCAAATTCAAAAGTATTCCTGGCTCTGACTCTGATCATATCGGTTTGGAAATTCTCTCAAAGAAACTTTTTCTCTTTCTACCACCTCTCTCCACACCCATGAAAACACACACACAAACACACACAGAGCCAGGCTGAATGAAAGACTTCTAGCATTTTGAAATTTGGGGGGACAAAGAGAGGCCTCTACCTCTTTAGCCCCATGCCTGGATCTCTTCCTTCTCATCTCTGCCTGGCTTCTTCCAAGTCCAACTAAAATTCCACCTTCTTCAAGAATCCTTCCCTGATGCCCTTTAATGCTAATGCATTCTCTATTGATTGTCTCCAATTTACTCTGCATGTATCTCATTTATACATAGCTGTTTGTATGTTGTCTCCTCTATTAGACAGAAAGCTCCTAAATACCAGGGATTTTTTTTGTCCTTTTTTTTTTTTTTGTATTTCTAATAGTTAAGACAGTGCCTGGCACACAGCAGGCACTTGATAAATGCTTGCTGACTTGACATTCCAAACCAAAATTTGTATCAGTGAACATATGTTTGAGCAGACACAAATTGGCAAAAATTTCCTATGTGGCTCCTTACCAGATGCAAACAAATATAACAGCAGAACATTCCTGTGCTGTTTCCTGGATCTATGCCTCTTATAACTTGTTCTCTGCTTTCCAATCCTTCTAATTTTTCTAGCAGATATGAGGTGGGAGGAAGAGCTTTTCTTTTCTTTTCTTTTTTTCCCCACCTGCTCTCTTCCATTTGCATTTTTCTACTTTCCATATATGCTACAGGTTTTCAAATAGACCATAAGGGGACACAATTGGTTCTCTGGTTCAATCTCTGGAAATCCCTTGCATTCCTCAGTTGCATTTGTCCACTAGCCAGTGCCCCATAATTCCCAAGAGGTTGATCAAGGACATTCTTAACACTTCTTTGGTGAACTATTTATTTTTGTTTTTATTATCATGTAAAAACACACTTCCATATTAGTCATTGTTGTAAGAGCAAATTCACATATAACCAAAAAAAAACAAATAAAACCATAAAGATGTGGAAAAATAGTATGCTTTGATCCACATCCATCAGACTCCAACAGTTCTTTCTCTGGAGATAGAGAGTATTTTGTCATAAGTCCTTCAGAATTGTCCCAGATCATTGCAATGCTGAGAGTGATGAACTGTTTAGGTAGTCCTCACTCTATTTTATGGCTATTGTAGGGACAATGGCTTTATTTCATTGGACACTGAAACACTTCATTTATATTCCTCTCTCAGTTAATTGTGTGTAGTCCTCAGTGAATCAAAAGGATTTTTGACACTTTTGGGAGTGAGATAGTTCAGTTCCATCAAGAAACTGTGTCCCCGACTCCCTGGAAGACTCTAAACTAGAGAAACAGATATGTCTGAGGTGCAAGATCCTCTACATTTTAGCTTCTTTTCAGGGTCCTTCTCTTCATCCAAGGACTTCTTCCCTAAAAAGAACCTGGAACCAATTATCTTTTCTCTCAAGATCTCTCTTCTCTTGAACTGTCACTAACTTTATCCCTTATTCTGGCACAGAGCATTAAGTAACTGATCTCCACCACCAGTAAAGAGAGTTATATGAATGGGCTTTAAGTTTGTTACATGTTCATATTCCAATTCTGACTTTCTCGTGATTTGGATTCAGGCATTATCCTTTCAAGTGCCTCTCCAGTGCTTTGTATTAAAGATTCTCAGCAATGTTCCTATGGTACAGTTCTTGAACAATCCAAAGATTAATGGTTATTTTTGAAGGTCCAGTGATGTACTAAATTGAACTCTCTGGAGGATGAAATAGGAAAGTGCTTACATCTAGCCTCAGACACTTCCTAAGCTGTGTGATCCTGGACAAGTCACTTAAACCCAATTGCCTAGTCCTTGTCACTCTTCTGTCTTATAACTAATACTAAGACAGAAGGTCTAAATCAATTTTACAAAAAATCAAGCCATTCCCCAACTGTTAAATGGGCAAGGGATATGAATAGGCAATTTTCAGATAAAGAAATCAAAACTATCAACACATGAAAAAGTGTTCTAAATCTCTTATAATTAGAGAAATGCAAATCAAAACAACTCTGAAGTATCACCTCACACCTAGCAGATTAGCTAACATGATAGCAAAAGAAAGTGATAAATTGGGACATTAATGCATTGCTGGTGAAGTTGTGAATTGATCCAACCATTCTGGATGACAATTTGGAACTATGCCCAAAGGACTTTAAAAGACTATCTGCCTTTTGATACAGCCATAGCACTGCTTGGTTTATACCCCAAAGAGATCATAAGGGAAAAAACTTGTACAAAAATATTTATAGCCGCACTTTTTGTGGTGGCAAAAAATTGGAAAATGAGGGAATCTCCTTCAATTAGGGAATGGCTAAACAAATTGTGGTGATGGAATACTATTGTGCTCAAAGGAATAATGAACTGGAGAGATTCCATGTGAAATGGAATGACCTCCAGGAATTGATGCAGAGTGAAAGGAGAACATTATACACAGAGACTGATACATTGTGGTACAATTGAATGTAATGGATTTCTCTACTAGCAGCAATGCAAGAATCCAGAGCAAGGCTGAGGGACTTATGAGGAAGAAAACTAGCCACATTCAGAGGAAGAACTGTGGGAGCAGAAACACAAAAGAAAAACAACTGCTTGATCACATGGGCTGATGGGGATATTATTGGGGATGTAGACACTAAACGATAATTCTAGTCCAACCATAAAATATATAGAATTAGGTCTTAATCAATGATACATGTAAAACCCAGTGGACCTGTTCATCAGCTATGGGGGGGGGGGGAGGGTTGGGGAGAGGGAAAGAACATGAAACATGTAACTATAGGAAAATATTCAAAATTTAAATTTAAATTAAAAAAACAGAAGGTAAGGGCTTTTTTATTTAAGTGAGAAATTGATTGCAACTTGGATGCAACCATTTGAGAAATAACATCTAGTAAACAATGAAGAGTTCCAAAATTCTTTGCTCAAATATCCCTTTCAGCTCTGTTACATGATTTAATGGTCCTTCCAGTTCTAATGATATATTTCCTGCATTTTCCATGGGGAACAAATATGTTATCTTTACTCCATACCCCATTTTTTTACCAAAAAAAGTATGAAAAAAGATCAGCACTAATATTCTATAAAATGGGGATTTTAATTAGCATATGTGAATGTTTATTGTTGCCATTATTTTTCTTATTAATCTAAAATTAGGCCTTCTCCTTTCCTCAGGCCAGACCCAGATTACTTTCTTTCATTTTTTGTCTTACTTTCATTTTTTAATCCACCCTGTAGTTGAAATTTGCTTTCCTTTCCAGTTCCCTCCCTAGTTTGACTATCTCTTAAATCCCACCTCATACCTTTTCCTTGTCCGTTTCCCTAACATTAATACATTTCTACACCATATTGTGTGTATAGTATGGGAATTAAACCTCACTAACTACATTTTGTGAATCAACTCTGTAGCTAGCCGAATGCCCTTTCTATTCAATTATGGATTTAGTCCAATTTCTATCTTATGAGAAGACTTTATTCAGTGATGGGAATTGTGAGAAAACTTTGCATTGTACAAACCTAGCCCTATGTGAATAGAAAGCTGGACCACCTCTTCTTGCTGCTCAGAAACCCTTAACTAAGGACCTAGGTTATGCTGACCAGAAACCCAGTCAGTTCTAAAGATTGATGCAAGTAGTTTTTTTCCATAATTAAACATCTTAAACAATCCATATGTCTTATCTGAAAACTGGCCCTATACTGGTCAATTACTATTTCCTTATTCCTTTGTTGAATATATATAGACAGTGGGGAGTGGGACATCTCTTTTTCTGGGTTCAGGGAATTAAACCTGTTTGCTCTCCCCATCCCAACTCAGAAAGCCCTTAATCTTTCCTCCAATTAGAAATCAGATTACCTAATCTTGTATCCTGGTTTATATCCTGTTATTTACTTTTAATACATAAAAATTTGTCTTCCCCTATATTTAGAGTCCAGTGTCAAGCTATGGAGACCCTATCCCAATTTATGCAAGTATGCAATTTGGCTTAATTGCTTAATAAACTGATATTCTTAGAAATTCAAACCTTTATTCTCTTTTTTTTCAGATTTCCCCATCACAATATTAAGGATAGTTTATAGTAAGGATAGGGGAAGGATGAATAGGGCATGTCTGTTGATTCAACTTTTTTTGCCCATTTTAGAATGAAGTTTATAAGATGCTCTCATTTCTCCAATTTCTTCCTCTTTATACATTTTTCTGATGAGCTCCAATTATGAAAAATAATTGTCATTTCTTCCCCAATTTTTTTTCTTTCTTAAAACCAAACAAAAAAAATCTATGCGCAGGCTTTCACTTCTTTTGTTCTATACTTTGACCCTTGATTCTAAAGGCTTCTTAGCCTATTAGGATATAAGTATTTAATCACTATCATGCCCTTTCAAGTTGCTCAAATATATTTTTCTAGGTTTCCTTTGTCTCTTCAGTTTGCATTTCAAAAAGTCTAATTTGCTCTAGTTTTCCAAACAGGAATGCTTAAAAGTCACTTATTCCATTTAAGGAAGAAGGATCATACAATGGGTGCAGATACTAGAGGCAACCTCCATACACCTTAGTTTCCTCATTTGTAGAATGGAGTGGATTAGACAGCATCTTATATGCCTTCTAGCTCTGTATCTACAATCCCATTAAAGGGATTCCATGCATGATTATATTCATTTTTCATGTTTACCTTAGTTGGAAGCTTTTCTTTTTTGGTATAACTAGTCCAAGCTTTCTTTTATAGGAATTGCTAATAACTGTGGTTCCTTGGAACTTGATCTCTTTCTTCCTAGATGCTTGGGATTCTTCGACCTGGAATCTCTCACATTTCCAAGTATGCCAAATTTGGAATTTCTTTCGGACTGTGGAATCTTTATAGTTTCATTTTGTCCTCTGATTCTAACAGTCCAGAACATTTTTCTTTTATGATTTCCTGAAACATGGTATTCCAGGGGTTTTGTTTGGACGTCCATTGATTCTTAAATTATCTCTTCTGGTCTTGTTTTCAAGTAATTATCAATAGATTCCTCACTTATTCTGATTTCCCCTCCTTTGTTTTTGTTAATATTCCTTATTGGCTAATTAACTGCCTCCTGCCAGAATCTTTCCTGCCTTTCACTTCTAAGATGGTGTTCTATTTAAACTTTATCATTTATTTTGCAAAGATCTTCATCTGAAGTAGCATTTTTCTTTCTCATAACCCAGAAAAAGAGTACCTGATGGGAAATAACACAATTAACACAACCTAGATTTGTCCCTTGGCCAAAAAGGAAACAAGCCAATTCAAGTTAATATGTGTTAGTCAGTGTGTTGATTCTAGGTTCTAGTATGCTTCTGGATGACTCATCCTCTGAGAATATAACAATCAGATCTTTTCCAAAGGTCACCATGTTTCTTAGGATTTCCTCAACATGGCCACAAAATCAGACTTGAAAAGCAGTTTTGCATATTGGAAAACCATAAAGATGTTGAAAAATATGCAGGAAATCAAGAATCAGTAAAAAATACTAGAGGTCAAGGACTTACAGACTACACAGCAGCCCCACAACTTTATATCAAGAACATTTTCTTTGGAAAAAAATTGGTAGATAATGGACCTGGAGAGCATCAAATAGTATAAAAATGAAATTATAAAGTGAAGACAGTTTGAAGATTAATAACATTTTAAGCTATTAAAGGAGAACTTTAGAAGTCTCAATTTTAACAGGTAGGAAAAGCCATTGATGAGTAATTATCTTTTTTTTTTTAACCCTCCTTACTTTCTGTCTTAGTAATAAAATTCTAAAACCAAAGGACAAGGGCTAGCCAAATTAGTTAAGTGATTTGTCCAGGATCACAGAGCTAGTTAGTGATGGAGGTCAGATTTGAACCCAGGTCCACCCAACTTTAGGTCTGGAACTCTATCCACAGAGCTACCCAACTGTTCCTATAATTATCTTTTAATCAACTTTTTTTGTACAGGCAGACTACTGATTCATCCGAGAGAGAAAAAAATCAACACTGGCAAAAAACTAGTTTTATATATATATATATAACTGAAACAACTTAATCCTGAACCATTAGACAACTGATAATGAAAAAGAATATAAGGGTTAACCCCCTTTCAGAACCCTAATTGAAACTGAAGGTAAAAACAAAGAGTGCAGGCCTGGAGACAGAAAGACCTAAAGTTCAAATCTGATCTTAGACACATACTAGCTGTGAGACTCTGGGCAAGTCATTAAACTATTTGCCTCAGTTTCTTCATCTGTAAAATGGGGACAATAGCACACACCTCTCACAGTTGTGAGGATCAAATGATATAATTGTAAAGCACTTAGCACAATGTTTGGCATAAAGTACTTAGCACAATGTTTGGCATAAAGTGCTATATAAATGTTAACTATCAGGGGCAGCTTAGTGGCTCAGTGGATTGAGAGCCAGGCCTAGAGATGGGAGGTCCTAGGTTCAAATCTGGCCTCAGACACTGCCCAGCTGTGTGACCCTGGGCAAGTCACTTCACCTCCATTGCCTACCCTTACCACTCTTCTGCCTTAGAGCCAATACATAGTACTGACTCCAAGACAGAAGGTAAGGGTTTTTTAAAAAAAAATGTTAACTATCGTTATTAAAAACACTGAGAAAATAGCCCTCAGACACAAGACATTTAATCAAGGTAAAGATGTCCATGGAATCTCGTTCCCCAGTAACTAATAGGCATATAACCAGTGAAAACATTTTGGCATCGAATGATGGGAAACCTTGAATAACAAAGTGTTTTGAGATTGCTGGACAAATGTACATTACCTAATTATTGCTAAGCCAGCAGAAATGAGTTTTTGGTTTAAAGGTCATAATTACTATTGTCTTCAACATGCCACCTAAGGCAGAAACAGAAAACACATGAGCTATATGCTCACGGCTTTGTGCTGACCTGGGTAGGGGGAGCAGGCCAGCAGTCATTATCTCTGATACAGCCAGGCCAGAAAAAGGACAAGCCAAGTAGTTGAGTCTTTTGTATGCATGCTCTATTACAGTTCAGAAACCAATAGAAAAACCTTTCTTTGTCCTAGAGTATCTGATCCTGTCAAAGCCCCTATGGGGTATTTCATCAAAGTGAGCACCCTTCCAACACTCATCAGGGCTGGCCTCTCACCGGCCAATCTCCCAACTCACAGCAATAGCATGCAGGGTTAGCAAAGCCCTGACCTCTTGTAACATGGGTCCATTCCTCCAATTAATCAGTGAATCAACAAGCATTTAATGATTGATATGTGCCAAGCACTTGTAGGCACTGGGGATACAGATTAAATAAAAGCAATCCCTGCTTTCCAGAAGCTTACGTTCTACATGAGGAAGCACAGTGTTAGGGTGGGATGGCAAGCATGGTTTGCATCACCCTCAATTCACCTCCACCCTAACACTAACACATTGCTTAAACTGTTTTGCAGTATGTTCCGGTCTAACAGTCTTTGTCTAGCAACCAGAGACAGAGCTCTTAATCTCTTTCCTTCCTCCATCATCCTTCCCCTTAATCACCTCCACACAACCGTATTTCCCAATAAACACACTCTGGCAAATAATTGTGATGTACCTTGTTTATTAGGTCAAAGAAAATGTTTAAAAACAAAGGCAACCTTTGGGGTAGGGGAGGCTTCAGGCTCTTCCTCCACTCCTCTGAGTATGATCTCCCCTGGCTTCTTTTCCTAGCAAATTCTACCTTCAACAGGAAGGCTTCCCCAACCCCTCTTAATTCCAGTGCCTTCCCTCTGCTCATTTCTATTTCTAAATAATCTATTTATCCCATAGATAGCTTGCTTTGTATACATTTGTCTGAACATCGTCTTTCCCATTAAATTATAAGCTCCTTATGGGCAGACACTCTATGGGCTTTTTTGTATCCCCAGTGCCTGGAAAATAATAGGTGCTTATTACATTGATTGATATGGGCTTCCACAAAGAAACCCAAGGAAAGAAAGGAAATACAGAATCACTAGGGTAAAGTAGTGGAGGTAAAGGGGAGTGTCAGTCACAGGCCATCTTTCCTGCACTTTATTCACATGGCTCTCCTAGAGAGGCCTGGACAAACAATCCATGGCATGCCAATATATTTGCAAAGGACCTTGACTAGGACTCAGACAAGACCCTGCCTGCCAGGGTATGAACAACTTTAGTCTAAGAACTGGTACAGCTCAAGCTCAGATCGCCATCTAGTGACTTTGTTCAAAGATTTGACCAGTCCAGACCAGAAAGGAGACGGAGGTATCCTGGCTACCCCCCTACCTGCCCCCTTTCTTCTTTGAGACCATGTAAGGAGGCCCTGCTCCTGTGAGGAGAAACCTCCCTCCCTCTATTGTCACCTCAAAAACCAAAACACAAGCTCATGTAAAGACCGGTTCTTCCCCCACACCCTCATTCATGAGCTTGCTTTTTGATAACCATCCACCAAGACTTCCAGTATCCCCAGTCCCTCTTGTTTGCTCATTCCAGCACCCTTATCCAAGCTTCACTTCCCTCCCCCTTCACAGCCATTTCAAAGAATCACAGAATTTGAATTGGAAAGTATCCTACAGATCATCTAGCCTAACCTGTAGCCCACCAAGGATCCTTGCTAAAACATATTTTGCCATACAGGCATTTCTGACTCTACTTGACCCCCATTTAGGGTTTTCTTAGCAAAAAATACTGGAGTGATTTGCCATTTCCTTCTCTGGCTCATTGGCAGATGAGGAAATTGAGGCAAACAAGGTTAAGTGATTTGCCCAGGGTCACACCGCTAGTGTTGAGGCTGGACTTGAACTCAGGTCTTCCTGACCCTAGGCACCCCCAAAATATCTTACAGGTTCAAACACCTCCTGTGAGAGGGAACTCACTACCCTCCAGGAGCAACCTATTCTTTTGTAAAGTTTTAATTAGTAGAGTCATCTGAATTAGGTTCAGTCTGGACAGTCAATTCATGATATGCCAGCATATCTGAAAAGAACATCAACTAGGACTCAAACACTTTAATTGAAAATGGAGAAAACACCATTTACCTCATGGAGTTGTTTTGAAGATTAAATGAGTTAATGTAGGAAAAGTGCTTTGTAAACCTTAAAGCCCACCATAGAACTGTAAGCAATTATCAGTTATTTTTTTAAAGAAAAAAATTTTTCTTCTCTCTGGCTGAAACTTGTCTTTGTGAGACTAGCTCAGAAACCAACAGAAAAACCTCTGTCATGGTCCTAGGATAGCTGATCCTGCCAAAATCCATATGGGGCATTTCATCAAGGTGAGCACCCTCTAAATACCCATCAGGGCTGGGCTCTCATAGGCCAATCTCCCAACTCATAGCAATAGGAGAGTTAGCAAAACCCTGGCCCCTTACAGCATGGGTCCATGGCTCCAATTCAATTCCACGGCTTATCTAGCTCTGCTCCAGCTAGTGACCCTGGCCTACTGGCTGTTCCATGAACAAGCCACTCCAACTCTCAACTCCAGGCCCAATGCCTGGAATGTTCTCCCTCCTCAAATCTGCCTACTAATTTCTCTGGCTTTCTGAGTCCATACTAAAATCCCATCTTTTACAGGAAGTTTCCCAACCCCCACAAAAATCTAGTGCCTTCTCTCTATTATTTCCTATTTATCCAGTACTTAGCCGGCTCTGTATATATTTGTTTGCATGGTGTCTCTCCTGATAATGAAGGCACCTATACTAGGTGCCACCACTTCCTTTCTTCCTCATTTGTCTTGCGATCTGGCTTCCAGCTTCTTAATTCTACAGAAACTGCCTTCTCCAAAGTAACCAGTTAAGAAATGGACAAATCCAATGGCCTTTTCTCAGTCTTCATCTTTCTCAATCTCTCTGCCTCTGACCCTACTGTTATAGGGAAATTATAAAGATATAGGCTTAAGGTAAGACAGAGAGCTGACAGCTTGGAGCAAGCCCTGGACTTAATGCATGGACATTCCATAATGGAATGAAGCCAGAGGTGTGAAAAGGAGAGAGTTTTCTTGGCCAAGCTGAGTGAAGGAGGGTGTGTTGTGTGGTCCAGCTTGCCTGAGATCTAAGGAGCTGTGAAGATTGGGATTTATAGAAGATTTGAGAGAAGAGACCATCAAGCAACTAACTCAGCCTAGGTAGAGATAAGGTTCAAATCTACTGCTCGTGAACAGCTGATAGAAAAACCTATACTCCCTAGTGCTTTTCTTTTGGACTTAACTGGCTGTGCAAGCATTGATCCTGGTTCCTGTATCATCTTGGAGCATCTTGTAGCAGTGCAGTGAGAACCCCAATACTTCTGCCCTCTCCAGTTTAGATAGAGCTGTCTATAGCTTAGTAGGGTATCCCTTAGTGATAGAAACCCTCTCACCCACTTTCCCAGAGTTACCAACAATAAAACCAGTTTATACTTCCTGTATCTTCTCCAAGCCATCAAGATCGCACTATTGGAGTTATATTAACAAAACTGGTATCCCTAGCTGGTAGGTGATCAGTTTAACTGACAAACTGTCGTTCCTCATTCCTCACATCCCTGTGTGGTTTATTCTGCGTTAACCTGTCAGTCCTTTCCCTGGTGAGGTGTGGGAGTGTCCCCAGTTTGTGTGATTCCCTGGCTGGCACCCAGTTTATCACTACCTCCCTACTTATTCTTTTTTTCACTACCAATCACCCTCTTAACCCTGTTTGCCTCTAGTATCTTTGCCAAGAAAACTCCAAACAGGATCACAAAGAGTCAGAACACGACTGATAAATGACTGAACAACAAATCTTTTCTGTGAAATTACTTTCCATTTGCAATCTCTAGCCTCACATGAACATCACCGTTTGCATGTTACCTCCTCCACTTAGATTAAGAGCTTCTTGCCAAGTAGGAACTGTGTTTCTGCCTTTCTTTCTCCAGGGCTTAGCACTTGTTGAGATGTCCTAAAATGCAATGCCCAACAATGAACACTATTCCCAAATATGGTCTGACCAGGGCAACATATCATGACAGGATTATCATCTCTCTAAATCCATATACTATACCATGAAATGCAGCCTGAAATTTTGACTGCCATATTTAATACACTTTTAAAGATTATACCATCTAAGGATACATTCTCTTCCACCATTGGGTCCTTCACTCCATTGTCCTACTGGCCTCTCAGGACAAGCAGAACAATTCTAATTACTCCTACATGACAACCCTTAAAATACTTTTCATTTTTATAAAGACAAGCTGAACCCCAGTGCCCCTAGCCCCATCCAACTTGAGTTTTTTTTTTTTCAGTTCCTTCAACCAATGCTCATGACATGAAATCTGTTGTCTCCTTTACGTTCTCCTGATAATGAAGGCACCTGCAGTGGATAGAGCACTGGGCCTGGAGTCATGAAGATGTGAGTTTGAATTCTGCCTTCTATACATCCAAACTGTGTTGACTCCAGCCAAATCATTTCACCTCTCTATCCACATCTATAAAATGGAGATAATGCCACCTACCTCTTGAGGTTATTGTGAAGATGAACCGAGTTATTTGTAAAGCACTTGCAAACCTTAAAATGCTTTATAAATGCTAGATATCATTATTCCTACCCTGCTAATCTCTAGCCCCAGGTTCCCCCCACAATCCATCCAACTCCACTCATGCTATTAAATTGCTCAGTGTTGGTGAAAAGTCACAAAGTCACATTGAATGTACTCAAACATGCTGTCCAGGATGAAATGAACCTTCGATATGAAATGAAATGAACACTGAAAACCTCACATGCACCTCTCCTTGAACCCAGTCATATTCCCCACAGCTATTCAAAACTTTTTTCTCTTCCTTCCTTCCTATGAGGATTGATGCTAGCAGATGTGAGCACCTGAACTCTCCACCTGTCTCCGCCCCATCCTCACCTTGTTCCTTCAGGTCTCAAAGTTATGTCTGCCTCCTCTGTCAAAGCTAATCCCTTCACCTTAATTTCAACTCCTCCTTTCTCCATTAGGCTCCTAGTTCTTGCTTCATGGAACCTTCTTCCTTTCTTGCATTTTTTTTCTTTTTCCCCATTTATTTATCTTGAACATTTATTTTTTTCAAAATTCTCTTTCTCCAGACCCATCCAAGGAGAAGGTAAGCAACCTGATATCAGTTATATATGTGTAGTCATGTAAAAAGGTTTTCTTACAGAATAAATGCGAGTGGGAGAGACAGATCCACATCCACCACCCCACCCTCTACCCCCTGCTTTGGGGGGATGACAAAAAGACCTACACAAACACAGAGATATTATTTTTAAAAAGCCACTTCAGTCTTTTACCCTGGGGCCTGGGCCAACACATGTGACTCCTTCACACAGAGTCCTGGCTTTAACTCCTAGAGGGAATGCTCCTGTCCCCAAAGCTACCCCAGACCAGGAGCAAGGCTCTGCTTGGGGCCCTGGATAGTGGTCAGCTTAAAGAGATGCCCACTGACTGTAGGGCCTCCACAGCCCAAGCTGGGCAGTGCCTCACTTCCCCATACATGGTCTTTATAAAGTTCCTGACGAATTCTGGGAAACGGTGCTCCATGATGCTGGTCCGGATAGCATTCATCAGCTGCAGCTGGTATGTGTGTTGGGGAAGGAGATAGGAAACAGAGATGTCAGTCACAGCTTCCAAATCAGCCTCCAACCCATACAAAGGAAGATCTGGAGTCTGGAGCCATGGGTTTAAATGCTACTCCCGAGTGACCTTGGATAAGTCCTTAAGCTTCAGCTGCTTCACCTATAAATGGGGTGGGACTAGAAATGGGCTATGAGGTCTACTCTAGGCCTAAGGAGCCTATGATCTTTGAATAGCTGGAATTTACATGGTGCTTTTAAGACCCCCAGCAACCCTATTAAGAGCTAATGAACTCAGTTGACTGACGAGAACATCAAAATTCAGAGAAAGGGACCTGCCCAAGTTCACAAAGTCAGGATTCAAATTTAAGTCTCCTCAGTCCACTTCCAGCACTCTGACCTTTAGACCAAGACTCTGCATGGAGTCCCTCCCTCCCTCTAGAAAGTGTATCTTTCTACTAATCCAGAGACCTGAGCTCAAATCCTGCCTCTTACCCTTAACTCTAGAATGGTATCACTTCTGAGCTTCAGAGCTCTTTCGTCATTAGACTGCACTGACTAATTCACAATATTATTTCAAGGAAAGCTGTCTGGAGACCTTGAAGCTCTGAAGAAATGTGAGCTATTACGAAGTCACTTGGGTTCTTTAGGCCTGTCTCCCCGAATGTAAAATGATGAGTGGTTGGACCTTTAAGCTCCCTTCCAACTCTAAATCCTTTGATCCTATGTCTGTCCTCCACAATTCACACTCCCAGAGATTTCCCCAGTTGTGTGACTCTAGACCTCAGTTTCCCCAACTATAAAATGAGGGGGTTTGGAACAGAAGGTGCCTGAAGTCCCTTTCCCCTTCGACCCCACGATCCCAGAGTCCCCATACCTGGTAGGCAATATTGTGTACAGTGACATGATGCAAGGCAGCTGTGTTGTTGCTGTGCAGTAGGACATGGAGGAAGGCCCGGGTGTGCCTGAAGGACAGGGAGGGGTTGGGGGGAAGGGCGTGAGCACCTGCTAAGAGGACCCTAGCCTCCCTCCTCCTACCCCAAGCCCAAGATACCTCTGACAGGTAGGGCAGGTACAAGCCTCATCAATGGGTCGGAAATCCTTTGCAAACTGCTTCTTCTTCAGCTGGAGGTTCCCCGTGGGGACAAGGGCAGATCCAAAGCGCTATGGGAAAGGAAGGGAATTTGCAAAGGGAGATAGTTCTGGCCCTCATCCACTCTCCAAAGCCATCCCTGACCCAATTTGGTCCACCCCACCAGGCCTCACCGCTGTGCGTGTGGGGAAGACACAGTCAAACATGTCACATCCCAGGGCGACACAGACCACCAGATCAGTAGCATAGCTGTTGAGGAGCAGGGGCAAGACAGAGGCATCAAAGAAAAGCACACCCCGCTTCCCTCCACACCCACCCCTCAGATATGCCTGCCCTGCTCCCGATCCCAAACCCTGCCCTGAAAGAATGTCAAAGAGAAGAGCCAAGGACCTTCCCTCTCCCACATGTGTCAGGTCAGCTCTGCTCCCAATCCTAGTTCTGCTCTGGAGATGAGGATGGGGATATCCCTCTAAAGATAGGGGCTGTGCCTCCCTCTGAGGCCTCTATGTCTGCTTCACCAGACACCTACTTACCCAACACCCATAAGATAACGTGGCTTCTCTCGAGGCAGCCGGTCTGTGCTCAGTGTCACCATCTTCCAGAACTGGTCCTTACTCTCACCCCCACTCAGTCCCCCAATGGCAAAGCCTGGCACATTCCTCTTGGTCATCTCTGGGAGGAGGGGAAACAGAACAAAGGCCAAGTCAGGCCCTCCAGTTCCCTTGGAAAGACAAGTGGAGCCCCTGCTTTATTCCATTCCCTGCTACCTGTCCTAGGGAAACACAAGCTCCTCATGAGCTGGGAAAGAAGCCTTGTCCCACATACCTCACTGTATACCTGCCCAGGACTACAGAGCAACTCACCTTCAAGGCACTTGCTCCGCAAAGCAGGATCCAGGCCACCCTGGATGATGGCAAAAAGATTTTGCTGGTCAGGTCGTTGATTGGCCAAGATGCACCGGTCTAGCCAGCGGATGGACCTGCAATGGCCACTCTGTTTATAGCCTCCTCAACCTTCAGGGGCCCTGGGCAGATGCCAAGAACCCTCTATCAGGAGAGGGGTACAAGTGACGGCTCTGCTGCTAGTCATTCAACAAACACTTATTAAGCATCAGCTATATGAAGTCAACCAACCAGCACTGCTTACTATGTACCAGATACTACGCTGGATTACAAAGACAAATGCAAAAATATCCCCTCCTTGTGGGAGCTTATATTCTAATAGGGAAAATAGAATGTATAGAAGTATATGTAGAGCACATCCAAAAAGAATTCAAGGTAGCTTTGGGAGAGAGAACACTAACAGCCAGAGGGGCCAGGCAAAGACTTCAAGAAGAGGTCACTTGAGACAAGCCATGAAAGAAAGCAGAGATTCTAAGGAACAAGAGGAAGGAGACCATTCCAGGTATGGGGACAGCCAGAGCAAAAGCATTAATTTGAGAGATGGAGTCGGCAAGGAAGCCAGTATATCGAAGCTATAAAATTCACAGAGAAAAGTAAAGTATAGGAAAACCAGATAAGTAGAAAGAAGCCAGTTTGTGAAGGTTTTTAAATGCCAGAAAGAGACTTATTGAGTTAAGAAGGGTGACACAGCCAGAACTGCCCTTTGGAAAATCACCTCGACAACCGCATGGATGGACCTAAGGCAGAAAGATGGATTAGAAGGCTCTTGTGACAGTCCAGGCAAGACATAATGAGGCCTGAAGTAAGGGTGGTGTCTGTGGGAGATAAAAGAAGGGGATATATTATGGGAGAGAAGTTGTAGAGATTGAAACAAGATTTAGCAACTGGTTGGATGTGTAGACTGAGGAAGAATGAAAGAAGGCACCAAGTTTGCCAACTGACAGAAATGGAAAGATGGTGGTGCCCTTGACAGTCATAGTGATGTTCATTAGGGGGGCATGTCTAGACCTACTTGTTCAAAAATATGTATAGTTACTCTTTTTGTGGTGGCAAAGGATTGGAAACTAAAGGGATGTCCATCAATTGGGGAATGGCTAAACAAATCGTGGTATATGATGGTGATGGAATAATATTGTGTTATAAGGAATGATGAACCAGATGATTTCAGAAAGAGCAATAAAGATCTATGTGAACTGATGCAGAATGAAATAAGCAGGACCAGGAGAACATTATACATAGTAACAGCAGTACTGTGGAACAATCAAATGTGGCTGAACTGGCTGCTCTCAGCAAAATAACGATTCAGGACAATTCTGAGGGACTTATAAAAAAGAATGCTATCCACCTCCAGAAAAAGAATTGGAATAGGAATGCAGATGAAAGCATATGATTTATCACTTGTTTATTTGAGTATAAGTTTTGGAGTTTGGGTTTTATAAGATTATTCACTTACAAAAATGAATAATATGGAAATGTTTTGCATGATAAAACATGTATAACCTAGATTGAATTGCTTGCCAGCTCTGGGAGGGGGGAAGAAAAGAAGGGGGAGACAATTTGGATCATATAACTTTGGAAAACTTATGTGGAAATTTGTTACTAAAATTAAAATTTTTAATTTAATTTAATTTTTAAAAAAATAAAAGGGACAGGTCTAGGAAGAACAGTAAGTTCTGTTTTGAACATAATGAGGTTAAGATACTTCCAGGACATTGAAAGATCTAACAGGCAATTCACAGTGGAGGACTGAAGCTCAGGAAAATGACTGGCACCAGATATAAACCTGGAAATCATCTGTAGGGCAATGAAAACTAAAAACCCATAGTAACTGATGAGACCACCAAGTAAGAGAGTGTAGAAAGAAAAATGAAGAGAACCCAAGAAGAGCCTCAGGGGATGCCCACAGTTAACAGGCATAACCTGAATGAATCCAGCCAAAACTGAGAAGTAGTCAGATAGGGATGAGAAGAATCAAGAGAGCAGAGAGAGCTAGGTGGCTCATTGAGAGTCAGGCCTAAAGACGGGAGGTCCTGGATTCAAATATGGCCTCAGACATTTCCTAGCTATGACCATTGTTAAGTCACTTAATCCTCATTGCCTAGTTGTTACTGCTCTTCTGCCTTGGAACCAATCACAATATTAATTTTTTTAAACCCTTATTTTCCATCTTAGAATCAATACTATCCTTCCACAAAAGAAAAAAAAATTAAGCATATAATGTTCCACATGTTAGGCCCAGGAAATATCAAGGGGGAAAAAAAAGAAATAGTCCCTGTCTTCAAGGAGTTTACATCATACCAGGGTAGATAAAGTGAATATAGTATAAAAATATATATATAAAGCAAACTTTTTCCCTCCTCCAAGGAAGAAGTGGGGCCATTTCTTTCTCAAAGATTTTTATTTTTTCAAGACTTTTACTTCCAATCCTGTCCTCTAAGAGCTCATTCTTTCAACCAGTCCCTCTCATTTTTAATGAACCTTTTTTTGCTAGTGCCAGCTCAAGTCTCCCTATCTTTCATGAAATCTTTATCAAATAACAGAAAATGCCAGAAACACAGAAAAGCTCTGAAAACTACAATTCATTATATACTTAAAAAGAAAAGCAAGCTTTCATAATAGAGATCTGCAAGTTCACCTATAAGCTCCCTTTTCTGTTATACTATATATGAAAATACTCATTTTACTTGGTGTTTATTAAGTTCAAAATAAAAATTTTAGGGGGCAGCTGGGTAGCTCAGTGGATTGAGTCAGGCCTAGAGACAGGAGGTCCTGGGTTCAAACCCAGCCTCAGCCACTTCCCAGCTGTGTGACCCTGGGCAAGTCACTTGACCCCCATTGCCTACCCTTACCACTCTTCCACCTAGAAGCCAATACACAGAAGTTAAGGGTTTAAAAAATAAATAAATAATAAATAAATAAAATAAAAATTTTAAGATAAAAAAAATTTTAAATTGAGCCCAACCACTCCCTCAAACATTGTCCTATAGTTCTCTTCCATAGCCAAAGGCCAGGTAAAGCTGATCTTTTCTTGATATCGCCTTAATTTCTCACATCCTTTACTCCTCCCTCCCTCCTTCCTGAATAATCTCTTCTCCACTGGCATCTGGGATCTCACTCACTCCTCCTTCTTAGTGTCCTTTGCTAAGTAATTATCCCCAAAAGATGGCTGGTTCCCAAGGTTCTGCCCTGAGCTCTCATCTTTCTTGTTATCCATTTCTTAAAGGTTCTGTGTTTCTGGCATTTTCTGTTATTTGATAAAGAAACTATCATCTTCATACACAAGCCTCAAATCTCCATAGTCAGACCTCATCACTCTCCTCAACTCTAGTCCCTACCTGTCAGCTGCCATCAGTATTTAAAATTCAACATGTCAAGATATTAACTCATCTTATTATCTCCCTCCTCCTCATTACAAATTTCCCTATTTCTATTCTATCATCCTTTTTCTAGGCTCAAAATCTCAAAGACATCCTTGACTCCTTCCTCTTCCTGGCCCTTTAATATCCAAGCAGTTATGAAGTCTTCTTTTGCAACATCTCTCACAACTTTCCCATTCTATACATTCACAGAGCCTCTAACTTCATTTATGCCCTTATCATAACTTGCCCAAATTATAATAACCTCCCAATTAGCTGGTCTGCTTCCAAGCTCTTTCCTATTTAATCCATTTTCCACATTGTTGCCAAAATAATTTTCCTAAAGCATAGGTCTGACACTGCTGAAGGGAGAGATGGATAGAGGGAGGGAGGGAGGGAGGAAGGAAGGAAGAAAAGGGCCTCACTGACTCCCCATTGCCCATTCTGGAATTCAAAAAAACTCCATAATCTGGCTTCTATCTATCCTTCCAAACTTATCACTACTCTTCACAGACTCTGCAGTATAATCAGGTTGGCCCACTAACTGCTCCTAAAATTGACATTCCATCTCTACCTACTCACACAAGTTATCTATTCCCCTGTGGCTGACATGGGCTTTCTACTTCCTTTATCTTCTTAGAGAGCCTTCCTTCCTTCCTTCAAGGATCAACATGAAGCCCCTTCCCATGTATTAATGTTCTCTTCCTCTTCAAATTGTCTTTTAAGCAGGCCACCTCTAGGCAGACATAATATGTAAATTTTTTGGCTCAGACCTGTGATTTCATTGGTATAGAGAATTCCCAATGAAACAACTCTTTCCACCAATATTGATCAGCCTTTGCTTGTTTAATTTTCTTTCTTTTAAAAAAAAAACACCCTTACTTTTTATCTTAGTAACAATAAATCAGAAAGGAAAGGGCTAGGCCAATGATGGGCAAACTATGGCCAGCATGCCAGATGCAGCCCCCAGCTAGCCATGGGACATTATTCCTAATCTGACAAATACAATGAGTAGGATACAATACAATGAAACTTTGAAAAAGTTGCCTTAAAAACAGACTGGCAGATGAGCATTTCCTTTCCTTTGACCCCTTTTTTAAAAAGTTTGCCTATCACTGGGCTAGGCAAACAGTATTAAGTGACTTGCCCAGGGTCACACAGCTAGGAAGTATCTGAGGCCAGATTTGAATTTCCAACTCCAAGTCTGGTGATCTATCCACTTACTGCCCTGCTTATTTAATTTTCAACAGCTGCCTCTGCATTAGAGAGGTATAAGAAAAACTTCCATGACTGAGAAGACCATGAAGGAATGTGGGATTTTAAAAAATCTACTGGGAGGCCAGCTGGGTAGCTCAGTGGATAGAGTCAGCCCCAAAGATGGGAGGTCCTAGGTTCAAATCTGGCCTCAGACACTTCCTAGCTGCCATGACCCTGGGCAAGTCACTTAACCCACATTGCCTAGCCCTTATCGCTCTTCTGCCTTAGATTCTAAGGTGGAAGATAAGGGTTTAAAAAAAAAAAACCTATTAGTCAACAAACATTTTTTCCTGTTCTTAATATGTGCTAGGTACTGTGGTTAGCCCCTGAGACAAAAGTGAAAAACAGCCCCTGCCCTCAAGGAATTTATGTTCTAATTGGGGGACAGGGGATGAGGAGGAACAGGATAGAGCCATATATAAGCATATTATAAAATCTATAAAGTGAATAAAAGGAAATTTTGAGAAAGAGGAGCCCCAGGATTTAGAATTCTAAGGGAGATTAAGTAGTTCAAATCCTCACTTCACAGAGGAAAAAACAAAGGTCTAAAGAAGGAAGTGATTTAGGGGCAGATAGGTTACTCAGTGGATTGAGCAGCAAGCCTTATGTTAGGAAAATCTGGGTTCAAATCTGGTCTTAGACACTTCCTAGCTGTGTGACCCTAGGCCAGTGAAGTCGAACCTTTTAGAGACCAAGTGCCCAAACTACAACTCTCAGGCTGCATGTGAGCCCCCTGCCTTTCCCCAGATAGGGGTGGGAGGAAGAGCTCTCATTGGGCTGCTGGGAAGAGGGTGGGATGATGTGAGAAATGTCCTCAGGTGTGTGGAGAGGCCCAGTTCAGCACTCATGCCATTGGTTCACCAACACGGCCCTAGGCAAATCACTTGACTCTATTTGCCTAGCCCTAGCCCTTCTATCTATCTTACAGTTGTTACTAGAACAATGTAGATTTTAAAATTAATACTTAATATCTCCAAAGAATAATATTTATAAAGATTTATTAATATTTAACTAGAGAGCTAGAGAACACAGAGAGCACTCACCACTCACATGGAAGAGAGAGCAAGAGGGTATTAACCCAAAACTTATATACAATCACATAAAAGACTCACGTAAACAGAAAGGAAAAGGGAAGTTTGGGGGAAGGTAAGAATTCTGGGAGATGAAGTCTAAAGGATATAAAAATTTCCACTTACACAACAGAAAGTAAGGGTTTATTTGCTCAGAATTACAAAGGCAGTAAGTTATTTTGAAACAAGTACCCCCAGTGAGTGGAACAAAAGGCAACGCCCCAGTTTCTCCTTATGCACCCCTGCTGGGTCCCCTCCTGACCTGTGCATGGCCTCTTCTACTCGGGAGCCTGTCCAAGTGCTGCTGACCACATCATCCAGCTGCATCATGATGTCTGAGCCTGGGGGAGGGAAGAAGTGGGGAGAAGGAAGGTCAGAGAATCTCAAACTGGGGGGGAATGACTGGGAGAGGGTACAATCAGGATAGCCCTCCTTTTAGAACATGATGAGATCTAGAGAAAGGACTCAGAAATCAACTATTCCTGCAGAAACAAAAAGGAGAAAAACAAATAATAAACCTGTTTTCTGATGACCTCTTTAGTCTGTGCTCTCCCCTGAACGTGTTTTTTACCCTTCTAATATTTTCCTAGGCTACTTTGTCATCCTACATTGCATTATGTGTAACTTTTTTTACACATCCATATCCAAAGCAGGGATTGTGTCAGTTTTTCTGTCCTTATGTTCCCAAGGCTTGGCCCTGTGATTAATAAATGTCTTTTGAGTGTCTTACAAATAAGTGACTCACATTTACATTGGGAATTTAGGGGAGGTGGAATAAGCATTTAAATAGTATCCACTTTGTCCCAGGCACTTATCTCATTTGATCATCACAACAAACCTTCACTGTAGGTGCTATTATTATACCATTATACTATTGAGGCAAGTGATGCAAACAGAAGTTAAGTGAAGAGTACAAGTAAGTGTCTGAGCTGGGATTTAAACTCAGTTCTTGCTGACTCCAGGCCTGTCCTTTACACATTGTCCCCTAACTTGAAGACTCATCAAGCACTTAACCTTGAAATGAAAAAGAGTTGTGCTCCCCATTTTAAGGATCAACTAACCCAGAAAGATTAGAGACTTGACAAGACTCATACAACTAGGAAATAATCAGAACTGAGATTTGAACTAGGGTATCCAGTTCTAAGGCTATTCTTCCCATTACAAACCACCTCCTGCCCCTTACCCCTCCTCCCCCCACTTCCATGTCAGCTTCCTGGGGAGAAAGGCCAGCAGTCCTAGCCTCTAGCTCCTCTTTATAAACCAGGGCTCACCCAGGGCATTCTGAATCTCCACAGACTTCTCCGGGCTCAGCAGGATCTCAGCACCATCATATGGGGAACGGAATCTCACTCCTTCCTCTGTCACTTCAGACAAAGCCAGCAGAGACACCATTTGGAAGCCACCACTGTCCTGTGGATAATACTCCTAATTGACCTCAGGTCTTCAATAAGGAACTTCTACTCTCCCATTGAGAAAATAAGTTGACAGATTTATTTAGAGTTAAGTAACTTAAGGTAATGGACTCCAATGCCCTCATTTTTCAGGAAAGGAAACTGAGTAACAGAAAGCTGGTTTGAAGATTATCTAACCCTCAGTCCTGAGCTCCTTCCATTACACTGTGTTCAGACTCTGGAATAACAGTAATAATAGCAGTTCATATTTCTTTCTAGAGTGCCTTTAAGTTTGCAAAGTGATTTCTCCAAGAAAACCCAGTGAGGCAGATAATTCAAAGATTATTTTTAAAGAACCTGAGGCTCAAATAGGGAACTAGGAGCCCTGCCAGGCTTCCTCACTCTTAAATTCTTAGGGGGCCAACCCTGTTCATTTTTTTTAAAGTATACTACTTTTCCCAATGCCCCTTTCCTCAATCACCCAACCTACCGTGAGCAGGTTTCTGTTCCAGTTCATAAAGCCATGAAGTCCACTTGCCTTCTGTATGAGTTCAGGACCCTGAGGAGAAAAATTCAGTCACAACAAATGAACTAGAAGAGAGGCTATCGTAGAAACTGCTGTACTCGTTTGTTTTTTTAAGCCCTTACTTTCCATGCTAGAATCGATACTAAGTATCAGTTCCATGGTAGAACAGTAAGAACTAGGAAATTGAGGTTAAGTGATATGCCCAGAGTCACGCAGTAATGCCAGCATCAAAATTTGAACTCAGGCTCTCAAGGGGCAGTGCCCTCCGAAGCCCCAGCCAACTCGCAGCCTCTGCTGCCACTCTTCCACGCCGCCTCCTAGGGGGTCCCAGGTTTGAAGACGCCTGCTCCCTTCTCCCCAAGGCCTGCCCACCCGTTGGCGCCTCCAACGCATTCACCAGGTGTCTCTCTCAGCCCCGCACGCACCGGCCTCATGCCTAGGTGATAAGTGTTGCCCAAACAGATGCGGCAGCCCAGATTGTCCAGCTGTGCCGCGGTAACTCCCTTCATGGTCCCTTGCGTCCCCACGGGCATGAATACCGGCGTAGCCACCGTGCCGTGTGGCAAGTGCAGCTCGCATGCCCGAGCTTTACTGCGGCTGCACTCGGCCACCACCCGTAGGGTCAGGGCTGCTGGGGCCCGAGTCCCCAGACCGCTTGCGGAAGCCGCTATTGCTGCCATTGATTCAGGACACCTCATGGACAAGGGATCCTTGGGCGCCGCCATATTGCTACTTGGTCACATGGTCTGAGCAGCAGGCGGAAGGCGTCTCGGAACCATAGCAACGGGCTTCCGAGGTTTCCTAGATAGGCCCTTAATTTTTTTTTTTTTGAGGCCCCAGAACTAGAGTCTACCAAATTAATATATGTAAACTGATTGGAACATCAGTGTTTGAATTCCGGAAATTACGCGGCCATAATTTTTTTTCTTACTCCGCCTTTCCGACGAATCCTATCCTGGGTCAAATGAGGAAGCTGCCACTAGGTGCGCTGTGCCGGGAATTGTAGTTTTCTGCAAGCTATTCTAGGAAGGCCTACTTAGAAAAAATCGACAGGCCAATGTGAAAAGTATGTTCATTTGAAGCCCTGAGTCAGAGGATCCTTAAGTAAAAGGCACCCATAGATGTATTTCTAGTATGCACGTCCTGATTACAAATATTTTACTAAAATTGAACAACAGACTGTCTTGGGAACTCATGAGTTCCTTTTCACTGCTGCTCTTAACAAAAGGCTGGATAACCAATCAGTTGAGATAAATATTTTTTAAAAGTCAACTGTGTGCCAAGCAATGTGCTAAGCATGCAAATACAAAAAAGAAAGCTAGTGGGGGGAAAACACGAAAAGTGAAAAGGGGATGGGGGGGGGGGTGGAATTGTGGAAGGAAAAGTACCAGATGAAGGGGCCTTGAAGTCCAAAGGAAGGAAGCTGAATGGGAAATTAGGAGATGACTAAACTGAGAGTCTTGACTGGGAGTCTTCTTTAAATAGAGGTTTGGGGAAGACCTCTCCACCGCATCCCCTACTGGGGGAGGGGAAGAGTCCCAGATGCAAAGGGGTGAGTACCAAGGCTTAAAGGATCTTGAAGGATCATAAAGTTGCTGGGGTCATGATGTCCAAAGCAGTGCAGGTAGGTGGGAAATGACCATCTTTCAAAGCTCAGGGATCCTTGTTCAGTTCAGGTATGTATATCCATTCCAATTTAGAGATTCTGAGATTCTGTGAATTACTAAATAAGCATCGTAAATTTTGATTCTCCCCAGCAGGGGACGCACATTTTCTGAGGGAGTCCTAATCAAGAAGTGATTTCGAGACCTTAATTAAACGTTAACAAATAAGAACAAAGAGCTAAATTGATCGACAGATGTGTTTCTCAATCCCTGCCAATATTAATACTAGAAACACCGCCCCATTTCTTGCTCTAGTTAACTAATAGAATGACAGTTATTTTGGCCAATGGAGTTAACTTAAAGAATCGGGCTACTGTGTAAATGTTTATTTGCCAATCACATTTGACTTTGTGAGTGAAGTCCACTAATCTTACTGGTTTGCTAAACCGACAGGCAGTTAATCGTATCAATGAAAACGCGAAGTTAAGACTAAAATAGGCGGAACTTACCTGCTATTTCCCGAAACACCGCCCCCGACATTGACAACCAGGTTCTTCAATCCAATGGGTCTAGAGAATAGTGACAGTTCCTTTATCCAATGAATACTCGAGAAAAGAAAAAGGGGTTAGGACATTTTCTCCCTTAACCATCATCGGTAAGCCCCATACCTCTCCTTCCATTGGATTCTGACCCAGAGTGACAGGGCTGGTGGCCAGTAGTCAGAGGTCTGTAGGGTTTGTGGGCGAAGCATTAACTGGGAAGGCCAGCCCCGTGTGCGTATGGGGCGGGAGGTCGCTCGGGTCGGGTGTCGCCTGAGAACCGGATGAGGCGGCGACTGTGAGACGAAGTTTGGAGTCGGGAGTTGGGCTGAGTCCCGGGGGAGCAACCGCCGGCGCGCGGGACAGGGTCGTTGGAAGGCTGGGGCAAGCTCGCGGGCCGCGAGGGGGGAGTCGCCGCCGCCGCCGTCACCATGGGGAACCGGGGGATGGAGGAACTGATCCCGCTGGTCAACAAGCTGCAGGACGCGTTCAGCTCCATCGGACAGAGCTGCCACCTGGACCTGCCGCAGATCGCCGTGGTGGGGGGCCAGAGCGCCGGCAAGAGCTCAGTGCTCGAGAACTTCGTAGGCCGGTGAGTCGAGGGCGGGCTGCGCCGGCGGCGGAAGATGGGCGCTCCCCCTCCCCGCGGGCCCTGCTCGCTCCGCCCGGGCGCAGGCGGCTTGAGGAATGGGCCCTGGACGCGCCCGGCTGCGCCGCTTGCGTAAGCAGCGGGCAGAGCTGCGGGTGGAAGAGCTCCGCTGGCGAGCGCGCGTGGACGGCGTAAAGGGGGCAAAGGGATGGGCTCCGGCCTAGGCCCCCTCACCCGGGGGGCGGGGAAGGGTCATCCGGGGGTCACTTGGACCCCGCGCGGCCTCCGTCCTTTGACTGGCTGCGAGCGTCGCCCACTCCTCCCCCCTGAGGAGGACCCTGTGTCCGACCGGCAGGTGTCCGACAGGCGTCTGACAGTCCGCCCTGTCCGGAGCTACTTGGTGTCCGCCTTTGAGGGGTTGGTAGAGTGGAGAACAGGCCTCCATTGATAGAGAGCTGGAGGGCATCTAGGTCAATCTCTTCAATTTACAGATGAAGAAACTGAGGCTCAGGGCGGTTAAGTGACATACCAAGGTCACAGTTATCTCCCCTAGTTTTATCAGTGTGTGTTTGTGCTGGGTGGAGGGATTGCCCAGCCCTGCTGAAGCCCCTGAGAAAAACAAACAAAAAAACCCTTCTAGTGCCTTTGTTGCCATTATCCCCGTAGGTTTGGCTAGAGCTCTTGGTTGTTTTTTTTTCTCTGCCGACTGCCGGCCTGGATTAGTTAACTGCTGCGGTTCTAGTTATCTTGGCTCCTGGAATTTGAGCTGTCGATGGAAGAATAGTGCTGAGAGACTGGTTCCAGGGATTCATAACGGATCTATAGAGATGACAACTCCAGATCCATGACCATCTCGCCCTCCTCAGTTGCCCAAAAATATTGAAGAGCATAGGTTCTCCGGAAAACTTTAAAAGATAAGTTTATTGGGTCTAGGGCCTGGATTCAAAGTGGACTCTCCTAGTGGAGAGCTGCTTCCCCCTGCCCCCAATCCTTCCTTTTCCTTGTCTAAGGGAAGCTAGAGCCGCATGTCTTTTTTTTTTTTTTTTTTTTTTTTTTTTCCAAGAAGGGCTCTTGAAGTCAGATGTTTAACTTCCCTATTCTGGGAAGACTGCCTAACTGGTCTTATGTGTAGTCTCCCTACATCTGTACTTACTGATGCATCCGATCTCACTGTGGCCAGCATCTTCCTGAGGACCCACTCTGTTTCTACACGGTTAAGTTTACAGAGAAAGTAATAGCTGTGCCAATGGTACAGAAACCCAAGTTAAATAGTTGATATTTTACCTTTAGATTTATTCAAAGCATTTTGATTTTATTGTTGTAAACCTTTTCTGTCTGACAGTTTGACATTTGGTAAAATCTTGTTCTTTTTGATGATATAAGATTTACAAAATGTTTTATCCACCATTTCATTTGATCCTCAAATCAGCATTTGAAGTATATATTGTTATTCAGTAGGATCCAACTCTTTGTGATTCCCTGGAACATAGCCCACCACTGCAGACCATGGGATTTTTTTTTTTTTAACCCTTACCTTATGTCTTGGAGTGAATACTGTGTATTGGCTCCAAAGCAGAAGAGTGGTAAGGGTAGGCTGTGGGGGTCAAGTGACTTGCCCAGGGTCACACAGCTGGGAAGTGTCTGAGGTCAGATTTGAACCCAGGACCTCCTGTCTCTAGGCCTGACTCTCAATCCACTGAGCTACCCAGCTGCCCCACCATGGGATTTTTTTGGCAAAGATACTGGAGAGGTTTGCCATTTTCTTCTCCACTGGATTAAGGTAAACAGAAGTTAAGTGACTTGCCCAGGATCACACAGGTAGGAAGTGTCTGAGGCTAAATTTGAAATCCGGTCTTCCTGACTCCAGGCCCATTGATATATAACTGTGTTCAAGGATATACTACAGACAGTATGTTAAAAAGTTAGAGGAAACAGGCCCAAAAGGTTAAGTGACTAGACCACTGAGTTGTACCTAATAAATAAGGTAGTATTTGAACCTCAATGTCTGCAGTCTTGGGTCACAGGCTCTTTTCATTATGCTCTGTACTATCTCTTGGCTATTAAATGCATTCATTTAGTTCTACTGCCTTTCTTCCTTGGAATGATAAATAATAAAATTGATTCTGGTTTGAAAACAGTTAAAATTTAAAAAATTCGCAAGTACTCTACACTAGCAGACAAATAATATTGAGGAAAAAAATTAATTTCGAATATATGCTAACCAAGCTAGTCAGTCTTATAAAAATCCTGTGCAGACAGGCAGTTGCTTATAGGTGGTGAATTTTCTTCTGCAATTTCTTTTGGCCTTGGCATAGAGACATTCCATTTAGCTTGGTGTGTATATTTTTGAGTTTGGTGACAGGAGAGTGACTGTGACAGGCTATGAATGAATTGACTTGGGTGGTTTTCAGATTTCTTCACTAGATGGGAGGGGTGGTATTTAGTACTGATAAAAGAGGTTCATTTTCCATCTCTCCCCCTCCCCACCCAAACTGGGTCTGTATTCACTTCCTGCCACTCAGCCCTGCCTCCCTTGAGGCCTCCTTGCCATGTTTGGAGTGAATGCATTAATTACACAGTTCTCATTTTATTTCTTCATTATGAAAGCCAAATGGCTAAGCTCTTCATTTTGGTTATCTTCATATCAAATCCTATAAACAGTCTCATCATTATCATCTATTTCCAAAAGTATTGTCCAAATACAAGCTTTCATTCAATTGTTGTTCAGTCATTTCATTTAGCTCCAACTCATCTGTGACCCCATTTGAGTTTTTCTTGGCAAGGATAGTAAAATAATTTGCAATTTCCTTCTACAGTTTTTTTTTTTTTAGAAGAGGAAACTGAGGCAAACAAGGTTAAGTGACTGACTATGGCCACATTTGAACTCAGGAAAATGCCTCTTCCTGACTTCAGCCCCAGCACTCTATCCACTTGAGGACACCTAGCTACCTATATTTCATTTGTTACTACCTTCCTGGTTCTGTCTTAGTAGCCTTTCAATAGATCTTCCTACTTCTATCTTTTCCTTTTACTATTCACTATTTACATGCTTTATCAAACTTGTCATTATGTATATCATTACCTTTGCCCCAAAGCCTTCATTAGTTCCCTATGATCTACAGGGTAGAGTTCACATTCTGTAGTAGTCTAACATTCAAGGTCTTCAGTAGCTGTTGTCCTTTTCAACCTTAACTCATGCTACTTACTCTCTTTGTAAACTATCATGGGAACTAAGCTGAAAAGAACCTTGGAGATCATCTAGTCTGGCCCCCTTGTTGTATGGGTAAGGAGACTGAAGCCTAGGAATGTCAAATCACTTGACCAAGGTCATACAGGATCAGGTGGGATTTGAATCAAGGTTCCCTAACTGCTGTGCAGCTAAATCAAATTCAATCTCATTTGAGCCCAGAATTCCCTTCCTTGCCCTGCTCCCTTGGAATTCTCTCTCATCCAGGTCAAATGTTGTTCCAGGAATCCTTTCCTGATTTCACACACTCCCACCACCCCTTGGGTCTCACATAACATTTTGTTGATACCTCTCATGCACTCACCATTTCTTATTTGATTTAGTCCCAAATGGGAATGAACTTTTTTCTATTGAAAGTGTTCCCATGAATGTTTTCTGTGAGATGTTGTTCTGTAGGACAAAGAGCATTGAGATGAATATGGAGGCCTAGGTTTCCTCTCAACTTTACTGCTAACCAGCTAGGTTACTTTAGCAAGTCACTAAGCCTGTTTTGCACTCCTTTGTTTTCCTCAACTGAAAATGATAGGGTTAGACTGGAGAATATCATGCGGCATGTGAGCTGCCCCCCTACCCCAGACAGGGTAGAGAGGAAATGCTCCTATTGGGCTGCTGGGTAGGGGAGAGGGGTGTTTCCCACTGGGAGATGGGGAAGGGAGCAATCCCCTCCGGCACATGTGCCATAGGTTTGCCAACAGGACCCTAAGGTTTGGGGAGGGCAGGGCCATGATCAGACTATACTTTAAGAAAATCCCATTGGCTATATGTGTTAACCTCTTGTGGACCTATATAACCTTAGAGTTGGGTTGTCAGGATCTATACAACTGCCTTGCTTCCCTTTGCTCTGTCCATTTAACACTTTGGTTGTAATTTTTAGCTGGAAATGGAGCAGACTTTTAGCTATTTAGTTTAAAATTGAAGTTTATTTTACATTTCTGCTAACCTGGTATGAGATAATGTTACATAAAGATTTCAATAATGAAATGCCTGATTTTAAAAAGTAGATTCATTTTGAATCACATTTGAGAGCTAATTTGAGTGCCTAGGATTATTCAGTAAAAAATGCCTCTCTGGATTTCAGCACCACCATGTTGTAACACCCTTCTGTTTGAGGGTTAGATTTTTTCATGCCAAGGTGATATTTTCTGAATGGTTGATCAGAATGAATTTTTTGAGGTAGCCTGAAGTTCATTAGCTGTCCTACTACTTTGTGGTCATTAATGTTTGTGGCTTCAGGGGAATAATACATAGCATATCTCAATGTTTTTTTAATGTGGGTTGAGAAGGCAGTTTATCAAATAAAATCATATTTTGAAAGTAATTTGCATCTGGGCTGAGTGTTAAGTGGCCTAGTATTAGCACAACTTGAATCAAAGTGACAAAATTACAGGCATCTCAAATAGGTTAAAAATGGAAACATCCACCAACCCTTCATTTATAACGGTTCTGAAAGGCACTACTGTAATTAAGCCCATTTAGTGTGAAAGCTTTAGAAAATGAAACCTTTATTAAGAGATATTTATAGGGTATTACTGAACACTATATGATTTTTCTAATGACTTATCAAGCCTGCATATGCGATTAAAGGCCACTTCTTTAAGCCTCAGTTTCTTCATTTGCAAAATGGGAATAATTGTACCTTTCCTACCCTCTTGCAGTAAGGTTCACATAAAATCATGTAGGTAAAGTGTTCTCTAAGCTTTAGTGTCAGATGATTATTTTGTTTTATTTTTTTTTTAAACCTTTACCTTCTGATTTAGTATCAATTACTAGGTTTTGATTCCAAAACAGAGGACCAGTAAGGACAAGGCAATTCGAGTAGAGTCACTTGCCCAGAGTGTCACAGCTAGGAAGTGTCTGCAGCTGGATTTGAACTCAGATCCACCAGACTGCATATCTGGCACTCTATCCACTACCTAGCTGCCCCTCAAGTGATAAGCTTTAAAAGCTATACTTCTTCCCATAGCATTTCCCGCCTTGGTTTTTTGTTACTATTAATGATTGCCACTGATTCTTGCTTGAGGTCAAGATTCCTGCTCAGTGTCTACTTCATTCTAGCTGAAACTTGGACATTAGAACAAAATGGTATGCATTGTATGAAAATATTGCATAGTATAAAAACACGTCAGTTTTCAGTATGGGAACCAGAATCCCCTGGATAGCATTTGATGAATAAGTTATGTCCATTCCAGCTAAGATTTTTTATTTATTAGATTGGCCACACTCCCTCATTCCAAAAAACTACTACTGTTAAAAAAAAAAAAAATCTGCCCTCAAGGCACAGTGGGTTTTGTATGGCTTTTCAGGTTGCCTATGGTGGGCCATTCAGTATGATAGCCAGGGCACAAATGAATCTCACTCTGGCTTGGACAGTATACCTCAGTTCTGGAGGAAGTCAGACCTCAGGGACCAGTAGTTTTCTTCTTCCTTTTTTTTTTTTTTTAAACTCTTGCCTTCTGCCTTAGAATTGTTACTGGGTATTTGTTCCAAGACAAAAAGGTGACATGGACTACACAGTTGGGGTTAAGTGACTTGCCCAAGGTCATACAGCTAGAAAGTCACTGAGGCCATATTTGAACCTAGGACCTCCCATTTTTAGGCCTGGCTCTCTGTCCACTACACTGGTGATTTTTTAAACTTTTTAAATTTTTTCTTTTCTTTTCTTTTCTTTTTTTTTTTTTTTTTTTTTTTTTTTTTTTTTTTTTTGCAAAACTGTCAGTTGAGAATGATTGCTGAGTTTATTATCTGGTTAGAAATGAGGCCTGTTTGTTTCTCTTCCCAGTTGATTTCAGCACTTTTCATGTACATTTCCACTTTGCTGAGCATGGTTGGGCCTGTGGACTTTGATAAAAGTGCAGCCTAAGACAGTGGAAAACTACCTGGACAAAAGTTAAAAAGGGCCCAGGTTCAAGCGCAAGTCATTTAACCTTTCTTTTCCACATTAGAGGATCATGATACTTAAAATGCTTACCTCACAAACCAGTCATGAAGATTCACCTGAAGTAATGTTATTTTGTTGTTTAGACATTTTAGTTATGTCTTATTCTAAATTACCCCATTTTGGGATTTTCTTGGCAAAGATATTGGAGTGGTATACCATTTCCTTCTCCAGTTCATTTTACAGATGAGGAACATGGGCTAGCAGGATTAAGTGACTCACCCAAGGTCACACATTAGGAAGTATCTGGGGCTAGATTTGAACTCCAGGTCTGGCATTCTCCACTGCACCAACCAGCATCCTTGTACCATTGTGGGTCAGATTAGAGGGTCTATTGGTTGTCTCTTTTAGCCTCTCCTAGTTTCTGGGCCCTACTGTAATAGAACTATATCTGAAGCCCAATATAGTAGTCCCTGCCACTCCCTTGTTTACCTAGAAAGATTGGGTGGAAAGGTTAGGAACAGGTGTGGCTAGGTATCCAAGCTGGACCTGGAATTTCTTTGGTATAGGAAACTCCCTTAGGAGGAAACTCCCTCTGTGCAGGTTCTCTGTTACAAAAGTCCTAGCTAATTGATTGCCTAGATCCCAGGGTCACTTGGCCAGTATATGTCAGAGGCAAGATCTGAATTCAAGTCTTTCTAGCTTTGAGGCCAGTTCTTGTGTGTCTAATTGCTATTAAAGCTATAGTCATTATACATTAAACTCCTATTCTGAGCCAGGAACTAGGCTAAGATCTAGGGTTACAACAGTAAGGCAAAAGACAGTCCCTGCTCACAATTGAAATGAGAGAGATAACATGCAGACAACTGTTCCAACAAACATATATAGTATAAATTAGAAATAATCAACAGAGAAAGGCACTAGGCTTCCTGGAAAAGGATTTTGTCTGAGACTTCAAGAAAGCCAGGAAGTAGAGATGAGTAGAGAATTATAGTGAAAATGGCAAGAGGCTGGAAATGGAGTGTCTTTTTTTGAAGAACTTCAAGGAGGCCAGTGGATAGAAGAGCACAATAGCAAATGTTGAAGTATAAAAAGACCTAGATGGGTGGTGGGTGCTTTGCATGTCTGGAGATTATAGGGAGCCAGTGAAGTTGATTGAATAGAAGGGTCTTTGGCAGTTAAGTGGAGCATAAACAGGAGTAGGGAGAGACTTTTGGTAAGGACACTGACCAACAGCCTATTGCAGTAGTTGAGGTTTAAGGTGACAAGAATCTGCCCTGAATCGGCACTGTTATAGGAGAGAAGAGGGAATATAAGAGAGAGATGTAGGAAGCTAAAATCAACAAGCCTTGGCAGCAGATTATGGGGCGAAAGAGTGAGGAATTTGAGAATGACACTTGAGTTTTAAGCCTGGGTAATTGGGAGGCCAGTAGTGCCTTTGAAAGTAATAGGGTGGGACCTTCTAGGTCAGTGGATTGAGAGCCAAGCTTAGAGAGAAGTCCTGTGTTTAAATTTGGCCTCAGATACTTCCTAGCTGTTTGAAAAGTCACTTAACCTCCCCCTCCCACCACATTGTCTAGCCCTTACTGCTCTTCTGCCTTGGAACCAATACAGTTTTGAGTCTAAGACAGAAGGCAAAGGAAGGAGGAGGAGGAGAAAGAAAAAAAGAATTAGGAGGAGGTCAGGTGATAAAGTCAAGGAACAAGCTGAAAATTGGGATGAAATACACCATAAATTGAGAGAGCATGCCAAATAGGGCTTTTCATCTAAGCCCAATTATGACAAGGGTGTGGAAAACAAAAATTTCACAAACATCTATTAAGCACTTCTACTAGGAAAGGAACTTAGATTCCACTGCTACGATAAAATGGGATATGACAGGTAAGGAAGGCAGGTGCAAAGGCTTCTTGTTAGAGATGAAACCTTAAATAAGTCTAAATAGGAATCCAGTTGGGGAAAGTTATAAATGCATAACTCAGGTTTCCCTCAACCTTGCAGAAGTTACTTCATGCTCAGCCATCTGGGGCTAGTGGTATAGCTGATATTTGCACCCTAGTGCTCTGCCCTTGAGAAATAGAGAAGAAACTTGTATTTGAGATTTTGAGCCCTGGGTTAGCAAGATCTTACTGGAGAATACTTGGGAAGCAAGTGGCAAGGTACAAGGTCTGATGCCAGATCCTTGGCATTCCCTTCCCAGAGGAACACTGTTAAACCTAAGTTGTTCAGCTGCTGATCATGGCTTTCTGAGATCAGACCACAGTGGATAGGTGTACTGGGGAATTCCAAAAGATCAGAAGGCTCTGGAATTGCTTGCTTTTCTGTGGGCAGTTTATTTGTGACGGAATGCATGGAAGAGAGGCAAACACCTTGAAGAATTATATTTCCCCTAGCACATACTCCCCCTGATAAGAGCCCTACTGAGTTAAGTAACTGGAAGATAGTCTAGAAGGTAGCCACACCCTTTGGGTGTCATCTCCTTAAGGAACCCTTCACACCTTATAAGATGGAGAATCCCACTGGTGTACTTCATCAGGAGATTTGTCTTCTGCCTCCATAAGATTTTGAGTGCACAAGTCTCAGAATGGGGCCACAAACCTAGCAGAAAGAAAGCCAAATATCTCCTGGCTAGAAATTTGAAGTTATTTTCTTCGGTTATGAGAAGGGATCCAAATATAGAATAAGATCAAAGGTCTGTCTTTAAAAAAAAAAAAACTTGAATTTTTTCAGTATTTGACATTCTGTGTTTCTGTAACAGTTTTGATGTGGTCTGAAGTGTCCCACTAAACTCTGCAAAGTAGCCATAAACAATCAAAAGGACATGGAAACAAGGATAGTTGTTTATTGTGAAGCCACCTTTCAGATAAGACATATGGATTGCTTGGATTTATAATGATGAGAAAACTCCTTACATCACATAACCCAAGTCCTTGGTTAAGGGGGTTCACACACCCAGTCACATAGGACTAGGTTCAAACAATGCCCAATTTCCACTATCATTGCCTTCCTTAGAACCTTAGAAGAAAGCAAAATATAACCAGAAGTTGCCCCAGTGTGTTTAATATATCATTAGCATCCTATTTACATTGCAGTTTGTTCCTTCCCAGTAGGCAAAGTGAATCATGGGTAAAAGCCACACAGACTGAAGTAGAAAGGGCAACAACCACCAAATAGGTAACTTTCTTGGTAACTAATCAAGATAAAAAGCCTTCCTAAAGACCCCTTAAACACTTCCTTACTTACTCACCCACCTCCCTTCCTGGCTCTACTATATACTCTCTTCTAATAAAGCTTGTTCCTTCAACATGGAATAGACCTGAGCTGTCATATTCAAGACCCTAATTTCATGGTGCCCACATCATTTCCATTTTCACTGTTGGGTTGTTTTGTTTTGTTTTTTCAGAAATTCGGAAAGAAAGGGACTAACCCTAGCATTTTAACTTTTAAAAATACATTTGTCAATAGCTTTTCCTCTTTACATTACTATTTTTCCCACTGTATTTTCTCTCACGCCTCTCAGAGAACAATCCATTATAGCAGAGTTTGAAAAAGTAACCAAAAAATGGTTGTGTAAAAAAAAAGTCCAACATCTACAGTATCCCATATCCCTGGATCACCGTTTATGGAAGTGAATTGAGAGGTTATCTTCTCCTTTGAAATCAAATTTTTATTCTGCCTTAGAACCAATGCAGAATATTGATTCTAAGACAGAAGGAAAGGGTTTTTAAAATAAATAAAAACCAAATTGAATATTTAAAATTCTATACAGAATTTAGTTTTGATTGTTTTATTGTAGTTATTGTGTATTGTTTTCCTGGTTCTCCTTTACTTTGTATCAGCTCATCTAACTCTTAACATGCTTTTCTATGTTTATCACTTTCACTGTTTCTTAGAGTATAGTAATATCCATTACATTCATGAACTATTTATATAGCCATTCCCCAGTTGATAGGGATCTACTTTGACCCAAGTTTTTTGTTACTACAAAAAGTGCACCAAAAATATTTTGGTGCATATGAGGTCTTTCTTTTTATCATTGACCTCCTTTGCGTATATGTTTAGCAGTGAATGGAATCTCTGGGTTGAAAGATAAGGAAATTTTAGTCACTTTCTTTATAGAATTCCACTTTACATGTGTTCACTTTGATAGCCATGGGCTAGTTTCATTGCAGACCATGTTTCTTCCTTTTTAGTGGGATTAGATACAAAAGTGGAAAGATTTATGGTTCATTTTGGGTGGCTTGGAGAAATTAATACTTAGGCTAGTGTAGACCAAAAATAAATAGATAAGGCATTCCTACAGGAAACTAGCCATTTTGTTTTTTGCAATTCAAGGGTCCTAAAAATGTTTATAAAGAATTATCTCTACCACAACCCTAACATCTCTCAGTCTTACATCTCCAACTGCTTTTTGGACATTGAGTTTGAGAACTGGCTATCTCAGAAACTCACACCATGTCCAAATCTGAATTCATTATCTCACCCCACAAAATCCTCCCTTCTGCACTTTCTTATTACCTTTGAGGGTACCACCATCTTGTGTGGTTCCAGCATGTGTCCTGTTTTCTACTTGTTACCACCCCTATATCCAGTCCTGTGGATTTTGTCTTGGCAGCATCTCCTACATTTCCCATTCTCTCCTGAAGCTGCCACAATTCTGGTCCAGGCCCTCGTTACTTCTTGCCTAAGTAGCCTTCTGGTTGAGCTTCCTGCCCTATATCTGTCTCCTTTCCATTCAAGGAACCCTACCAAAAGTGGAAGTCTTGACTATGTAACCCCTCCAAGTCAATAAACTCTAGTGGTTCATTCCCTCTAGAATCAAATCCCCTGTTTGGCTTTTAACTCTCTACATAACCAGGCCTCTTTCTACCTTTGCATCCTTCTTACACTTTATTTCCCTAAAAGTACTTTTTGTTCCAGTGACTGACCTCCCTGCTGTTCTTTAGAGAAGATATGCCATCTCCTGATTCCAGGCCTTCAATGTATTTTCACTGTCCCCCATGCCTGAAATGACTTCTCTCCTTCCTTTTTGTCTCCTGAATTCTCTAGCATCCTTCAAATCTCAGGTAAAATCCTACTTTCTTCAAGAAACCTTTCCACTGGATAAAGCTCCAAATTTATCCTGAAGGTATCTTATTTGCATGTTGCCTCCCCTCTTCAACTGTGTTCCCTCCTTGAGGTCTGGACGTTTTTTTTTTTCTTTGTATCCCCAGCACTTAGTATTGTGCTTGACACATTGTAAATGAAGATTGGCAGTTTAGAATGACTTTTAAAGTAGGGTCTTTCCAGAAGGCTAGACCTTCATCCAGGTCACAGCAAGGGTATCCCACAGGACCCTTTGTGCTACTTCACTTGATGATCATCAACTCCCTTGGATTTAATTATCAGTGCTCCAGATATCTCAAATCTACCCTATCTCCCTAATCTCTCTGCTGGTCTCTAATCTCTCATCTGCAACAGTCTTTCAGACATCTCTCCCTCTAAACTCTCCCTGACTCTCACAAATCTATTATCACAGAGGACAAGACCATCTTCCCAGTCCCTCAGGTTTACAGTCTAGAAATCATTCTGGATTCCTCACTATCTCACTTCCCATATCCCAAGGCCTTTGCAACCTTGACTTTTCTGACACTGCCTACCACTTAAATACAAGCGCCCCCATCCCACCTCACTTCTCTCTCCTTTCTCTCTTCCTCTCCCTCTCCCTCCCTCTCCATGTTCCTCCCTCATCGAATACAAAATGCCATTTGGCATTCAGATCCCTTGTAACCTAGACCTCTCCTTTTCCAGTCTTCTTATACCTTACTCCCTGCTGTGTACTCTTCTGTGCTATGACTGGCTTACTGGCTGTCCCATGAACATTTTCTTCTCTTTTCTCCCTTGCCTGGAAGGCTCTTCTTCTTCATCCTCACCTGCTGGTTTCCCTGACTTCCTTTAATCCCCTACTAAAATCCTATCTTCTTCCTGTTGCTTTTCCCTACCCCTCTTAATTCCAGTGCCCTTCCTCTTTTATTATTTCCTATCTATGCTATATATAGTTTGTTTATAAATTTTTCCCCTTGTCTCCCTCTTTAGGCTGTGAACTCCCTGAGGGCCCAGTCCACCCTTTGTCTCTTTTTAACCCCCCCCTTGCTTAACACAACGCTTGGCCCATTGTGGAGCACTTAAATGTTTGTTTGACTAACTGTGAAAGAAGTTTTGACTATAGTTTGACTTCCTGATTTGTAAGTAGATTTTTTTTCCCGATCAGCTGAATGAAGTCTGTGGAAGCTTCTGATGAGGACAGAAAGAAAATTTGAATGATTTAGGGTGTGACCTCACCTGTGAGGAGTTTAAAGCATTTACACACATTACCAAACATAGTTACCTTTAGCTGCCTGAGTAGTGGGTGTGGCATCTTTAGCTAAAGGACTTGGAGAGGTTCAGTTTGGGCTCACCAGTCCCTTTTTTCTTTCAAACTGATTTCTACATCTACTTGATGAAGCACTGTCCCCAGGAGTTTTAATGTATCTTTTTCAAGAAGAAATACATTAATTGTATGTATGAAACTAAAATTATAAATGTCACATTATCAAGACTTAGGCATAGTTGAATATCAACTTCTTGGGATACCAGCTTCTCTTTTTTCTGAGCTGATCTAGCATGGTCTAGTGGGGAAGTTGCCAAACTTAAGGTCAGAGGACCTAAGTTTGGATCCTGGCTATGCCAATTACTGTGTAACTTCAGAGCCTACAAATCCTACAAAAATTTCCTAACCTTAGGGGGCAGCTGGGTAGCTCAGTGGATTGAGTCAGGCCTAGAGACGGTCCTAGGTTCAAATCTGACCTCAGACACTTCCCAGCTGTGTGACCCTGGGCAAGTCACTTTGACCCCCATTGCCTACCCTTACCACTCTTCTGCCTTGGAGCCAATACACAGTATTGACTCCAAGACGGAAGGTAAGGGTTTAAAAAAAAAATTCCTAACCTGTAAAATAAGGAGATGAGATCAGATAATCTCCTAGTTCCTTCTAGCTATAATTCTATGATACAGTAATTCTGGTGACTGCTTTTGATCCAGGTTTTTACTGTTTTTTTAAAGCCCAACCAAAGATCAGGACCCACCTTCCTGCCCCCTCTCCACCTGTTTTTGTTTCCTGAGTTCAGCAGTTGTTCCAGCTGAACTCTCCCTGTCTGCTTGATCTTGGCATCCATCTGCAGGCCCCACTTTCCTCTTTTCCTGTTACTCTTACCTCTACCCAGAATCTAAGTGCCCTTTCTAGAGTTGAATTATACTGGGGGAAAGAATTGACAATTTCAGAAATAATACATTAAAGTTGTTAGAAGTACCAATAAATAAATTACTCAAGACTAAATGTCTTAAACTTCCTAAAGTTTTCTGTTACTTCCTCAGGCCTGCTTCTTCAGATTATGATAAGGATGACTTTGCACAGTCACTGTGCAAAACTGATAAGCATTTAAATGCTTAGTGATTGATTCCTAGAGAGCTCCAGTTTTAAAATTCTATACTCCATTTGGAATAAATCCTGCATCTTGGTTCTGAAATCCCAGCTAATTCTCAAAAGCTTTTTGACAATTAAGTGGCACAGTAAATTGAATGCTGCACTTGGAGTCAGGAAGATCTGAGTCCACATTCCACATTCAGCCTCAAACACTGTGTGACCTTTATGTCTTAATTAGGGTCAAATTAATGTCAATAAATACATGCCTGAGCTTTGTTGAAAAGATAGTGGGCAGTGGCTATGGTTTTGTATCCAACAGGTCTGTCAATTTGTTTTATCTTATTGTGTGACCCTGACCAACTCATCTCACCTCTATCTGCCTCTGTTTCCTCTTCTGAAAAAATAGGGATAAGAATAATACCTGCCTCTTGGTTGTTTTGAGGATCAAATGAGATAGTAACTATAAAAGTAGTTTTTAGCACAGTACTTGACACATAGTAAATGCTATGTAAACGTTAGCTATTATTGTTTATCATCATCATTATTATTTTTCAAGGTTAGGATAAAATGAGATGATATATGTAAAGTGCTTTGCCTTTTGTAGAAGGATTATAATCTCCTTTTTAGTTTCACTTAAATTATGAAGAAATATTTTCCCTAGCCTAAACTCTTTCCAGATTTTTCCTAGAAAAACACTGTATAAGATAAAAAGCAAAAGCCCCTTCCTTTCTAAGGAAAATCTATTAAAGATGGAAACCAGACTTTGAGCTGTGTGCATGTGGACAAGGCTAAAACTAGATTTGAACCTAGCTCCTGCTGACTCCAGGCCTGCCACTCTTATCTACTATGCCACCTAGCTTATATATTACTTATTGAAGCCAGTCAAAGCTAGGAGAAGTGCTCCTTGGTGATCACTGGCCCATTTTATAAATGAGGATACTAAAGGATAGAGATGTTTAAAATGACTCATCCAGTCATGCAACAAATGACAGATAATGGAGGTGGAAAGGGAGGAGTATTATATTATGAAATTAATAAACACCCTTCCCCCCCCCCAAAAAAAATACAAATATAAGAATCAGATCTTAGGTACAAATTAGAGAATCAAATCTTAAGGCAAATCTTTAGCATTTGCTCTTTATCCCTTTCCAGTCTCTTCTACAATGCTGCCACCTTTGGGTTTGGTTGACCTTTTTAGTATGGTGTTTTTTTTTTAATATTATAATATGTCAATTTCTGTGAACCAAAAATGACTTACTCTAAATGAAAGACCCAAAGTTCATATGGTTTAGACCATAGAGATTACCTGATCCAATCTCACTCCACCCCTACTTTACAGATGAAGAATTTTCAATCCAGAAAAGAGAAGTCTGTCAAGGTCTGACAGGCAGGCAGCCTGGGGGTGCCAGGTGCTATGGGAAGCATTTTACAGATGATCTTATTTGATCTTCATCACATACCTGAGAAATAGATGTTATTAATAATATCCCCACTTTATAGGTGAGGAAACTGAGGCAGACAAAGGTGAAATGAGATTGGCCCAGGGTCACACAGCTAGTTAAGTGACTAAGACCAGATTTAAACTCAGGTGTTCCAAGCCCACTTCTGTGTGTACTTTCCACTTCATCTTCTGATTCCAGGTCAAGGGATCTGAGAGAGGGGAGCTATCTCTGAGGTATGAGCTGATTCACACTGGGTACAGCACTAAGTTAGGAATGGTTAGTTCCTAAGCCAAATGGTTTCACAAGGGACAAGGTCCAAGAAGAAAAGAGCTCACTGCAGTGGTCACACAAAGGCCCTTGTGTCTGGGATCAGAGTACTACCACATGGCTGACTTGACCATTTTGTGCCATGTGATGGGGGAGGAGTGGAGAACAATAGAGTGGAAATGGGGAGAGTACTACCAGACAAGCCTTCTGAGGCCTTTGGGACAAGAAGTGAGCCCTCATCTGAGCCTTTGCTACAGCTTGGGAAGCATTGTGGTATATTGGAAAAATCGGATTATGGTGGCAGAGGACTTGGGTTCATATCCATGTTTGATTACTCACTATCAGTGTGATCTTGGGCAAATCACTTAACTTTTCTGGACCTCAGTTTGTTCATCCGTAAAATGATATGTAGAAGGTTGGTGTTGTTATGTAGATTCTAAAGAATTTGGCCTAGATGGCCTCTAAGGCCCCTGCCTGCTCTTGATCTATATATATATATCTTACAAAAAGGAAAGTATCTTAACTTTGACAGTAAAAGGTCAGGTGGATAATTGTTATTGGTTTAAAATGTCATTATTCAGAATATTTTTAATGTTGGGAAATGGCTGTTCTGTAACAGCTGGTTGGAAGAGGACCCTGAGCCATTACTCAGTGGGAGGAAAAGGTGGAGATGACATCCATTGTCAGCAACATATTACTAGGCTCCCACTTCCTCATCTGCACCCACTTCCTCTTATCAGAATCAGTGACTACAAAGGTTCAGAAAAGTTGTTTGGGGCTCTGAATCCTCCTGGGTGTGGTCTAAAGGACCTGAACATATATGAACTTGGTTTCTAGCCTGTTTTGTATTGCATTCCTGTGATCTTGAGATCACAAAATTCAAGAGTTGGAAGGGAGTTCAATGGCCATCTAGTCCAAAACAAAAGAAATCCTCCTTATAACATACTGTCTCAGCTTGAAGACATCCATAGAGGGAGAAAACATCACGTCTTGAGGCAACCCATTCCACTTTAGATCAGCTCTAATTATTAGGGAATTTTCTTTGACATCAAACTTAAATTGCCTCTCTGCTACTTCCTCCCTTTGTTCTTAGCTCTGCCATCTGGGGGAGAATTAAGTCCAATCCCTCCTCCATCTGACAGCTCTTCAAATACTGTAAGTTGGCTAGTGTGTCTCCCGGAGTCTTCTCTTTTTCTAGGCTAAGCATGCCCATTTCTCTCAGTTAATCTTCATATGACATGTACTCAAGCCTCTTCACCATTTTGGTTGCTCTCTCCTAAAAACACTCTCCAGTTTATCTTTCAGTGATTTTGTAAACTCTTGATGCCCCAACCTGATACAAGTGCGATGAAAAGAGAGTAGAGAAGGACAATGACCTGCCTTATTCCTGGAAGCTGTATTCCTATCAATGCAGTCCACGATCAAATGAGCTTTTTTGACTGCTACATCATGCTGCTGACTCATTGAACTTGCAGTCCACCAAAGCCACCAGATCTTTTTTTCAAACTGCAATCTAATGATGCCTCCCCTGACTCATTTCTCAAGTGTTTTGTTTTTTTTTTAAACTTCTTTGGTATTCAGCTGCAAGCATTTACATTTTTTTCCTTTTGAATTTTATCTTTCTAACTTTCTGCTACCTTGACAGTGAAACATTAACACCTATATGACTAGCCCTCAACCAGTTCCAGATCCAGTTGCATTATTGTCTAATTCTTCTCCATCTTCGCCACAAGAATATTATAATATATGTCATTTTAATCGTAAAGATCAATTCTCATTAATTTTACTTCTGTTCAAATATATTTCCTCCAACCCTCAGATTCAAGAATAGGGAAAATTACATGAAATTGTGAATCTCTGTTTTACAGCTTTTAAAATATACATATTTCAAATTTCATATGGAAGTTCCAAAAATGCTTTGCTTCTCTGTCTCATTTTCCATTTTCTTTTTTCTCTTATTTGTATGTTTAAATGATTCATAAATATTCTATTCTTTCTTTGTTTTTTTTAATATGATTCTCATTAACCTTGCTTCTTTTTAAACCCTCCTATTCAATAAGAAACTGAAAAATTTTTTCCCTTTCCTTTTATCCATTCTCCCTCCATAAGAAGGCAGGTAATATGAAATAGGCTATCATTATTACTTATTATTATATATAATACATATTTCCATGTTCATCATGTTGTGAAATAAGACATTAAATACACAAGAGAAAAATTCATGGAGGAAATAAAGTGAAGAATGTTACTTTTTTAAAAAAAAAAAATCCTAGGGGGCAGCTGGGTAGCTCAGTGGATTGAGAGCCAGGCCTAGAGACGGGAGGTCCTAGGTTCAAATCTGGCCTCAGACACTTCCCAGCTGTGTGACCCTGGGCAAGTCACTTGACCCCCATTGCCTACCCTTACCACTCTTCTGCCTTGGAGCCAATACACAGTATTGACTCCAAGACGGAAGGTGAGGGTTTAAAAAAAAAATCCTAAAGATCATACTGTGAAAAATTAGAAAAGAAGTAGATTCTATCATTCACAGGTATGGCTAGGATATATATTCTTAACCAAAGTGTATAGTAATTACAAAAGATAAAATGTATCCATTATATGAACCTGAAAGACTTCTGTGCAAAGAAAATTAATGCACCCAGGACAAGAAGGAAATTAGCCAAATTAGAAAAAAATCTTTGTATTAAATTTTTCTGATAAGGGTTTGTTATCTAAGATATAACCATTTAACATATACATATGACCAAAAAACATTCTTCATTAGATAAGTGGTAAAAGAATATGAACAAACAGTTCTCAGAACAATTACAAACTATTAAGGTGCTGAAAAATGGTCCAAATCCATAAATAATAAGAAATGCACATCAAAACAATCTTTTAAAAAAAAAAAAAAAACCTTTACCTTCTGTCTTAGGATCCATAATAAGTATTACTTCCAAGGCAGAAGAGTGGTAAGGGCTAGGCAATGGGGGTTAAGTGACTTGTCCAGTGTCACACAGCTGGGAAGTATCTGAGGCCAGATTTTGACCCAGAACCCCACCACCACCACCACCACCACCATGTCCAGGCCTGACTCACCACTGAGCCACCTAGCTTCCCCCAAATCAAAACAGTCATAAGAACTCATCTTAACCCTGACAATTGCCAAAGGTAACAATAGTAGGTAGGAACAGTTGCAGGGTTTGTTGGAAAATAGGCAAACTTGTACATTCTTGGTGGAGTAAATCAATGCAGCTGTTTTGAAAAGTATTTTGCAGTTATGCAAATAAAATGACTGAAATATTCAAATCCTAGGGCTCAGAATTCATATTACTATGTTTTTGCCTTAAGGAGACCATTGATAGAAAGTTCTCATATACATCAATATATTTAGAGCAGCACTTTTTATGACAGCAGAGTTGGAAACAAAGTAGATGCTTGTGGATTAGATAATGGCTATATTACTATGCTCTAAGACGTGATGAATGTTGCAAATACAGCAAAGCATAGAAAGATCTTTATGAATTGATGCAGGGTAAAGTAAACCTAACCAGGAACAAAATATCCACAATGATGATAAAAATATAAACAGGACCACCACCAAAAAAATCAAAAATGAATGTTGCAAAATTATAAACATTATAAAATTATAAAGTTTGTGGCTCAAAAGAAGAGGTGAGTGGTCCATCAGGGTCTACATTGCATATATCTTCAGTTTTTGTTTTCTTCTTTTAAAAATTTAAAAAAAAATTCATCTTTAAAAAATACTGTTTGTTATAGGATGGTTCTCTGAGAGGAGAAAGGGAAAGGATACTGGGGAAAACTGGTGATGTAAAAAAAAAAATCAACTTTTTTTTTGGGTGTGTGTGTGTGTGTGTGTGTTTTTTTTTAAACCCTTACTGTGTATTGGCTCCAAGGCAGACGAGTAGTAAAGGTTAGGCAATGGGCGTCAAGTGACTTGTCCAGGGTCACACAGCTGGGACGTGACTGAGGCCAGGTTCAAACCTAGGACCTCCCATCTCTAGGCCTGGCTCTCAATCCACTAAGCTACCCAGCTGCCCCAAAACTTGTTTTTAAAATAGAATGCTATGCAATACTTTGTCATATACTCTTCTAAAAGCTAGGTAAACCATCTACATTCTCCTTATCTGTTTGTTTAGTAATTCTGCCAAAAATGTCAATAAGGTTAGTCAGGCATGACCTGTTCTTGATGAAGCCAGCTGGCTCTTTATAATCGCCATTTCCCTGTCTAAATGTTTGCCAACCAGCTCTTTAATAATCTCTTCTAGAGTTTTTACAGGAATCAAGAGCAAGCTCACTGTTCTACAGTTTCAAAGACTTTCTTCTATTTTTTTTTTAACTGGGACAAGATTTTCTCTTTTACAATCTTGTCATCACTGAGAGTGACTGAGTAGTCAAATGTGCCAGTTCTTTCAGGATTTGAAGATGTCATTCATCGTAGCTTGAATTCACTAGGTGAATTTTAGGTGCCCATTAACTGTTTCCTTACTTACTCACTTTGGATATCAACTTCCTTGGAATCAGATTTTGTTCTGTGGTTGCTAGTGTAAAGTTTACTGTCTTTTACACTGGAAAGCAAATTAACAGTGGTGTTATCTTCTCTTTGTGATCATCCCATCATCTCTAAACAACCTCTCATAACAACCCTTACTTGATCGTCCTTCTTCTCTAGATAGCTTTTTTTTTTTTTTTTTTTTTTTTTTTTTTTTTTTTTAAATTTTAAGCCCTTAACTTCTGTGTATTGACTTATAGGTGGAAGATTGGTAAGGGTAGGCAATGGGGGTCAAGTGACTTGCCCAGGGTCACCCAGCTGGGAAGTGGCTGAGGCCGGATTTGAACCTAGGACCTCCTGTCTCTAGGCCTGGCTCTCAATCCACTGGGCTACCCAGCTGCCCCCTAGATAGCTTTTTAAAAGCTTTTTAAAAGCTTTTTTTTTTTTTTAACAGCTTCCTTTAGCAGCTTCGGTATATTCTGAGCTTTCCCATTTCTGGACACTGTTTATAGGAGAATCCTACATCCTATATTCACTTTCTGTTACCTGGCTAAAGTTCTGTCTTATGTATATCTCTTTTTAAAACCTAAGTTGGCAGTGGTATCCACATTAGCCTTTTTCAGACAACTCCAATTTTTCTTGCTCAGTGTAATTGTTTTATGGCTTCAGAATTCAATTTTTTAGTATCTCATTCTTCTTGGGCTGCCTTTGCTTAATACCTGAAGCATATTATTTCATTGGACCTTGTAAAGGCTGTTTTCCCAAAATCATGCCCTCATGTCAGACTATGCCCAGATGTCCACTCCTCTTGTCAAACTCTAGAATGGAATATTCATCTGCACTTCGGGTTCTCATCATTCCCACCCCAACTGGTTCTTAGAATTGGATCTAGTATAGAATTTCCCCTTGTAGAGTCTTTCCACCTTTTGAAGCAAAGAATTATAACCAAGGCCAGTCTGCTTTGGACAGAAAACAAGTTTCAGCAGCAGTCTCAAGCTGAATAAAGTACTAGACCTGGAGTCAAGAAGACCTCTATTAAAAATCTGGACATTTACTAACTGTGTGACCCTAAGCAAGTCACTTAACTTTTTTTTTTAACCCTTACCTTCTGTCTTAGAATCAATACAGTGAATTGGTTCTAAGGCAGAAGAGCAGTAAGGGCTAGACAATGGGGTTTAAGTGACTTGCCCAGGGTCACACAGTTAGGAAATGTCTGAACCTAGGACCTCCCATCTCTAGGCCTGACTCTCAATCCACTGAGCCACCCAGCTGTCCCCCCTCCCCCACTTAACTTTTGAGGGCCTGTTTCATCATCTGTAAAATCAGGACAATAATTGTACAAAATGAGATAATATCTGTAAAGTGAATAACAAACCTTAAAGCACTGCATAAGTTCTAGCTTTTATTATATCTGAATAATTGAAATTCTCCATCACTTCTGTATCATGCTTTTATACCAGGTTTGAGATGTTTCCTCAGCTCCTAGTCTGTTTCCTCGTTCTCTCTTTTAATGTTTGTTTCTTTTTCTTTTGACTTTTATTCAAATATTTTCCATCATACTTCCTGGATTTCCTCTCTCTCCCCACATTCCCATTTTACTTGTTTCTTTTAAATAAAGAATACCCCATGCAGAGTCATAGTAAGATCATAAGTTTCATTCCATCAAGTCTCAGTGATACCCAAGATGTTAAATTTGCCTCCTTGGGTTATTTCCTCTTGTCGTCTAAACTTAAGAGTTTTCTGTCTAGTTTTATGAGTTCCAATATTAACTTTTTGGAGAAATTTTATCTTCTGTGAATTTCTGAATGAAGAAAAATTCAGTGGTCTTCAAGTTTTTGCCTATGACTCTGTTACCATTGGCAGTACTTCTAGAAGGGTCACTGCCCATATGAATCCTCAAGTGGACAGTTGTTATCTAATTGATAAATCTTGGGAGGTTCTCATTGTGTCTTAAATATATATGCCAGGAAGTCAGTGGACTCATCTTCTGTTGTTATCAGGCCAGTAGGTACCTCAGTGCCCCTGAGCAGGCAGAGAGCTTGCAACATTTGAACCTCTCATCTGCACTGATCAAAAAAAGGAAGAATATACAGTAACACAATTCAATACAGAAATATATCTTATCCAATTTCTAAATAGGAGGGAAAAGTAATCGCCAATCAGCCACTACTTCCCCCTCTGGCCTTTACAAATGATGGCATCTGTGTCTCTTTTAGGGAAAGTTACTTCTTTCTCAAGGCATCCAGGACCCACCTCTTTATATATGTTTGTTTTTAGCTTCTAAAAAAGGGTAATTACTGAGATGGTTTAGCCATTACAGTAGGTTTAAAAATTCCCTTCAATCCAAGGGCACAGTGTCCTGTAAACTATAGTAGGAGTAAGTCACATGTCAGAGACACTTAAGTCTACAAGCACTCCTCCCCACCCACCCCCAGTCCCAATCGTCTTGTTCTTCCTCTTTGGAGTCTTCATGCCAATCCCCTTCAGTGGAGTTCTCGACCAAAGATCTCTGCAGCTTCTGCTGTCCTGCTGTTATTCCTCTGTCATGGCCACTACTCCTAGCAGCTGCTCTTTTGCCACCAATAAACTCAAAAGTCTTCACACTGAAGAGCTGCTGGGGAGGAGCCCACAAACATATCTTAAGTTCTGCCTATACAACTTCCCTTTTCCCTTCTATTCTGTGGAACATTCTTCCATTCTGCATCATCCTGCCAAGGATTGTTTCCCCTCCATTTCTCATCTCCATTTTTCCTATTAAAACCTTGTTTCCTTCAGAAATATTCATTCTTCTTTTTATTGAATTCCCCCCACCCCAATTGCTTACAGAAACAATTTATAACATTCCTTCTAACATTTTGCAATCCAGATTCTCTCCCTCCCCTCTTTCTTACCCAAGACAGGAAACAATATGATACAATTTATACATGTGCTATAATGCAATAGATATTTCTCATGTTCTGAAAGAACATACATATCACATTCAAGAAAAAAATCATGAAGGAAATAAAGTAAAAAATAGAATGTATGAAATCTGTAGTCAAACTCCATTAGTTCCTTTTATGGTGATGGATAGCCTTTCTCATCATTAGTCTCTTGGAGTTATCTTAAATCCTTGTATTGTTGATAATAAAGTCCTTCACAGTTGAGCATTGTACAATATTGCTAATTATTAAGTAAAATATTGTTACTCTGTACAAGGGTCTCCTGGTTCTGCTCACTTCATTTCGTATATGCTCATTTAAGATTTTCCAGGTTTTTTCTGAAATTGTCCTGTTCATCATTTCTTATGGCACAATGATAAGGAATATTCATACTTACATCCTGGTGTGGGGAAGTGTTCCTTGAGTCCGTTCACTCGCTCCAGGAGGGAGCTTAGCCTATACTTGGATCACAGATAACAGAATTCTCTCTCTCTCTCGCTCTCTCTCTCTCTCTCTCTCTCTCTCTCTCTCTCTCTCTCTCTCACACACACACACACACACACACACTCTCTCTCTCTGCCTCTTTCTGTCTCTGTCTCTGTATCTGTCTCTGTCTGTCTGTCTGTCTGTCTGTCTGTCTGTCTGTCTGTCTCTCTCTCTCTCTC
>NC_058130.1:709076045-709134228 GCF_016433145.1 Gracilinanus agilis
TATATATATATATATATATATATATATATATATACACAATTCCCCCTATTCTCCATAATCGCAATTTTGGGGGATACTTGTGGGTGTCTATAGTGGTGCTGTTCAGTTGCATTTCAGTCGTGTCTGACTCTTCATGACCCCATTTGGGATTTTCTTGGCAAAGATACTAGAGCAGTTTGCCATTTCTTCTCCAGCTCATTTTACAGATCAGGAAATGGATGCAAACATAGTTAAGTGGCTTGTCCAGGATCCTGAAGCTAGCAAGGATCTGAGATGCTTTGGTCTCAACAGTGCCATAGTCATACCTACCTCCCAACTCCAGCCTTTCACCATCCTCCTATTTCCCAAATTTGTCCAATTTACCAATCCATTGTATTCATTTGTTTGACTCTAATTTTTCTCTTACCCTGCCATGTCTTGCCAACTACCTTCTCCTTGAATCTAGAGCTTCAGTTTTTATCCCCTTTATACTTCAATTTGGAACACCAGTTAAGATCAGTGGATTGCTGTCATTTTGGAGGGAAATTCACATAGAAATATTTCAGGATCTGGCCTCAGACCCTTCCCAGCTGTGTGACCCTGGGCAAGACACTTGACCCCCATTGCCCACCCTTACCACTCTTCCACCAAGGAGCCAATACACAGAAGTTAAGGGTAGGGTTTAAAAAAAATATTTCAGGAATTTGTCCTTAAATCTATTTTCATTCTATATTCTTATTAATGACTTGGATGAAGATGAAACATAACTTCACAGTTGTGGATGACTTGAGGCTAAATGGGAAAACTAACTTAGATAACATAATCAAAAAATTTTTTCAGTGTCTTAGAAGAGTAGGTTTTATCTAATATGGGTTCAGGGTGAAGATGGAGCTGTGAAAGAAGACATTTTGACTTAGTTTACCCAGCACACTTCTTCAAAGATCTAGAAAGTACGTCAGACCAAAGAAAGCCAAAAAATAGTCACAGTAACTTTTCCAGATCAGGGCATCTTAAGGAGATGAACAGAGAGGTCTACAGAGAGTAGGAGTGGAGTTTGGCTAGGCAGTGCCTACAGTGAGAAGCATATTCTAGCACCTAGGGCATGAAAGACACCTGAGACAGATTATGAGGCAAGTAGAACTGGGGCAGAAAGAGATCCCATGGGATTACTAAACACACACTGGGTGCAAGGAGTGCCATCTGACAACTCTTTTGCTCACTACCCGACTCCTAGTCACAGATTCAGGGAGGGTGGAAAGGACTGCTCAGAGAGTTTTCACCCTACCTGTGCGAACAAAGAGTAAGTTCCCAAAGCAAAGAATAGCAGTTTGGCTCAAATCCCAGAAGCACAGTAACAACTCGGTTCTAGTCTTGAGCCCAGTGTGTAAGCCTGTGGTGTAATAACCAGGACAAGAGTCTTAGACCAACAGAGAGGTCAGAGTTTAGTCACTTTGAACCCCTAGAACCCATCAACCAATTAATAGTAACCAAGTTCAACAGCAGTCTTCTGAAACTCCCAATGAAAGACAAACAGACCCTAATAGAAAGTCTCACGTCAAAAAATAGGCCAGAAGGAACTAAGAAAAATCCCACCATAAAGAGCAATAAAGAGCTCAAAACACAAAACCAGAAAAAGAGTCACTCAAAAAATATCCACAGGCAAAATTTCCAAGAAAAATGTAACTTGGATAGAAGTTAGTTAAAGCAAAAGTTAACAAAAAAAATTTTTGGATGATTTTTAAAACTAAGTAAGAATGGCTAAAGTAAAATGGAAAAAGAAGCAAGGGAGAAGAAAGATATGAAACAAGAATTAAGAGCTTGGGGAAAAAAACTGGATGGGGCAGCTAGTGAACACAGTGGATAGAGTGCCAGGCCTATAGTTGGGAGGACCTGGGTTCAAATCGGGCCTCAGGCAACTGGGATTAAATGACTTGTCCTGGGTTCAAATCGGGCCTCCTAGCTGTGTGACTCTGGGTGTCATTAACCCCAGTTGCCTACCCCTTGTCATTTTTCTACCTTAGAATTAATAATAAGATAGAAGGTAAGGATTTGTTATTTTTAACCTTACTAAAGAAAATCTTGAAAATTAGAAATAACCAAGTAGAAGCAACTGACTCCATAAGACATCAAGAAATAACAAAACAAAGTGAAAAGACTGAAAAAATAGAAGAAACTATGAATTATGTCATAGGAAAACAACTGACCTTGAAAACATCAAGGAGAGATTTTAAAATCATTGAACTACCTGAAATCCATGAAAAGATAATATATATCATATATCAAGTATTCATAAAACTACTTAGATCTCTTTGAACTAGAAGGCAAAGTAGAAATCACTGGTTACCTCCTGACAGAAATTCTCAAATTAAACCCACTCCGCCCCCAGGAATATTTTAGCCAAAATCCAGCATTCACAGGTCAAGGAAAAAGCAGCTAGAGAGAAAGAATTTACTTCCCCAAAAGAGCCACAGTCAGAATTAACACACGATTTTAGCATTCACCAATTTAATGAAATGGAAAGCTTGGAATATTCAAAAAAGGCAAAATATCTAGGTTTACAACCTAAGAATAACCTAGCTAGCAAAACTGAGTATAATATTACAGGGAGAAAAAAAGATATCTTTAATGAAATCAAAGACTTCTGAGCATCCCTGATTAAAAGACTAGAAGATTAAAAGGAGTAGAAATTTTGATGTACAAATTTAGGAGTCAAAAGAAGCATAAGAAGTAAATCAAGCAGTCATAAGGGATTAAACAAGGTTAAACTGTTTTTATTATATGGGAAGATAATACATATAGGCCCTTAGGACTCTATCATCACCAGGGGTTATGCAGGGAGTCTAATTAGACAGAGGGCCTAGGAGTGACTCTTAGATTTTGATGATCTCAAAAGAAGAATGGAATGGGTGGGGAAGAAGGGCATGCTGGAAGAGGGGAAAAGATTGAAGAATGGGGGAAATTATATAAATGGAGTACACCACAAGAAGGGAACTGTGGGAGGGCTTGCAATGTTTGAACCTCTCATCTGCACTGATCAAAAGAAGGAAGAATATACAGTAACACAGTTCAATACAGAAATATATCTTATCCTACTGGTAAATAGGAGGGGGAAAGAAGAGTAGAAGATTGATTGAGGGAGGCTTTGATATGGGAATTTGTTTTGCATAACTATATATAGTAGTCTCCTCCTTATCCATGATTTCACTTTCTGTGATTTCAATTAATCCCAATCAACCTGAAATTCTAGGGAAAGGAAGGAGGTAGGGAAGGGGCTGCCATCAGATGAGGGAGGGGACTGGCATGTGGTTCAAGGACCCATAGAGGCTGGGGATAGACACCTATATCCAGGCAGGTATAAATGGAAAACAGACATGGGATAGAGCTTGGATGGGTGGAGTGGGTCAGATGTCTGCCGCCAGCTGTGATCTGCCCAAGCAGCATGTCAGTTTTGCTTTCACTTAGAGGTTTCTTTTTTTAGGATTTTTTTTTTGGGGGGGGGTCAGGTGGGAGTACAGTCAAGGAGCAGGAGTGGGGAGAGAGTACAGTACTATACAGTAAAGTTAACATAGGTGTTAAAAGTTAAACAGAACTGTCTGTATAGGGTTTGATACTGTTCTCAGTTTCAGCCATCAATGGCAGGTCTTAGAATGTGATATGGGACCCCTACTGTATTTGTAGTAGGTTTTGTTTCTCTTGCCTTCTCCTTGGCTTGAAGAGGGGAGAGAATTCAGAACTGAAAATAAAGTAAAATTAAATTTAAAATTGAACTATGCAAATACCGGATTGTTGGAGACATAGCAGGACAAGTCAATGTGAAAAAAGGCCTTAGAGTTTTAGTGGGCTGTAAATTCAACATAAGTCCATTAGTCTGGCTTCTAGAGCTCATCCATATGAGTACTTCCTCCCACAAAACTGACCTTTTTCCATCCTGTTTGACTCTTGTCCATGTTCTACCTTCAGTCTCCCAAAAGGGAATCTATCCAACATGCTGGGGAACCTGCCTCTAAAAGTCTTGGCATTATGTAAAACATGAGTCCATCTATTTGCAATCTTGCTACATCATTGATCTTTTTTTCTAGTCATCTATCTCTGATGACATATTTTGCTCTGCTTCTCCTGAGAAGCTCTCTCTATAATATGCAGTAGCCAGCTCTTATCTACCCTGTACTTCTCTTTTGCCCTTTAACTTTTTGGAGATTGTGATTTTCTGTGCCTAGAAACAACAGCATCACCAGAAATTGTCTAAATCTAAAACATGTAATATGGGGGCAGTTAGGTGGCTCAGTGAATAGAGGGATGGGCCTGGAGATGGAAAGTCCAGGGTTCAAATGTGACCTCAGATAATTTTTAACTGTGTGACCCAGGACAAGTCATTTAATCCCAGTTGCCTATTGCTCTTTTACCTTAGAACTTATACTTAATATCAATTCTAAGACAGAAGGTAAGGGTTTTAATTTAATTTTTTTTTTACCAATTATATGTAATAACAAATTTCCACATGAGTTTTCTGACGTTATATGATCCAGATTATCTCCCTCCTTTCTCCCAGAGCTGGCAAACAATTCAATCTGTGTTACACATGTATTATCTCACAAAACATATTTCCATATTGTTCATTTTTTAAGTGACTAGTCTTATAAAACCAAAACCCCACATCATATACCCAAATAAACAAGTGAAAAATCGTATGCATTCATCTGCATTCTGCTCTATCTATCTAGAGGCAGATAGCATTCTTTGTCATACATCCCTCAGAATTGTCCTGGATCATTGTTGTTAATAGCTAAGTCTACCACATTTAATCATTCCACAATATTGCTCTGACTGTGTACAATATTTTCCTGGTTCTGCTTATCTTCTGTATCCGTCCCGGAAGGTCTTTCCAGCTCTTTCTGAAATCATCCTGTTCATCATTCCTTTTAGCACAATAATATTCCTTTACCATCAATATACCATAATTTGTTCAGCCATTCCCCAATTGAGGGGACATCCCTTTAGTTTCCAATTCTTTGCCACCACAAAAAGAGCAGCTATAAATATTTTTGTACAAGCTTATCCTTTCCTGTTTTTTAAATCTCTTTGAGATACAGAAGGTAAGGGTTTAAGAATATATATAACACAGGGGCAGTTGGATGGCTCAGTGGATTGAGAACCAGGCCTAGAGACGGAGGTCCTGGGTTCAAATCTGGCCTCAGACACTTCCTAGCTGTGTGATTCTGGGCAAATCACTTCACCCCTATTGCCTAGCCCTTACCTCTCTTCTGCCTTGGAACAAGTATACAGTACTGATTCCAAGACAGAAGGTAAGGGTTTTTAAAAAAAGAATATATAACACAACATCACCAAAAAACTAATGCCATTATACGGTTTCATTAGTAATAACAAAGTGGTCAGAGTGAGGAAAACAATAGTTCCTGATATACTTCACTCTAAGCAATCCACATTGGAGTATTAAGTTCTGGGCAGCACATTTTAGGAAAAACCTCAGACAAGAATATGTGTATGGGAAGATAGTCAAGATGTTGAGGAAATGACCTTTTTTATCCTGGAGAAGAAGCTGGGGGATATGGCATGGTACATAATAGCTGTGTTAAAGTACTGGGAAGACTTGTGAACAAGAGGGATTAAATCTTCCTGCCTGGGGTCCAGAGGACAGTAGTTAAAAGGGCTAGATTTCAGATATGTGATTACACTCCTACCCTCAAGAAATTAATATTCAAATAGTCAGTAAATGAATGTACCCATGAAGTGATAGCACAGAACAGTTTGTATTCAGGGCAGAATGATAGAATAGACCAAGTACTTGAGGAGGCCAGAAAGAGGAAATGTGTTTGAGCTGAGGTGGTTACAAAGGAAGAAGGATGTTTGAATTCGTCCTGTAATTCTTTGTTGGGGAAACAAAAGTTAGAGGATCTCTTGAGCATTGATTCTCTGAGCTACAATAGGCTAAACCTGATCAGATGCCTATACTTAGCCTAATAGTAATATAATTACATAGACTCTGACTGTCTCTCTCCTCTCCCAGTATCAGCTACACTTCAGCAGCCTGGGCAAAATAGGATGACCAAATCCCCCCCAAAAAAGACATAATTTATAATTTGGCAAGACATTTCACCCAGTTGGGCCTCACTTTCCTTGTGAAATGAGGAAGGTCTATTCCAGCTCTAAATGATATAATTATGGGTAGAGATAGGAAAACTCAGATGCTAGTCCTACCTTTATTACTAACTCCATTTGTTATCCTTAAATGAGTCATTAACACAATCTGTGGCTCTATTCTTCACTTCTTGCCCCTCCTCCCACTATGTAGATGTTAGATCAGGTCCTGCCTGATATCCTATGCCTTTTGAGGCTGTCCCCTCTTTGTATTACCTATGTTGACCTTGGACAAGTTACTTTTCTTTGTGCCTCAGTTTCCTCATCTCTAAACTGAGGAGATTAGACTAGATGATTTCAAGTCCCTTCTAGCTCTAAAAACCTAGACTGTCCACTTGTCAACTGCATTCTTATCGATCTCTGGGATTCCTTTATTTTAACATCCATGTTCAGATCTCCCCATGCTTAAAAAATTTAAATAAACCCTTAACCCTATATCCCTTCAAACTATCACCCAATCTCTTTGTATTTGCATAAAACCTTTTAAAAGTTGTAACCCGTGCTTACTGCTTTCACTTCCATCACCCACACAAAGTCATAGATGGCCCTTTTCTTGATCTCCATTTGCCTTCATTTTGGCACTTCATTTGATACTGTTAACCATTCCATCTTTCTTGTTCTTCCACTTTTCCCACCATCTTTTAGTCTCTTCTACCACTAAGTGTAGCATCCCATAAGGCTCCGACATTAAAGTTCTCCTCAGAATGGTTTCATTTCTCTGGCTTCTTCAAATCTAGTCTTGCATATCCAACTTCCTGCTTATAGATATCTACCTACATGTACTAGACACCTCAAACTTAATACATCTAAAACTTAACTCATTTCTGTTCTCTCTTATTTTTCACTCTGTTGATGATACCCAGGCTTGAAATGTTGTTCATCCAACTTTTTGTCTTCCCTTATTCCATTACATCTAATTAAATTCCTTCCCTATGCTCTCATATCCTCTCTTCATCCTCTTATCCCCTCTTGTTTAGACTGATACAATGACTTCTTTTTTTTTTTTTTTTTTTTTTAACCCTTACCTTCTGTCTTAGACTTAATACTGTGTATTGGTTCCAACGCAGAAAAGCAGTAAGGGCTAGGCAATGGAACTTGAGTGACTTCCCCAGGGTCACACAGCTAGGAAGTGCCTTGGGCCTAATTTGAACACAGGACCTCTCTCTAGGCCTGGCTCTCTATCCACTGAACCACCTAGTTGCCCCTGATACAGTAGTTTCTAAAGTGGTTTCCCCATCTCTGTTCTCATCAGTTCATCTATTAGAAAGTATCCCTAAGTCTGGCCTTATCACTTCTGCTTCAGAAACTCTTAATCATCTCCCCATTGTTTACAAGTGGAGACTTGGTGAGGGGTGTCCAGGGGAACCTTCCTCTTCAGATATGGATAACTTCCTGCTCTCTATTGTTCACAGGAACATAGTATCTCAAACCTGTTGGCCTACTGTCAAGGTTAGGAACATCACATAAAACACATCTTGGGGTAGGACCTCTATTTTGTCATCATCATTTGCTCATAGGAATTCTTAGTCTGCTGTGCTGTCCTAGCTGAGCAGGAGTGAAGCAGTTGACCAACTTCTCAAGAAGTAGCCTGATTGTGATAAAAGAAACCATTCCCAGCCACTCAGTTGGGTAAGGAGAATTGTTCCCCAGAGTCTGGGTATCTGCCTGTGCACAAGGATGACTCATTCTCTGGCACAAACCTCATCTGCCACAGCTTATCTATTTGCTCTTTATATTTCCCTCATTTTGATTTCTACTCCTATGGTTCAATGAGACGTTTTTCCCTTTTGAGAATTACAAGCCAAAAGGCTTTCTGTAGCTTGTTAAACTATAGAAAATACATTCCTTGATAGATCTGCCTTTTAGGGATATGAACTGGAACTGCCTTTTTTTCTTTTTTAATCTGAACTTATTTTTAATCTGAACACCTAAAAAGAGTATTTCCACTTATAATAGCAGACTTTAAAAGGAATCTGCATGTAACCATTAATTTCTATTTCGTGCCCTTTGAATTTTTTAAAATACATAACAAATTGACTGATTTAGAATAGACCTGGTTCGTTTTTCTCTGTTCTGCTTATGTGTCGGTATTTTAAACTTACTTTAAAATCTACACAGTTATAGAAGATGTCAATTCTCCTAAGTTACCTACCTCCCCCAGGTTATTCAGTATCCCACTATGGGCAGGTAAATCCTAAGCCACAAGAGTTTGTTTAGAATGAGTGAGACACATATATTTAGATATACTTTTGTTGACATTTCTTTTTGAGCCTGAAAAATGTAGTTTTGGATTACTCAGATATAGTACTTCCCCCGCTTGTTCCTCCCCCTCCCCCCAATTTTCTTTAGGGAGTAAACCTCATATTTAAAGGGACATCCTAAGGGTGCATAGTAGCTTTCCCAACCTGAAACATGGGACCTCGACCGTTTCTGGCTTTTCCTGTTTTACAGGAAATAAATATAATTCTAATTCCTGAACCTAAGAGTAATGATTCTTAAGATATTTCATTCTTATAGCTTCCTTTGTATTTCCTGATTGTCCTATTTAGCAAGACTAAGTAATCCTGTACAGTGCTTTTATAATTTCACACTTGTAATCTCATTTGATCTCTCACAACAGCCCTGTTAAGGTAGGTAGAAGTGTTATCCCTGGTTTATAGATAAGGGTAAAGGGCTATCACCTGTCCCTAAACAAGTGTGCTAGTCAATGCCTTCCCAGAACTGGTATGGCCTTAACCTAGCCACTCTTATGGAAAATGGATGCTTGACAGAAGGGTATTTGTACTGTTACATGAGGATGCTTTTTTGTGTTTTGTTTAACTTGTCCTTTGGCCTTGACTTGGTCTAAGGGAAAATTTGATTGGGGCAGGCTGGGAAGACATCGAGAAATGATTTAATATCAAAAAGATAAGAGTTGGGGAATGGATATGGCATGGCCAGACCTTGGCAACCCCACCCTATGCCCCATATTTGATAAAGTAGGATGCTGTTAGAGCACAATACACAAGGCACTTTCCAAAGCTCTTTTCCTTTAGTAGAATGCTTTCTATCTACTTCTCTGCTTTTAAAACTCTCTTATAGAACTACTCTGAATGGTTGGGGGTGTTTTTGTTGTTGTTTTTAGTATGTTTTTCTTGGAAGCTGGAGGATTGTTTTGATGCTCAGCCTGAATGAATAAATCGGGGAAAATGCTTCCTTTTTTGAAATAAACATCTAAGGTGACATCCTCCTTTTCTTTTGCCTTTTTCTGGAAGACCTACAAGAATGGCTTTTTCTAGAGTACATGGAGTACATTGCAGGCCCTTGGTCATTTTTGTTGAACCACTAAATTCTTGAGATTTCTAGTTTATGATCAGAGATAGCTTGCCAATGGGGGAACTGTTCAGAAGATTGCCTTGGTGATCTGTTCATCAATAGTGAGTGCTTAATTTTAATAAAGGGGTGGGGGGGGTGTTAGCTGGCATTTTGCCCTCTAGAGTGAGTCTAAATATCCAAACTGGTTTTCTCCAGTGCTTGTACTCAGAAGTCAGCAGACTGAAAAGGACATCATTATCATCATCATCACCAAAGGGAAGTACAAGAACCTCCTCTGGTCTTAAAATTGTGTCCTTGAATGTCACATACCTCACCTGTAGTGCTATTGTGTATACCAGGCAGCCAGATGGACTCAGTTGAAAAGCAAGGCTGGGGGTAACACTTATGGAGGTGGTACAGATCTAAGAGGAGACTGTAGGTAATTCTCCCTTTTGGCTATTGAGCCTGAAGAAAGAGTTGAGAACGTGTAGCATAGCCTCTGCTGTTGCTTTCATACCTGTTCAGTAAAAAGAGAGTATGTGACTCTAGTAGTTCAGTGGAACTGGACTGGAATTACAGTGTACTGAACCTTGTTATGTAACTGAAGATGGGTGATGGCCAGTCTCCCTTGGTACACCTGATTTCAGTTTGCTCTGCATGGCGAGGGTCTCCTTCTGAAGCCATGGCCAACACCTCTCTTCTGGTTGATTATCTCCTCATGGTTTGGAGCTGTCACCTCACTGCTGCCTGGTATACTCATTCTGCTTAGTCAAGGACCTTTCTCAGATGTTCTGTGAGAGAGACAATGCAAAGTGTGCCATGGCTTGCTCTTGCTGTAACCAAGTCATGTAGTAGGTCCTAAATTGCTCCTAGGAACCATCTTCATAGACTAATTCCACCATCCAAAAAAGGAATTCAGCTTATATTTTCTGTCAATAGTCAAGCCTAGGTGCCCTACCTTCAACAGTATACAGTTCCTAAAAGGTCAAAATCCTCACTGTTGGTTTTTTTCTCCCAGAACTAATCCTTCCCTAGCTGGGGTTGACGGTCTTACTTAAATCTCTTAAGTTTCAGAGCCTATCTGTATAACCTGAGGTCAAACATCCTGCTGCTGGAGCCGGATGTGTGAATAATTCTCTTCATTTCAACTTTTACAGGGATTTCCTTCCTCGTGGATCAGGAATTGTTACCAGACGTCCCCTTATTCTTCAGCTCATCTTCTCAAAAACAGGTATGTTTGTACTACCTAAAGAATGGGTTGGAAAGAGATAAATGCTTACCTAAATGCAAAGGAAAACCCAATTGTCATAGAGGAAGCAGAAGGTACAACTTAAAATTTTTATTGTTATATTAACTTTGTTTAATCTTTGTCTATGTGGTTCTCATTTATTTTTGCTTTTCAAATGAAATTTCGGGTTACACTCCCTTCTTCCTGACTTCCCAATTCCAAGGTCACGGTCTACTTTCTGAAATCCTAATGACCTCTCATATCCCATCATCCCACATAATCAGCTGCCAAATCTTATTTCTCCCTCCATGACCCTTCTTTCATCTGCCTACTATTCTTTACTTATCTGTACACCACATTGGCTTAGGCCCTGATCATCTCTTGAACAATTGCAGTTGAATCCAAACTGACTCCCCTACCTCAGCTCCTTCAACTGCAGTCCATTCTCCATACAGCTGACAAAATGGTTTTTCCCAAAGCATAGATCCACCCATGTCACCTCTATTCAATAAGATCAAATGTTTCTGTTGCCTCTAAAATAAAAGAGAAACTCCTCTTGGACTCTTAAAATCCTTTACATCCTGACCCCAGACAACCTTTCCAAATTTATTATATATTAATTTCCTTCATGCATTCTGAGATCTGGACTCTTTATTGCTCTTTTTACCTGGCATGGCATCTCTTTATACCTTTGCACTGATTTTCTCTTAAGTCTACAATATCCTGTCTCCCTACTTGTCACTTCTTAGAATTCTTTTTCCTTCAAAACTCTGCTTAGTAACATTTCCTTCATGAAGACTTTTTGGATGTCTTCTGCCCACAAGGACCATCCTTCCCCTCCCCTCTTAAACTTAATCTTGTGTTTATCTGACAATATATTTTGTGTATGCAGGTTTTGTTTTCTCTCTAAAAAAAAAAAGATTGAAAAGTCCTAGAAGGCAGGAACAGTTTGTATGTGTGTCTATAATCCCCATCACCCAGCACAATACCTGTCACAAGAATAGGTGCTTGGTAAATGATCATTGATTGCCTCATTTTGTGGCAGAGCTGTCAAGGGAGTCCTTTTTTTAAATATATATTTTATTTTACCAATTAAATGTAATAACAATTTTCTACTTAAGTTTTCTAAATTTATAAGATCCAAATTGTCTCCTTCTCTCCCCTTTCCCAGAAATGGTAAGCAATTTGATCAAAATACATGTATTATGTAAAACCTTTTTTCCATATTTTTATAAGAGAATACTCATAAAATCAAAATCCCAAAATAAAAAACCAAATACACTAAAGTGAAAAAAAGTATTCTTTGATCTGCATTCCAACTCCAACAGTTCTTTCTCTGGAGCTGGAGAGCATTCTTTGTCATAAGTACCTCAGAATTGTCCTGGATCATTGCATTGCTGAGAGTAACTAGGTCTTTCACAGTTGATCATTCTACAATATTGCTATTACTGTTACAATGTTCTTCTGGTTCTACTTATTTCACTCTGCATCAGTTCACGTAGGTCTTTTCCAGCTTTTTCTGAAATCATCCTGCTCCGCATTTCTTATAGCAACAATAGTATTCCATCACCATTATATATTACAATTTGCTTAGCAAGGGGATCCCATTTTCACAGAAGCACAGGATGTTACCATTGAAGGAACTTTAGTGATTATCTATGCCTACCTACCCCTTTATTTTACAAATTAGGAAATAGACCCAAAGAGGGAAACTCAGCTGCCTAAAGTTCACATGAAACCGAAGAGCCAAGAATTGAATTTATAGCTTCTGGTTCCAAGCCCATTATTCTGCCCATCATACCATGCTTCCATCACATTGGCTAGTATTTATAAAATTTGGGATACGTGCCTATGACTATCACTTAAGTTGGGAACAGTAAGAGATTCAGGGTTCATTTTTCTTTGGTGAATCTGTATCTTGTCCTCTCTGGGTGGTGCAAGGAGAGCAGGCAAGTTTTGCACTGATTGTTACATCTTCTCGTTCCTGTAGCAAGAGGCAAGCAACTTGTGAATGTCGTCTTAGTCCATCTGGACTATGCTCAGATCTACTCCCTTTTTAGAAATTTCATGACAACAGAATTAATTTGACAAATTCCCTCATACAATATCATTAGTACATTATAAAATCATGAAACAGGGCAACTAGGTGGACAGATAGACTCCCAAGACTGGCGATGAGAGGTCCTAGGTTCAAATGTGGCCTCAGATGCTTCATTTAAACTCAATTGCCCAAATTGGGACATTAATGCATTGCTGGTGGAGTTGTGAACTGATCCAACCATTCTGGATGGCAATTTGGAACTATGCCCAAAGAGCTCTAAAAGACTGCCTGCCCTTCGATCCAGCCATAGCATTTATAGCTGCACTATTTGTGGTGGCAAAAAACTGGAAAATGAGGGTGTGCCCTTCAATTGGGGAATGACTAAACAAATTGTGGTATATGCTGGTGATGGAATACTATTGTGCTCAAAGGAATAATGAACTGGAGGAATTCCATGTGAACTGGAAAGACCTCCAGGAAGTGATGCAGAGTAAAAGGAGCAGAGCCAGAAGAACATTGTACACAGAGACTGATACACTGTGGTAAAATAGAATATAATGGACTTCTGTACTAGCAGAAATGCAATGACCCAGGACAATCTGGAGGGACCTATGGAAAAGAACACTACCCACATTCAGAGGAAGAACTACAGGAGTGGAAACACAGAAGAAAAACAACCGCTTGAACACATGAGTTGATGTGGGCATGATTGGGGATGTAGACTCGAAACAACCACACCAATGTAACTATCAATAATATGGAAATAAGTCTTGATTGATGACACATGTTAAAACCAGTAGAAATGTGCATTGGAAATGGGGTGGGGGCAAAAGGGGGGTTAAGGGGAAAGTAAAAACATGAATCGTGTAACCATGGAAAATTTTTCTAAAAAAGAAAATATTTAAATAAAAAAAATTAAAAATAAACTCAATTGCCCAGCCCTTACTGCTTAGAGTCAATACGAAAGGTATCAAAAGTCAATATGGAAGGTAATGGTTTAAAAAAAATTTTTTTTTTTTTTAATTTAAAGTCTTGAAACCATGTGATAGTGTCCATCTGGCCATGCATTTATAATATGTCCAATGGAACCATCTGCCCTATATAAATGATGTTTTGCCTAGCATTATACTTTGCTGAAATCTGTTGACATTGTGAAGTTGGCATACCCAAAATAGGGTACCCAAGATATTACAATACCCAGTGGAAAGTGACCTTTCTATAGTTTGGAAATGTGCCCCCCAAAATAATAAACTATGCATATCCTTTGAACCAACTATACCCTAAAGATAACAAAGAGGAAAAGAACCTAAATGTACAAAAAGTATTTATGGAAGCTCTTTTTGTAGATCCCAAAACTAGAAATAGCCAGGCCAGTTGGAGAATGGATAAAAAAAATTTTTTTGATTGAAATGGAATATTATTGTGTCATAAGAAATGATCAACAATTTCAGAGAAACATGAGAAGGCTTCTTAGAAACAATTTAGAGTGTTAGCGAGTAAAACTAGGAGAACATTTATACACTAACAGCAACATTCTAGAGGAAAAATAACTTTGAAAGACTAGAAAACTCAGACCAGTACAATGATAGATAAACTCTGACAAAATACACTGCCCACCTTCTGCCAGAGATGGACATTAAACGCAGTTTAAGATTTTTAATTTTTTTTTTTTTTTGGACACAGCCAATAAGAAAATTTGTTTTGCTTGATATTGCAGTTTTCATTTTTTTAGGGTTTTTTAAAAAATTATTCATTGCTGGAATTGGGGAAGTGGGAGGTGGACAGAATGTCAAATAGAGATGTACTTTTTTTTTTTTTAAGCAGCCTTGCCTGATTCTTCCATTTTAGTATCTTTCCTCCTTAAAAAACATCCTCCTAGTCTAACATAAGCACCTTGAGAGCATGAGCTATCTTAGAGTTTTTTGTCCTTGTATTCCTGGTTCATGGTAGACCCTTAATAACTGCATGTTTGATTGCATGCAGTAAGTAGTGACTTCACCTCTGACATCTGTTGTTATTTAGAGAAAAGAATTCAGACAATTAAGTATGTGGCTATTCCACCATAAGATTGATTTGGGAGAGCTTAATATTCAAGATTGTTTCAGCTCCCACCTCCTTGTTAGATGAAATCCAGGCTCTTTACAGTGGTTAAAGCTCCTCCTGATGAATTTTAAGATAGGACTTATCATCACTGGATTTGATGAAACGCCAAATCTGTTTTCTGAATATGTATTCATTTGGAATGACTTTCAAATGTTGGTTGAACTTTGTTAAGAATACCTTCTTGTTATTCAAACCAATCCTGACAATTATTATTCAACCATCTTTATTTTTAAATTACCCAAAGTATGTGATTCAGGGTTTTGTTTTTTTTTAATTACTCTATTACAAAAATGAACAATATCGAAATAGGTTTGAGTGATAATACGTGTAAAACCCAGTGGAATTGCTTGTCAACTCCAGGAGTGGGGAGAGAGACAACAATAATCATGTAATGTTGAAAAACTTGAGTAGATTTGTTACTGGAATAAAATAAAGAAAATTTTTAAAAAATAAAAATTACCCCCAAGTTCCTGCTTTAAAGAAAGTCAGATGGCCTAGCTGAACTTTTTGTCTCTTAGGGATAGAAGAGTTTGCTGTGCAAGCTTTGAAACCTGTGAACTAAATTGTTCAGAAAGGCTCTGCATAGCACATTGATCGAAAGAAAAGTAAATATAAACATTTATTTCCTCTGCTTTACAGGAATCCAAACAGGATTTTAGCACCTTAAGAGAAATCCTGGCTTACTTGATTCCTCTCAAGAGCCAAAAACTGGATCTTGGTGCCTTCTGTTTCCCTTGTGGTAGATAGGAAGTCAGTGGGTCTTTATTGGAATGGAAAGCAGGGAGCGGAGAGGGGCTTTGTTTTATTTTTAATGTTTTGTTGTTTTTAGACCAGTCACTTCCCAGTGAATACTCCACCCTCCCTTATGACAAAAACAATTCATTAAAACTAAATGTCTCTGGTGACCATGTTTGACAGCTATGCAGCATACCACACCTATGGGCTACTGAGAAAGGGGAAGGAGGTTTCATCATTAGTTCTTTGGAAATAGGCTTGGTTGTTGCATCAAATCTGATTTCTAATATATTTTAGTGTTTTGTTTATGTTGTTTATTGATATTATTGTATATATCAACCTTCTGTTTTTGCATTATTTGCTGTGCATCAGTTCATACAGTCTTCTCATGTTTTGTTTAGCTATTCTTCTGATCAATTGAGAAATCACTTTGTTTCTATTTTTTTCTCTCACAAAAGTGCTGCTATGAATATTTTGATGTGTAATAATTAAAAATGGGTTTGACAAATACAAGAATTTTAAAAATTATTGTTGTGGTCACCATTTATGAAAAATAAACTTCTTAAATCAAAATGACTGTTAACAGCTTTTATTTACAGCAAGGCAGATATTAAGGTGAAAGAGGTAGAAAAAAATCACCTAGCTACAAATATACTAAATCCTAATGCTAGTGTGCAAATGTAAATCCGAATCTTCCAAAAGCCGAAATCTAAAGAGCTAGGAGTCAATGAAAAACCAGAGGGGGAGAGGGAGAGAGAGAGATGAAATGCATTCTTCTCCTTGGTCTCACCTTTTATAACCTTTTTTCCACATCACTTCTTGTCTTTCTCCCATTTCACGGGAACCAACCACAGCCTCTCAGTTTGCCTAGTACTGCCCAAGGGGAGGGGAGGCAGTGCTTGTGGCCTTTGGGGATGTGAACTTTTTTTTTTCTAGTAAGTCACTTGTGAATTCTCTTAGTGACTTACTAAGTGTTAAGTAGGGGTAGTTTTAGTTCTTGATTGATTACCTCAAAATAGACAAAGGAATTTAAAAAATCCTTTCACAAGTATATATGGGATCTTTCTACCTTTGACTTCCTTATGATTCTGCTTAGGGGTGGGTAGTCAGATCAAAAGGTATGATTTAATAAATTTCTTCTAAATTCCAAATTCTTTTCCAGAACAGATAGCACAATTTTTAGCTCTAACAGCATTAATGTTCCTGTCTTCCCACAGGTCTTCCAATATTACCTTTCTTTCCTTTATCATTTTTGCCAATTCAATGGATATAAGAAGAATCTGAAATGTTTAGCCTAGAAAAGTTTTAGAAAGGACGTGTATTTTTAAGTATCTTAAAGGACCCTCATGTAGAAAAGGATTTAAAGGGGCAGATAGGTAGCACAGTGGATAGAGTGCCAGGCCTGGGATCAAATGTGGCCCTCAGACACTTCCTAACTGTGATCCTGAGCAAATCTCTTAATCCTGTATGCCTAGCCCTTTCTGCTCTTCTGTCTTAGAATTGATACTAAGACAGAAGTTAAGGGTTTTAGAAGAAAAAGACTTTAGAGTAAGGATTTTTCTTGGCCTCAGAAGGCAGAGCAGAAATGAAAAGACCACCACTTACTTTGTTTCATCTTCTTATCTGATGCTAAGAAATATATGTTGTGGGGTTGGATAGGTGGAAGCTACATACAGTAAATAGAGCCTATCCTCAAAGAATTTATAGAATGAGGAAATAGGATAAAAATAGGAAAATTAAATAACAGTGTGAGGCTTTAGTACTGTAGATTAATTAAAATTAAATATTGATTGATTGACTACCATGTATGAGGCCATAAACAAATCATTACCAAATAAATGGGAATATTTTAACTATAGTGTACAGCCTTTTGAAGAAGCTTTAAGAAGAAAGGGGGATTCAAATTGGGTCATCTGAAATGAGGTGCTAATGGTCTGGTTGGAGAAAAACTAATACCTAAAAGAAACAAAAACACAAAACTAGTGTTTTTAAGTGACATAGTAGTAATAGTGACACAATAGTAATAATAAACTGTCATGGGGCTTTAAGGTTTTCCAAGCTCTTTACATAGTATCCCATTTGATCTTCACTAACTCTGAAGTAGTAGATGCTGTAGGTATCATCTGCCTTTTGGTAGATGAAGACAGTGAAGCCCTGAGAAATTTAAGTGACTTGACTTGCCTGTGGTCATGCAGCCCAAGTGTGGGAGTCAGGACTCAAACTCAGGGCCCCTTCCCCCCCCCCCCTATATCCAGCACATTCTTTCCATTGATTTTTTTTTTTGCCTCTAACAATAAAACAAAGATAGTTGTTGTGTGTGTGTGTGTGTGTGTGTGTGTGTGCGTGCGTGCGTGCGCGCGCGCGTACACACACCTACAGTATATGCTCTGTGGGTAGGAAGGATATGGCAGAAGTCCCAAAGAGGCACAGACAGTGAGTCTTACCATAATTAGAAAGAAGAGGGAGACAACCGATTGGACTACATGGAGAAAACCTGGGGAGGGGGATGTCAGCTGGATGGTATTTGGATTTGAAGAGGTGGGAAAGTAGGAATAGGCTAAAAGAAAAAAAGATCATTTCAAGAACATTTTGGTAAATGAATGAATTGTGCTTATCTTTATAGTTCTGTCAACCTGTGCTTGTCTTTCTCCCGATCTTGGTGGCTCATTAAAGTAATTTGACCTAATTTTTGGTAAAACTTTAGAATGACCTTTTCCAGATGTCCTTCAATTTTGAAAATTGCAAGATCAATAGAACTAGACTTTGTGCAGGGTCTTTTTGTCTCCTTTCTGCTGACCTTGGGCAAGTTACTCTCTTGGAACCTCAGTTTCCTTTAAGGGAACAACGATACTTTGCTTAGCCAGTTCACAGGGTGACCAAATGAGATGATTTGTATGAAAATACTTTTTTAAACTGTAAAGACATGGGTATCTCCTTAAGGCAATTTTATAAAATTGTAAGATAGTATCTGGTTTTCATTTCTTGAAACATAAGGTTCAAGGGTGGAGGGTGGTTTCATAGAATTTTGACGTTTCTGTGATTCTCATATACTTAACAAAATTGATTCCTGTATTCTAGTTATTTCTGTCTCCATGGAAGCTTGTATATGATTAGATTTCCAGACTCATCTTTAGAGTGAGAGAGAGCTAGCAAGGTTTGTTTCAGAGGCAAAAAGTTGCTGGGGAAGTTTCATTCTCTCAGAGAAGACCAGATTTTGGTCATGGAACTAAAAGATCTTTCTAGCCCATGAGTTCCTAACTGGGGTCTATGAACTTATGTGTGATTTTTTAGTTATTTTTTGGTGGGTTGGTTTTTTTGTTTTCGAAAACATTTCAATATCTGTATTTTAATATTATTCATTTCCTTTGTAAGCTTATGTATTTTATTTTGCATATTTAAAAACATTCAGAGGGGGCAGCTAGGTGATTCTGTGGGTTGAGAACTAGACCTAGAGATGTGAGATCCCGGGTTCATATGTGGCCTCTGACAAGTCCTAGCTGTGAGACCCTGGGCTAGTCACTTAATCCCTATTGCCTACCCCTTACATCTCTTCTGCCTTGGATCCAATATACGATATTGATTCTAAGATGGAAGGTAAAAGTTTTTTTTTAAAACAACATTCTGAGAAGGAATCCATAGAATTCACCAAATTGCCAAAGCGGGTCTAGGAACAAAAGAGATTTAAAAGTCTTTCTCTAGCTAAATGCACATAGAGAGGGAGTATAGTGCAATGAGAATGGCATGAGATAAGGAATCCAGAGGATCTGAGTTCAAAACCTAACTCTCATATTTACTCCCTCCTATGATGTTGGGCAAGTTTCTCTAAACCTCTGGGCTTCAGTTTCTTCTGCTGTAAAATAAGATGGGTGGTACAGCTGCTCTCCGGTGCCTTCCATTTCATCTCAAAAACTGTCACTTTGTAGTTGTACCAGACTTGTATCCTGTACTCCTAGCTTTTCATTTCAACAAATTCAACAAATACTGACCACCCACACATGCTAGAATGTGCAACGAGAGCTATGGAGGTCACACACAGTATACCAAAGGGGTTCAGGGAGGTATGGAATAGCTATAGCTGATAGGAGACAAAAGGAAATAAGTCTTGAAGAATTAGAGTGAGATTTTGATGCATGCAATGCTGTTTGTTTTCAGCATCTGAAACACCACGTTGACATCTGAATCCAGTTGTTTGGGATGGATTTTTTTTAATAGTTCAAATTCCAACGCTTTGATGAAAAGCAAATCCTCTTCAGTAGCTTGAGGCCTTATCCTACTAAATAGAATGGAATAGAATGAAAAAAACATTTATTGAGTGTTTTGTTATGTGCCAGTCACAGGGGATACAAATTAAAAAGTGAGACAGCCCCTGCTCTTCTCAAGGATGGGCTACTCTCAGAGAAAGAGAGAGCACTGGAGTGCACATAGTTTACCCAGAGGAAGAGCTGGGGGTGGGGAGCAGAGATAAATAATACTTTTGAATTAGGCGGAAGCTGGTTAAAGCACAGCTGAAGTTGCTTGTTATCTCCAAACAGGGAAGTGCAATATTTGGAAACTTTTGGCTTGTTTCATATCTCATGTTTCAAGTAGGCAAGTTTTTTAGCTTCTCTGCTGAGGAGGAGGAGAGGGGAAAGAAGAAATGTGAGCCCTGCCCTGGCTCTACAAGGTTAATAAAAGTTCAGGGCCACTGGCTTGGTACTAATCAGGTGGAGATCCATCTGCTGTCCTCTGAGGCAAACACAATGCTCCATCTTATCCTGGGCTTAGGGCCTATGAAAGGACTCTCTTAAGGAGAGCGAATGTATGTCTGCCTCTGTAAGAAGGGGGTTCTGCTCTGTTCGGGCCAGTGACTAGACCCTTCATGTACCTTTGTTTTTCTTTGCTTCCTACTGAAGAGAGCACTTAGGCAGTTACACAGGGCTCCTTCTACTTGGAACCCCTTGGCAACCTGCTGGGCATCAGTTTGCTGAACTGGTTGTCCCTGATGCTGTGTGAGGCATACTTGCCTTTGTGTGGACCATCAATGTGGACTGTTGTATTTATCATCTTCATCCACTAGGACAAGGCACTTGTCACTGAGTTAGTACAAATTAGCACTTCTCTTTCAGAAGAACTTCTAGGATATACAGGGGATTAGTGAGCTCAGTGGGTTATACCAACAAATCTAATGCCACCCAATCCATACCCAACCTGATACTGGGCTCTGTTTTGCAGGGATTTACTTGAAGAACTAAGTAGAAGGTGGTGGAGGGGGGGAATATTGCAGTATACCAATATATATATGTACACACACACACACACACTGTCTTGTAATATTCTCTACATGTATATAGTCTTAAGCATTCCAGAGTTTGTGTTTACCTTGCTAGGTCCTGGCATAGGCATAGAAGGGCCATGCATTCTCAAAGGCATGATGCTACCTGCCTTAGGTTGTGGTGTTTCTCTCTAAAGGAGTAGTAGCTATGAGACAATGGCTTATCATTATTCTATTGAACTAACAGGGCTCACAGAGGACAGCTTGCTGATGGGAAGAAGCACCCGAGAATTAAGGATTCTGGGCCATAGCTCAATTGTAAATCAGATATGATGAACTAAATTTGGAAAGGAAAAAAATGAATTTGAAAGCACCTCTCCTGCCAGGTGGGAAGCCCCAGTGATTTCATAGTAGGAATATGCTATCCTCACAGTTTTTGTGGGGGAAAGAGTTTGAGCTTATAACTATACAACATTGCCTTTGGATTTTAGTTATTATAAGTTTTCCTCTTCAACTTGACATTTGAAACTATATAAAGGGTACATACTTGCTGGATGCTTAATTTTCTTCATCTCCTTCCCCCCCCACCCCACCCCCAAGTATGGTTGCCATATCCTACCTAATCCACATGCAGATATCTGAATACTCTGTTCTGGGTATTTGTGTCTCAAAGTGTTTGTGACTAAAATATGTGTCCCTGGCCACTGTCTAGATCTGTCATTTCCTCCAGGTGTATCTCTTCAAGGGCCTCAGGATATGGGCTACTCTTTGGTCAAGGCAGAGGGAAGCAAATGTTCTGTTAACTTTTTTTTTTCTTTAAACCCTTACCTTCCATCTTCGAGTCAATACTGTGTATTGGTTCTAAGGCAGAAGAGTGGTAAGGGCCCAGGGTCACATAGCTGGGAAGTGTCTGAGGCCAGATTTGAACCTAGGACCTCCCATCTCTAGGCCTGGCTCTCAATCCACTGAGCCACCCAGCTGCCCCCAATGTTACCTTATTTTGACATCTTAACAGAAGCAAATGATTGGTGCTTCGGGGTCCAGGACAGCTCCCCTTGTCTGACCCCAAGGTTTCTATGTGATTGATCAGGTTGGTAACACCCAGTTGTTTTCAAGAGCAGTTGTCAAGGTGTGGATTTGGAGGGGAGCGGGTTAATTGTCTTCCTAATACAAAAATCATTGAAATTCAGTGTTGCTTTTTAGAGCTCTATGTAAGACACTGTGCTAGAGGTACAAAGGTGAAACAAGTTCTTGCTGGCAGGGAGCTTACAGTCTAGTGATCATGGGAATGTGACATCGACATAACTAAGAGAAATGTGAAGTAGAGTGTGTCATAGAGGAGAGTGAAGGAGAAATTCAAACAAAGTGCTCTTGGGGAAAAGTGATGGAATGACCTTTTAGTGGGAGAATCTAGAGTGGCACCTTAACTGAGTCTTGGAGCAAAGGAAAGATTTCCACAGGCAGAGGACATTTCAGAAATAGGAGATACTCTGTACCCAGATATAGAAGCAAGGAAGGGCTAGAAGAGATTGTGGAATTCCTAGTAGTCCAGTTGGGCTGGAATATAGCACCTATACATTAGAAGAAGGTATGTTGATTTTGGCTTATGCCATAAAGTATAGGCTTTTCCAGTGAACCAGAGAGTTCTTTCTCCAAATATCTGGAAACCCAGAGGATTAAAAGCTCCAACGGGCTTTAGACACCATTAAATCCTCCTATTTTATACATGAAGAAACTGGGGCTTAGAGAGGAAAGGATACATGTCAATCCAGGAGCAAGTAGCAGAGACAAGATTTGAAACCATGCCCTCTTACGACAAACCACCCCCTCCTCCCCAAAATATTACTTGAAGGCAGTACATTATCCCCTAAAGGAGACAGTAGCCCCAGTAGAAGGGCTTTATATGCCTGACATAGAAAACAGGTAGCTATCGTGAGGCAGAGATAACTGCTATGTGACTATGAGTAATTAAGTACCTTTGGACCTGATAATGCTTGCCTTTCTTACCTCCCAAGACTGCTATGAAGGTCAAATGAATTAACTCAAGAGTACTTTATGACCAGTCCCTGGTGCCAGCCTAGTCTTTGTCTGCCATTATAAATGTTTACAGGCCAGTGGGTTTGATGCTTTGATTATGAAGTTGGCCTCCCGCCACAACATTCTTGCTGTGTCTCCTTGTTCATCATTTCTAGTGATAAATTGAAGTCATCTTTGGAATTAGTATGTTGGCTCTCTGAATTTTATTTATTTTATTTTTAGCATTTGATCTAGATTTTATTTATTTTTTAGTTTTAATTTTAATTTTGAATATTTTCCCATAGTTACATGTTTCATGTTCTTTCCCTCTCCCCCAAACCCTCCCAGGCTCTGAGTTTTAGCAGAAACAGATCAGACGCAGACATTACTACTGCTCCCTCACCTGGTGATACTTATTTCTTCTTTCAGAGTATGCAGAATTTTTGCACTGTAAGTCCAAGAAGTTTACGGATTTTGATGAAGTTCGCCAAGAGATTGAAGCAGAGACCGACAGGGTCACAGGGACCAATAAAGGCATTTCTCCTATCCCCATTAACTTAAGAGTTTATTCACCACATGGTAAGCATCATATGACATAATCATTTGTTCATTGTGGATATTGGAAGTAGACACTTTAACCATTTCTTTTCTTCAGATTATACTAATATTTTCAGAGTGAGACTCTTGAAGACACCAAGACCAGATAGCATGTGACCTTTAGCTTCTCCCTTCAGCCACCCTTGTTCTTTTGGGAAATGTGACCCAAGAAGCATTTTTTAAAATCAGATTAATTGATTAGCCAGTGAGAATATAAATGGATTATTGGTAAGATCTGAGGCAGGAATCTATCCTGGAACATTTTCTGGTATAAGCCTCATGCCAGGAATTGTGAGCAGTGTACAGATATTGTCAGACAAGTCACTAGGGGGATTGTTGATGAGCTCTCAATTTTATGTCTTTTCCAGGCTTTGAGGCTGACTTTCCTTCAACTTTGGTTTTTCCTTCTAGTGTTGAATCTAACCTTAATTGATCTTCCGGGCATTACCAAGGTGCCTGTTGGTGACCAGCCTATGGACATTGAGTACCAGATCAGGGATATGATCCTACAGTTCATTAGCAAAGAGAGCAGCTTGATTCTTGCAGTCACTCCAGCCAACATGGATCTAGCAAATTCAGATGCCCTCAAGATGGCTAAGGAAGTTGATCCTCAAGGTAAGTCCTGGACCCCCAGGTATCAACCAGAAAGAGCTGGAAATTGAGAAGGGAAAGGGGCAAGGGAACAAGCATTTAAAGAGGGCCTGCTAGATGCCAGGCATCATGCTAAGTGATTTACAAATATTCTCTCATTGGGTGAAATTGCTTCTAAATCCCTGCATTTCCTATCATTTTCTGGAATATATGAAAAAGGATCATTGGGCCAAGCTGTGCTTCTGGAAAAAGACTTGAGTTACAGATTTTAATCTCCTTATGATCAATACAAGACCTTCTCCAGGAATAAGCCTCTGCAGTAACTTGAAGCACACGTGCAAAGCTCAACTTCTCTCTCTAGACCTATGTCTTCGTCAGTCTCTCAGCATTTGTCCTCATTAACTTAATAGATATCCAGCCAAAAACTGGCATGGGTCATGAGCAGGTATAATACTTTGTGATTGGAGAATGTCCTTGTTTCAGTATGAGATAAATACCAAGGCTCAGGGAAGTGGGAAGAGTCTTTCAAATATAAGCTTCTGACTAATGCTAGAGTCATGAATAATTGCCTAGTGAGGCAAGGGGTTGACTCTGGTAACAATGATGTTTCTCCTACAAAGTATTTTAGACTAAGGTTATACCTGGAGCCTTGGGATGACATTAATGTCCCAAGTTAGGCATTCTAAGAGTTTCTCCATATTGTCCTAGGGAAATCCTCCTGATGGTTCCTTTAGGCCTGTGATGGCAAACCTATGGCCTGGGTGCCAGAGATGGTACCCAGAGTGCTCTCTGTGGGCACATGGCCCTCCACCCCCAGAGATTGTTACTAGAAAGGCAGAGGAACTCGGGAGGAGCTGCTCTCCTCCCCCTCTCCACCATGTCTAATGGTATTTTTTCCCATCCCTGCCCCTCTGCCCAGCAGCCCAATGGGAGTGCATAGGGGGTGAGGTGGGTGGCTCACAGGCAGCAGAGCTGGAGGGGAGCAGAGTGCTCAGGCCACTCCCTTCCCCCTCTCTACACTTGCTAAGGACATTGCTCACTTCATCTGCCTATCAACCCTATGGAAGTGCTTCCATCCTACCCTCCCCTGTGTGGGGTAAGGCGGGGCACACAGTCTGTGGAAGATTCGGTTCACTATTACTGCTTTAGGATGTTCTTTTATGTGTCTGCCTTGTGACTTTTTCAGGCTTACGGACAATTGGTGTTATAACCAAGCTTGACCTAATGGATGAAGGCACAGATGCCAGAGATGTGCTTGAGAACAAGTTGCTCCCCTTGAGAAGAGGTATGACTCTATAATCCAAATCCTTTGGGAGCGATAATGATAAATAGCTTCCTTTGGATATTTGAGAACAGAGATGGAGAGAAGGGCCGGGTAATCATGGGATTTTGTCAGTGCTCACTCCATTTTTGTTAGCCTGACTTGTTCAGCCACCACATAAATGGAGATAGCCTGGTGTTCTGGGATGAGCACTGAGCTAGATTATAAATCCCCCATGAGGGAAGTGATGGAACATGTTTTAGTTTTCTTTGTATCTTTTCCAAAGGCTAGCACAGTGTTCTGCATATAGAAAATGTTTTGTTAAGTGAATGAAGAGACCTGAATTCTATCTAATCCTAGATTAGACTTAACTCTGAGGCCCTTAAGCAAGCCACTTCCTTTCTCTGGGCCCCTATTTCCATATCTCTTAGATGAGACTTGATGACTTCTAAGTTCTAAAGTTATAATGATAAAAGTTACATGATTCTAAATCTTAGATTTCTTTTATTTACTAATAATTCCTCCAAAAAGCTCAAAAGTGTGCAGTAAGTAGGATTTTGTTGGTATCCCTCTGCAGAAGCTTCCCCCCACATTTATGTAGGCCTTTAGAATCAAAATGAAAAGTGTAAGTCTCTTCTGAATTACCTTAGTGATTGAAAAATGCCAAAGGCTCAAGTCAATGGTGTCCCTACAGGTTATATTGGTGTGGTGAATCGGAGCCAAAAGGACATTGATGGAAAGAAGGATATCCGAGCAGCCCTTGGGGCCGAGAGGAAATTTTTCCTGTCTCACCCAGCTTATCGACACATAGCAGACCGAATGGGTACCCCCCATTTGCAGAAGACCCTGAACCAGGTATGGGATTGCAGTGACTAAAAGATAAAATGATTGAGGAAAAAAAGGTTCTGTGTTTTGAGCATACTGATTTATTAAGCAGTGCTTGACAACTGCCCAACAAAATGGGGCCAGGCCTCCTCATTATAGGGCTAGATCCTAAAAACCAGGGAAGACAGATTTTTATGCATTAAAAGCAACCAAATAAGACCAATTAATTAAAAGGAAACAATACAACATTTGGTAATCTCATGTCTAATTGGAAGAAAACTTAGAGACTTTTCAAGTTAGAAGTAGGAGAAGGAATAGATGCAATTCCCTGAATTCAGAAAAAGCGATATCCAGGAACATGGAAACAATAACTGATTGGACCTATGGGATCATTTTTCAGATAAGACATGTAGATTGCTTTGATATGTAGTTTGTAAGAAAACTCTATCAATCTTTGGATCTGAATGGGTTTCTGGTCAGCATAACCTAGGACTTTAGTTAAGGGTCTCTAAACATCAAGTTGAGGTGATCCAGCTTTCTAGCCACACAGAGCTAGGTTCAAACAATGCAATAAGGTTTTCTCCCAATTCCCACAATTTGAATAGTTTTCTCACAAGACAGAACTTGGACTAAACCCTTAATTGAATAGAAACTAAGCTAGCTCCAGAATTGTATAAGGATAAAAAATAATAAAGGCTAAGATAAATATATAAATTAGTAATTTAATTAAAGCCATGCTGATAGATAAAGTCATTAGACCACGCGCTTGTAAGAATTCAAAACTGCTGCCCCAGCCATTATTACCTCCCGTCTCTTCCTGAGTCTGCTGGCCAAGAGGCCACTCCCCCCTAACCCAGGAGATTTAAACTGTTCTCTGCGTGGAGACGTAGGCTTCCCCACACCCAAAGAACCGGAACCAGAAACCCGTTGGACCACGGGAAATGTAGTTTGATAATTTCCACGTGTCCATAGAAAATACATATATATACTTAAAGATGGCATCCCCCAAATTTCCTTCTTACAATTGAATAACAAGATAGAATCAGTATGATTTACTCAGGACTCACAATTAACCATTTGCTGTCTTAATCCCCTCACTTCCCTCAGGATAACACTTAAGAGAGCTTTTCCTCCCACCCCTGTGAAGTATAGGGTAGGAGTTCCTAAAGGCTAGTTGGAGAGATTGTTTACCCATTCTCCATTAGAGTTGAGCTGTTCTGTGATCCCTTGAATATCATTTTTGCAACATCAAGAACATTGCTGGTCCCATATCTCTGGAAGCCCTGAGTTATTACTGTTGTGTGTTTGAATGGATGGGTGGGTGGTGTGTGCTCCCTGCTGCAAGTGTGTGCTTGCAAGTGTCATGATATTGGCTATAAAGAGGTCAATAGGTTTCAGGACAGTGGCACAATCTGGAATAAGAACAGAAGCAGCCTTGCTTCTCAGAGAAGGGAGCAAAGATTCCAGCCCAGTAAATAAAAGAACAGAACATTGCTGTGTGGGACAGAGGGGGATGAAACCTTTCAAAAAGAGTAGTAAAGCTGCCTCAATTCAGAGGCTTTGGGATTGACATGAAGTCCTAGAAGGGTTGTTAGCCCCAAGAAGTGCCTGTCCCCGAATTACTGCCGAAAGAACTGGGTTTGGGAGCCTGGAACATTGGGAATCTTAGAGCCCTATTAAATCTCCTGGGTTTAGATGGTTCCTGTTGCAGTCGAAGCAAAGTAGCACATTCTTTTGCTCTTTCTCCACTGGAACATGCTCCAGATTGGCTTTTCCAGTGGCTTGCCTGGAACAACAAAGCCAAGCAGTGTGCAGACTTTGTAACCTTTAGCAAGGGCTTCTGATCCTACTGGGGACTGATGCTCATCCTTCCTGTGACCCTTTTAACATAGCAACTGACCAATCATATCCGAGAGTCTCTGCCTGCACTACGAAGTAAGCTCCAGAGCCAGCTGCTGTCCTTGGAGAAAGAGGTGGAAGAATACAAGAATTTTCGACCTGATGATCCCACACGGAAAACCAAAGCCCTTCTGCAGTAAGTGCTCACTAATTTAGTAAATGGCCTGGAGTCTCAGGGTTGAGCTCTTCTCTTTGTCTAGGGAACTTTCTTTTTTCCTGGCTAAAGGTGACTTGGGCAGACAAGTGTTGGGACTGGAATCGGGAAAATTCATCTTCCTGAGTTCAAATCTGTCCTCAGACACTTAATAGCTCTGTGACTCTGGGCAAGTTTCTTAATTCTGTTTGCCTCCGTTTCCTCCACTGTTAAGATGAGGACATAGTAGAGAAGAAAATGACCAACCACTCCGGTATCTTTGCCAAAAGGGCTTTTAATCGAATCACAAAGAATTGTACAGGCCTGAAACTACTCAGCAGCATGAAAAGACAAAAGATGCTTTCCTTCCATTTGTGTACTTGGGCTTATCACTGGTTTCTTGAGTTGTGGACTGAGAGGCCAGGGTGGGGGTGGGGAGTGGAGTAGAAACTCTGGCCTTCTGCCTCAGGGCTTGGAACAAAGAAATGTCCCTTGCAAGAGATGGGCCTCCATTTCTGGTGGGAGAGGAAGCTTTGGGGCAGACACTGAATTGCTATAGGCTTATAAAAGGGGTCTTTCATGTATGAAGCCTCTAAATCCCCCATAGTGAAGTGGCTGTCTCTTTTCAGTTTGGGGATGGTAGTTGAGATTGTCAGGTTAACTGGCATTTGCCACCTGGATTTTTGTGCCTAGGAAAGAGTGACAGACCTCACAAGTGTGAATCTTTTCTCATCCTTATTCCTAAGGAATTGCCTTTTTATCTTGATAATGTTATTGCAAACAGTGAGAACTAGATCTGGGCTTTGTAATTGTTGGGGAGGTGCATATTAAACTAAGTCATTCTGGTAGGCCTGGGAGAACTGGTCTTGTACATGTCGACTATTCACATTGTTTGATTCCATTTGGTTTCTAAGCATAATTATGAGCATCATAGGTATATGCTTTTCAGCGATATCATTCTTAGTCTCTTTTGTTTTGCTTCTTTATGATTCTTTTTCCTCTAAGTTAAAACTATTTTGAGAACTTGGCTCAGAGTGCTGGACTAATATTAACTTTTGTGTTCCTTTTGAAAGAAAAGTTGTGTGCATCAATTGCTTTCCTGAGGAAATAGTTTGCCTTAATTTTAGGCATCTTATTTGCTAATCTGGTCACATAACCAGTGTTAAGCATATTGAAATACCTTCTTTGGTCTTGCAATTTTAGGATGGTCCAGCAATTTGGTGTGGACTTTGAAAAGAGAATTGAAGGCTCAGGAGACCAGGTGGACACATTGGAACTTTCTGGTGGTGCAAGGATTAATCGCATCTTTCACGAGAGGTTTCCATTTGAGCTTGTAAAGGTGACATATTCTATGCTTCTCTTTTTCTTCTGCCAGAGGACAGTTAGAACTCTCTTCCAAGGGTCTATGGGCTTTGCAGAATAGGCACTTAATAGATGCTTTATGAATTGATAAAAGACAGTGAAGTGTGCCTTCATACTTATAAATAAACTTGTGAATTTACTCTTGTTTTTGAAGGGATTAAAATTCTCTAGTTTGGGGGTTGATGTGTCCCATTCTTCATAGTTAAACAGGATTCTAATAGCCAACTGCTCATGGGAAGCTTTCTTATAAAGATATTTCTTATAGGGGAGATACTCAGTTTTGTAACTCACTTCCTTAATTTATTGAACTACTGTGATTTTATAGATACCTACCTCTGCATATTTTATCTTTTAGATGGAATTTGATGAGAAAGACTTGAGACGAGAAATTAGCTATGCAATTAAAAACATCCATGGAGTCAGGCAAGTACTAGGGGTGGGGGAGGAGTATCCACTTCCTTCTGTTGACATGTTATTGTCTCGGCCTGGCCCGTTTTCTGAAATGCCTGTGCTCCTAGCCTCTGATAGCTAGGTTTGGGAGGGGACTGTGTTGTCCAGGGACTAACAGGTCTCAGGACCAAAGCCCAGGGCCTTGGTTGGCGGGGGGAAGAGAGGCAGTCGGTCTGTGGTGTTATTCCCTATTATCTCCTAGGACAAGTCAGTTTCCCTTTAATATTTTGACATTTGGGGGTAAAATTTTACATCTGATTTGAGACGTGTAAGTACAGCATGACATAAATTACATTGTTCATAGGACCATAGTGACCATAAATGCCACTCCTTCCTCCCACCCCAATCTTGTTATAAAGGTCATGATATAAAATGAGGCTATACATCGACCACCTGCTCTGGTAAGAGCCTTTAAAAGCTAAGTTTTCCTCCAAGTTAAGCTGCCTTTAGAAGAGTATGAGGGGATGGATTTTGTCTGTAGGGGTAAGAAGGGACACAAATCTGAAGGCAACCAGCATCAGAGAAAAAGGAATTTAATATTGGTCACACTGAATGTTGCCAAGCAATAGTAGATTCATGCTGCCAAAATGGTCCTTGGTTGACACTGGGCATTCCTAATTAATGGGAGTGGGCCTATGACTCAGATATGTGATTACTGCTATTTCTTCAGTTAACCAAACAGTTACCATTAATATTGTTGATTGTTTTTTGTTTTTCTTTGATTATTTCCTTCACCCTTGCTCTTGTGGTTGGACGTGCATAGGACGGGGCTCTTCACCCCAGACTTGGCATTCGAGGCCATTGTGAAAAAGCAGGTGGTGAAGCTGAAAGAGCCTTGTCTGAAATGTGTCGACCTGGTTATTCAGGAGTTAATCAATACAGTTAGGCAGTGTACCAGTAAGGTATTGAGCCCTCCCTGAGGGTTTTGGAAAAGGGAGCCTTGGGGGGTGGGTGGTATCAGGATTGCAGTGCCCTACCTGCTCTGACTGGTCATTCTCCCACATTCCTTTTACTTCCAAGAGGATGTTTTCTTCCTCTGGATTACAGAGTGTAAGACTACTGAAATTATTTGCCTCATCTTCCCACCACTCTTCAGTGAGGTCACTTTATGTCTTTCTAGAGGCACTAGAATGAATGGGAGAAGCACACTAGAATGTGAAGAGTGCCAAACAGGCCTCAGGAGGTGGCCAGCTGAGTGGGCAGCTTATCCTGGGATCCTGATACCCAACATAGCATGTGTCTTGACTGATTTTAAATGCTGCTTTGCTACACCCTGGGAAGCAGAAAATTAAAACATGCCCCTTCTTGAGCCTGGGACCCACAATCCTCTATCCATCATGGGTTTTTCTTTTTGGAAAAAAAAAGAAAAAAGAAAGAAAAGAAAAGAACTCCATAGCACAGCGTTTTGCATGACCCCACTGTTGCAGCACCAGTGTGCTTCCTTTGCTGCACATAGCAGGGAGCCAAGAATCCCCGAGAGCAACAGAATGATGAAGTGAGCATGTGGGTAACTGGCCTGTCAGACCTGGCATCGCCATGCACAGGGCAGCTTTGCCAGGATTGCCTATCTGCAGCGTGCCTTCTGCTGCTCTCCTCCAGGCAGGGGCAACATTCTATAGAGAACTTGGCTCCCCTAAACTGGGAAGTTGAAGTATGTCACACACAGAATAATTGGCACAGTCAGTTCCTACACATGTCCCTGTCCTTCTACCTCCTACTCCCCCAACCTTCCCTGTACACACACACACACACACACACACACACACACACACACACACACACACACACACACCNACACACACACACACACACACACACACACACACACACACACACACACACACACACACACACACACACACACACCCTCTCCCAACAGTGCCTGCTTCCCAGAGTGGCCTGCTTCAGCTGAGCCATTTAAATGCTTTCCCAGGGTTGCGAATGGGTGTGTGTGTGTGTGGGTATGTGTGCTCATGCGCATGCATGAATTTGCGTATGCTGGATAAGGAGTCCTGGGGCTGTCTTTTAGAGTCAGGAGGTTTTGCTTATGCTGCAGTTCCTGATCTGTGTCATTTTTAAAAGCCTGCATTTGCTTTCCAAGCTTCTTCAGTCAAACCCGGCAGGGTTGGAAGTAGATTTCCAGAGGCTACAACGCGTATTTGAAAATTCAGGGCACCCAGTGCATTGGGTGTAAGGTGACTAAAGCACTATTGACAAGTCCAGCCAAAAGCCCCTTGAAATGGCTCTCCTTCCGAAGCAGCTTCCCAGGGCAAATGCCAAGGCTTTTACTATGCCTCTTACTAACTGGTTGCCTCTCTCCTTTTCTTCCCTCTCTCTGTCTTTTTGTTACTGTGTGTGTTTGGTCTGCAATGCCTTTTGGGGTCTCGTCTTTCTGCCTCCCTCTCGTGCTCTGCATGACGCAGGACGGGTCTCTTCACCCCCGACATGGCCTTTGAAGCCATTGTGAAAAAACAGATTGTAAAGCTCAAAGAGCCGAGTTTGAAGTGTGTTGATCTGGTGGTCTCAGAGCTGGCCACCGTCATTAAAAAGTGTGCCGAGAAGGTAATGGGCTAAATTTTTTTTCCATCTGTTAGTCTAACCTGAGCATCTGGAATATACTGACTCCACAGGACCTGCCAAACTTAATGCCTTAGGCTTAATTCATGTTCTTTGCAAAAATGAAACAAGTTTGGTGGCATTATTATTATCTGGTCCATGCCACGACTCTGTTAACCTATCATCCGTGGTCAAAAATAAATTTGGAGGTCCTGCTGAGACACATGACATAGGTGCTATCTTAAACCACTGCCCAGGAGACCAAAATGCCCATGAAATGGCTTTAGCCCCAGAGCTTCAGGGCATGGAGAAGGCTATTCATCTTTTGCTGCTTCATATTAGTTCATGCTATAATCCAGCCCTGGGGGGTGGAGGTAGGAAAGGGGACATCGGTGACATTTGACTGGTAAACACACTTCACCTGCTTTGAATGAAATCTTTTCATCTTTGATTATCTAAAAAAAATTTGTATAATCTCTTTAATTGTCTTGCCAACTCAAGCTACCCATATTTGTCTCTTTAATGAGTGTTTGTGGTGACAAAATTGGGGATCAATGAAGTCCTTTCATGTCTTCTTGGCTCTCCGTGGCTTTCTGCTTTCTTCATGTAAATTGTTGTGGGTTTTGTTCTATGTGGAGCCATCTGACATGGCTCTTTCCTCTCCCACAGCTTGGCTCCTATCCCAGGTTACGAGAAGAAACAGAAAGAATTGTCACCACTTACATCAGGGAGCGAGAAGGAAGAACAAAGGACCAGGTGTGTTCCGAAGGGTCTTGGACAATGTGTCCTGCAAACACTGAGAACTGATGACTTAAGACCAGGCTGCCTTTTTTAACAGCCAAAGCTTGTTCTATCCGGACTTCATGTGACTGAACCCATACGTTAGATCTCTAACTTGCAAAGGCAGCATTCAGCTCCAGGGTGCTCATGACCATGTGTATTCAGTGAAATAGAGTGGTGAGCTGAGAGCCTGGAGCTACCAGGAAGATGAAGCCTGCCCTACTGGCCATTTGCCTAGGTTGGAAAATAGTTATAGATCTCCCTCTGCTGGTAGACTTGGGGAGTATGCTCAATTGCCATATATGTGTATTTGGACCTTTGGTACATAGACAGTTCAAAGTAAGGTATTTGTTCTTTTGTTTGTTTTTTAACTGGTAGCAAACTTACTCTTATCTCTTCAGATCCTTCTTCTGATCGACATTGAGCTGTCATACATCAACACAAATCATGAGGACTTCATTGGCTTTGCAAAGTATGTATATTCTACCTGCAGCTTCTTGGATGTAGGAGCCCTGCTCCCAGAAGGGCTTCAGTCTTAGAGCTGGCCCTCCTAGAGGGCACCAAGGCTCCAGGTGATGATGGCTCAGAAGAGTGGGCTGGGCTGGGGCTAATTTCCTAAGGAAGACATGTTCTGAGTTTCGAGGATCCTTCTGTCAGAAGAAGTCACTTTAAAAGGAGCACATGAGGTTCCTCTCTTGCTTTAAATAGGATGTTATAAAAAATCAGGCAAGCTTCTCTAATAGCAGTGGCTTAAAAAAGCAATGACAGGGGCAGCTGGGTAGCTCAGTAGAGTGAGAGTCAGGCCTAGAGACGGGAGGTCCTAGGTTCAAACCCGGCCTCAGCCACTTCCCAGCTGTGTGACCCTGGGCAAGTCACTTGACCCCCATTGCCCACCCTTACCAATCTTCCACCTATGAGACAATACACCGAAGTACAAGGGTTAAAAAAAAAAAAAGCAATGACAGTATTTTAGCTGAATATTGCAATGAATGATAATACTTCAAGATTCTTCCCTTTCCCCCCCAGTTGAAGTGATAATGGCATCCCATCTTAGCACAGGAAGAACTGAATTAGACCTGTGTGTGTTGTTAGACCCAGATTCATAATAGTGTCTGTCACACACAAGGAATCAAAAGAAATGGGGTCTGGATCTTGCTGGTTATCATGGCTTCATCAGCCCCTTCCTATTGAATGGGCTTAAGCAATCCATGCTTAGTTTCCTAGGAAAGTTTAGTTCCTTTTAGTTTAAGAGAAGTTGCCTTACTACTAAGGAGGAGCCTGGTCTCTTCTCAAACTTCAGAAGGAGCTAGTCCCAGGAAAAGTCTTTGAGGGTATGCTCCGCCCAGGCAAAGATGGCAAGTAAAAGAGCAATGGCTTCTCCAGATCTTCCCTGCCTTTGGACATGGCAATGAGCCATGACTGTCTGATCACAGGGAATTCAGTCTCCTGCTGTGTGTACCCTGTCATTCAGAATGAAGATGAATTCAATACCCTCAGCTTGGATTACCAACCTGCTGTGGAAGCTTCCCGTGCCTCTGTCTTGGTGTCCATGTTGTGGAGCTGAAATCCCTGGGACTCTTTCCCCCTTTGATTACTGTTCTTTTCCTCACTTTGTTTCTGCTTTTCACACTTCATCCACAGTTCCTCCTTCTCACCATCTCTCCTGTTTTTCCTTTGATCACTTCACTCTTTCCTCTGGACTCCTTGGCCTTCCTCCCAATAACCCCAGCTGTTACTATACTGAGCAGCTTGTGACCGGGTGGGTATCTGCCTGCTGTGTATGCTGTTTCAGTAGTATGTTAGTGGGGCTTTGGTATAGGTCTGTTTTTGGCAAAGATAGTGGTAAATCCCAGGGCAGGAGGACTTGCTTGCTTAGGGAAACAGACCAATTCAGATTCTGATTTTCAGACTGAAGAAGTAGTAAAGATGTTCCCTGAGCCCTGCTGTTGTGAAAGCCTGATCATCAGTGCTCTTGTATAGATTTTCACTCTGATCCAAGGCTTCTCTGTTTATCAAGCTCCCTCAGGTACTAGGACGGGTGGTTGCATTGGCAAGGGCCCCACGCCCCTACCCCTGCCTTCTAAGCATTTGCCATTTAAAACAAAAAACCCCTTCATAGAGACAGATATTCAAACAGAGCCCTATGTTGAACTCTCCTCTTCCTCCTCTCGGTTGAGTCTGAAAGAAAGCAAAATTGGTGACTTTTCCTCCTTTGCCTTGTATTAATTTCCTGACTCAGGTAAGTAAAACTTTTATTGGTAATAAGCACTCTTGTGGTCAGCCTGGTTATGGCACCTGAAATTTCACATCAAGCTATCCCACCATCCCCTTAGAATGGGTAGCTCCAAAGCTCATGCTGCTCAGGCTCTGGACTTGGCAGCTTAAGAGTTGGAGAGGAGGACATCTGAAGAGATCCTCCACTGCCTTTACCTGAAAAGGAAGCTTTAGGTTGGTTCGCTCATGTCCCAACCATCGAGACAACATTGGACTTGCACAAGCTTTTTTCTAAGTTCCTCAAGGAGTAAATAAATAGAAACTAGGAGCACATTCAGTTGTGTATAGAAATGGAGTTAAAGCAGGGCTTCTTCCCCTTTTGTGTGTCCTGGTACCTTTTGGCAAGCTGTTTGGGAAAGAAGCTTTGAAATCTCCTCTCAGAATCAAGTTTCTCAACAAATGAAATAAAATACAAAGGAAGCCAATTACACAGAAATACACTTCTTAAAATATATATATTTTTAAAACATCATAGAGCCAAAGTTAAGAATTCCTGGGGTGGGGGGAAGAAGGGGGTTTACATTGATGTAAATCAGCCACAGCTTTCAGAATGCTAGAGCTGCTTTCCAGGTTTTTGTAAAATACATTTGTTTGTAGCCCTCCGTGGCTCTCCTCAGATGAACAGTTACTCTCCAGAGGGAAAACCTTCGTGCTCATGTTCTTCTCCAGTTCTGGTAGCTGTTTCTTCTCTTTGCCACCCAACATTGATTTACCTTCTCTCTGTGCAGCTGGTCACTGGCCTCCTCCCTCACTGCCCAGCTGCATAAGCCTTGTGTTCTGCTTTGGTTTCAGTGCCCAGCAGAGGAGCACTCAGCTGAACAAGAAAAGAGCTGTTCCAAACCAGGTACACATGCATGCCCACATTTCTTTGGGATGTGTTTCTTGGGGTGGGAAAAGGATGGGGAAAGCTGCCTTAGGTGCCAAGGGGGAGGTGCACCAATTTTGGTTGTAAATGGTTTCCTCAAACCCTCACTGTTTCACACACCTCTCTCAGGAGCTGCTGGATAATTATGATTCCTCATCCATTTGATCCCAAGTTCTACATATGTTTTGACATTATTCAAAACCTTTTCAAGTGGCTGAATCTAAATCTGACAGTCTTGTCACAGCTGCTGTCTCTTGGCCTTGGAAGGCATGTTCTCTGTGATATCCAAATCAGCTGCCCCAAGGATAAAGAAAAAGGGTCTGGCAACCTTATACTAGTGTTCCAGCCCCGCCTTTGGGAAATGGAAGGAAAGCATTTCCCTGGGAAATCAGACCTAAGAGTAGAGTCTTGGTGTTTTCTAGGAAAAAACACTGCCTTCAAATAGCCTTTGCTGGGGTCCCATCTCTCATAGGAGAGGCCAGGGGGCCTGCTATTTATTTAGCTTGCATGACTGAAGACCCAGATTGGAAAAATGTAACCTTTGCATGTATTTTATGCTTGCTTTAGGTAATACATATGTTGTTGCTTTTTTGTTTGGAAAGATTACAATGAATTAAACATTAACACTATGAATATAATTAATAGCATGTAATTTTTTTTTCTTTTGCTGTTTTTCTGCTCTTCTTTTTCTACCATTTGTTGTGCTTCCTGCCCTTTCTCTATTACCTTGCTCCCTCTTTCTGCTTTTCCTTTATTTACCCTACAACCTAACTTTGTGATCCTAAAGGGTGAGATCCTGGTAAGTACCTACATAGTGTGTTAGTAAATACTAGACAGATCTAGTGATGGAGACCTGTTCCCAAAATACAATCCTGTAAAAGAAACTGGCTTTTCCCTGATTTGGGCTTGAGTACACTTAGTACATTGAAGGTGAGAACCAGGCTTCTCCCAGGCCAGGGGCATCTTCATCCAGCAGATTTATGGAGCCTTTAGTAGATGTCCTCAGCCATGTGATAGAGAGTATGAGATGTGTAAAGATGAATCTGACTTGACTCTTTCCTCAAGGGGCTTAGAGTCTGGTAGGAGAAAGGAAGTGAATTAGGTGAGTCTGAAAAAAAAAAAAAACTATCTAGGACTGTAAATGCAAGGTTATGTTTGCAACCTGAGCCCACATGCCTTATATCCCGACAGTTTGACTGGCGTAGTGTCTTGGCTTTCTTTGGGACAGTGTGTTCCATATTCTTTAGAAAAGCCAACTCCGTCAGGAGGCTCATCTTCCTAGAGTAGGGGTCAGCAACGTATGGCTCTTTCTGCAGGAGCCATAAAGTCAATTTTTTTTCAGGCACTGTTACAGGAGTGCCCACTGTGAGCACTGTAGGGCTCTCACGAAATTACATTTTAAAAAATGTGGCGTTTATGGCTCTCACGGCCAAAAAGGTTGCCGACCCCTGTCCTAGAGGGTCATTGCCTCCAAGCACCTTCCAAGAGCAATTCTTGGAGCCCTTCCAAAAGCTTTTTCTCCCTAACTCCCTGCAGGGGCCTGGTCCCTCTTCCCTTTTGTATTATTATGAGAGGAAAAAAGCAGCAAGAGAGTATAACAGAATCAGCTCTCTAGGGGGATTTCCTATTGCTAATGTACATAGTATTCAGTTTGTTCCATTTTGGTAACTTGGGTGCTCCTATGTCTTCGGCTTTCCCTCCCCCTTCAGTAGGGTGACAGCGTAATTTTGACTCGCTGTGCTATTTGGCAGGAGTCCCACAGACCTTCCTGCTAAGTGTACTCAGTTCTGAAAACCCAAGATACCAGTTTCTTTCTTAATGATGCTCTGGAGACAGTGTTACATCTTCCCAGTGGAGAGACTAACAAGTGTGTGTGGAAACAAGGTTGAGAAGTCTTCTTTGACTGAGAAAGAAAATGGAAACAGCTGAAATGTAATCCTGAAAGGTGGGGCAGGACAGGAAAAACCACTCTCCTTAAGGACTCTGAACTTGGTTTGCCTGCTTTATTCCACCAGCCCCTTGTCCTTTCATACCCATCTCCCCTTAAGGAGCAAGAAGTTAGGCCCTTGTTGCAATGGGGTGGTCCCCTCCCCTATTTAAAGCAATAGCTCCTTTTTCCTTATACTATAGAGATTTTAAATAATTTCCATTTTCCTGTCAATTCAAATAGGCTCCCTTCCACTCTCCAAGGAGGTGGGGAGGAGCCAGGAATACTTCTCACCTCTGGTTCCAGAGCACCTTGACTTTTCTTGAACAAGGTCTCCATCACTGCTTTGGGAGGCTTAGGATGTGCAAGTGTTGCCTTGTGGTGATGGGAAGCTGCTGAGCCCTGACAGTTATACTAAGATTGATATGAGCTGGGCCAGGAAGACAAAATCAGCATTCAGGAAGAGTGTTCCAAGATTTAGGCCCCCTTCCTTGATTCCCTGTCCCTACCAATTGATCAGCTTTCCCCTAAAGGGACCAATTTGCAGGTAAGGCTTCAGTACATCAAAATTTCCTCCTTTTCTGCCAAGTCTGGTTCCTTTGTTATGCATCATGTGACCATTCTGACCCTTATTGTCATACTTCTCTTCCTGAATTAAATTTCCTAGGAACAGGAAGCAGAGACATGGCTTTGAGGGCCCATGGCAACTCTCCTTAGTCCATGAGCTGCACAGCAGATTCTTTTTAGCCTTGGGTCTTTGGGTTGAATAAGCTATAGCCTTAGACTGACTTTCCAGAGGATCCTCTCATACCTATCTCCTCTGTACCTAGACCCTGGGACACTTAACAGCTGCATTCTGGTTTTGCTGCTATTCCTGTCGTATTTCCAGCTTCCTGCTTCCCCCTGTCAAGATCAGATTATCTACAGAATATTCATATACAAATTTGGCTTTAAAATGAACTGGGCTAAAGAGCTACTCTGTGCCCTCAAATTCTATTCCTAGACTCAAAAAAGATTATTCACTCAGTTCTTGATTGGCCTTTTGCCATCTGCTTAGTCAGGGCTCCTCACTTCTCTCCACCAGGTGCACTATAAGAGTTAAGACCTTCTAAATGTAACAGCCTGCAGTCACCCATAGCTTGTACAGCCAAGTGATTTTTGTCTCTAACTCAGTGTTGTCTCCTACATGGGCAGCTGCCTGGATAGCTTAAAAATTATTTGGATGGAATGGGTTGGGATAGGAAGGTCTGGTCTATGATTGGTCAGAGGGAGTCTATCTGACTGTGGTCTTGACCGGCATTCTCCAGTCCTGTGGCACATTTGCTATGTGAATAAAAACATGGTGTTCCAGCCGGCTGCCTAGATATTTAGATTTGGGGTTAAATGACCAGGCCTGCAATATTTGGTTATTTCCACCAGAGCAGAGTATCAAACTATTCTGAGCCCTAGGCCTTTCTGGTTTTACCAAGGGCACCATTTCTTGTGTATCCTTGGCTCCCAGGCAACCACATTTCTCACCAGGACTACACACCTTGAAGACATTGAGTCCATCCCAGCCTGGATATTGAGAAATGTGCCATTTGCTGTCCCGTTGACTCCTGTGTATTACTAACCTGTGTCTTGAGACTAGTGGCCACAGGGCACTTATGTGGGGTGACTGTGGTACTCCTCTCACTTCTCATATATGTTCCTGAAGCCCAAGGATATGAGTCCATAAATGTATTGCAATTTCTTATTTGGGAGGCATAACTGCCCATCTGAAAATTTCCAAATTATTCTTCCACATAAATGGCATAGACAGAAATCAGACAGCAGGTTCAAAGGTCTCTCACTGCTTGTTGACCATTGGGAGGGGAATAGAGGTAGGTGTGGTTGATGCCTTATTGACTAGGCTCCTGGCTGGGCTTGGTTTGCCTCTTCACTTGCTTGCCGTTCCCTCATCTCCAGAGGATGAAAGGAATATAATTCAGAGGTTTTACTGTCTCTGGGCTGGGATCCTTTGCTGTGTCTTTAAAGAAGCTGGCCCTGCTTCACCCAGGCCTTTGCAGGAAGTCTTATCAATGTGTTAATGGTTTCCTGCCTTACTTCTGTCTGGCAGTGCCTGGGAAAGGAAGAAGTTAGCACCTGCTTCCACAGGACTTGTGAAGTCTAACCTCACTCCAGTAGGAGTGGGTCACCAAAGCCTTATTCGAAGCCCAGTAGGGCCCATAAGAAATGAGGGCAGCCACTCTGCTGGCTTCTGCACTTGAAATAAAATGCTGGCAAAGGCATCAAATGAATTTGTCCTAAAGCACTTCATATCTCTGAAACACTAAGCACTGCCACAGCAGGGGGAGGTCTGAGTGCCATCTTTTTATTTAGACTCACTTCCCCCAGGTCACCCAACAAAGCAAGGATTCTGGCACCTGACTGGGAGTCTTGGCTCCTTTAGGGGCCCTTCTGGCATAGCTCCCAAAGCTTTGTTTCCCCTTGGCTTTTTTCTCTACAATGGTGGCTTCTACCACTTGAACCCTAGGCTAGGATCCCAAGGAAGTCACCAAAGCAGTTGGCTGTATGATCTGTTGATAGGCTCCTTGGTCCAGGGAGAGAAAAAGAATGCATGTATCTCTCAGTTACCCCAGGGGCCAGGCTGCTGAATGGTTGGAGGGGTATAGGAAGAACGCCAGGCTAGGCAGTTTATCTCCTTCTGAAATCATGTCTATTGGTTTGTTAAATCCTAGTGAAAGCCATTTTTCCAGATTGGGGAAATGGTTGATGAACTTGGCCTAGGAGTTGGTTTTCTGGCCAAGAAAGGAAAGATACCTGTATAAAGTCCCTGATGCCAGCCTGAGATCTCTCCTGTTTTCTCTGGCTCTTGGTACCTGCGGCTCTGCCCCATAAGTGCCTTGGCAGGCTCAGTGCTTTCTCGAGCCCTGCTATCCTCCTTGCTTGGTGACAACCTACACTTGACAGTTCAGTTTTTCACAGCCTCCTGATCCAATGAGTCCCATTCTAGTGTCTGTTTGCTTCATGTTTGCCCCACCCTTTTATCCCAGCTTGGAATGTTATGGGGCTTTTTTTCCCTAGGCCCTAGACTCCCATGCATGCCTTCTGTCTCCTTGTCTCCTCCCTCCTTACCTCCCAGGGGGTTCAGCCTAGCACCTGGGTCTGCCTCCTCATTGCAGCCTCCATCGAGGCTGACTCGGCTGCCAGGTGAGTGCCACATGCAGGCACAGCGACAGTGTCAGGGTGGGGGATGGGGAGGGCTTTCAATGTTAGAGGGGCAGCCAGAGGCCCATGCTGCACTTTTAAAAGAAACTGCTACTGTATTATATCGCTGTAAACTTACCTGACAGGGAAGCTTGGTGGCTGGCAGTTTTTATATAATCCATTTGACAGGACTCTATCTTAGATTTGAAATGAATTTTGCTAGTTGTCCTGGAACAATGAGTGTTGAACTGAATAGTTTCAATTCATTGTTCCATCTTAAATGTCTTATACTACCTCCTAAGACAAGATTTCCTAGTGGAGAGTTCCATTATGCTGTGTACTTCACCAAGTGGTTTCTCCAGGCTTGCCCAGGGGTCCTACGAGATTGGCCATGCACAGGAGTATGGCCCATTAATCAGATTGAATTGGATTTCTCCCCTTTTGGCTGTCCTGGAACAGGTTAAGCCATGGGCTACATCAACAGTCCTTTCTTTCCACCTACTAGATGGGTAACTGTTTGGCTTTAGTAAACAGTGACATAACATCCTAAAATCCTGGAACAGGCCATTCCCCTTCTATTCCTTTTTTAGATTGGATTAGGAGGTTGGTTAGGACAAGAGAAGTCTGAATTTCTGAGAAGACTCTAGGATTCTGAGGTTTGGATCCAGCCTTTTGGAAGGAGCTAGATTACTTCTCTGCTGGGAATTTACCAATCATTTAGGAAACCCGCTCTGTCTGGATTTGGCCTCTCTGACTTCTTGGTATGTTCTGATAGGGAAAAGTGACCTAGTCATATCCCTTCATCAAGGCCCAGATTTCATATTGATTCATGTTTTCTCCTCCAGGTGATTCGAAGGGGCTGGTTGACCATCAACAATATCAGCCTGATGAAAGGTGGTTCCAAGGAGTATTGGTTTGTGCTCACTGCAGAGTCCTTGTCATGGTACAAGGATGAAGAGGTGAGTGTCAAGGAAATCTGAGTGCTTGATCATTGTTCCAAAGTGCACTGGTAAGCTGATTAAAAGGAAACAGACTGGGCTGCCCACTATGATTTGTCATCCAAATCCTTTGGGCAAGCAGATAACATGTAAATCATAAATATCAAGGGGAAGTGTGGCTCCAACCTATTGTCAGAGATGATAGAGATGTTGAAGATTCTAGGGGTCCGGCGATGCAGAATGAACAGCACATCTGAGTTTTAGTGACAGGGGCCAAAATGCATCTGGTAAGTAGGAAGCCAACCTGACAAGGACCACAGTCTGGACACTTTGGCCTACAGGTGACCTGCTAGTTGGAAACTACTGTAACAGCATCCTCTCAGACACCAGCCATCATGTGGGCTCCTATAGATGTTAACACTAATGTACTAATATTTATCCATCCCTTTCCTTAGGCTCTCTTTTCCTTCCCAGGGAAGGTAGAGTGAACTCATTAGTGAGCATATGTGGAATGAAGACTTGGGAGCCTCAGGTTGGGTAGGATTTATAAAGGAAATTCAGGGTCTTCAGAAACCTTTGTTATTACTATAGACTTGTGGATGTCCTTGGTCTTATGACTTCCCGTTCCTCCCCCCCCCCCCCCCCCAGGGATTAGTGTTATTTCTGCTCAAAACCTTTACTAACTGCTCCAAGGAAGCAAAGAAAATAAGCATTTATGTACCACCCCCTATATTCCCTGCATTATGTTAATTAAGTGTTTGAGAGGTCCAAAGGAATAAAATGAGATAGTGCTTATTTTCTCATTTGATCCTTACAACAATCCTGTGAGGTAGGTACTGTTATTATCCCCATTTTACAGTAGAGAAAACTAAGGCAAATAGGTAAAGTGACCTGCCCAGTGTCATGTAGCTAGTGTCTGAGGCTGAATTTGAAATGAGGTCTTGCTGACACTCCAAGCCTAGCACTCTATCCACTGGGCCACCAGCTACCTTGGGGATATGTTTAAACTTTGTATACATGTTATCCTCTCTGTAGAAGGCAGGTTCCTTGAAGGTAGGACCAATTTTGTTTTCATCTCTACTACAATAGATCAGAGTTTATTGACCTGAAGTGAGTGTTTGCTTCCTCTCCTTGTGACCCTGAGCACTTTAGGTTATACTAGAAGAGTACTAGAGAATTCACTCCTACTTTTTCTTGGAACCAAGCCTAGAAATGGTTCATAGCCACATAAGGAGAAGCAGCTGCGGTGGAATGAGTGGGAAACCTTGAGTTTGCAGTTAGTAGGCCTAGCTTGGGTCCCCAGCTCTTCATTACTGTCTCTAGGGCAAATTAATTAACTTCTGAATCTGTTTTCACCTATCGGATTCCAAGGTATCAGACTGTATAACCTCTAAGGGCTCTCTCATTTTAATTCGTGATCTCCTATCTTGGCTTTACTAGGTAAAAGAGCAGAAAGATGGGAGCACACATCAGAGCCAAACCATCCAGAGAGCTTTGGATTTCTTAAATAAGGAAACTGATAGATTTCCTTCCCCATCAGTAAATAAAGAGACCTAGAAAAGCTTCTCAGGCCCCCTTTAGTCCTTTAAAAATGCCTGTACACAGGTGGCAGCGGGGTGGCTCAGTGAATAGAGAGCCAGACCTAGAAACAGGAAGACCTAGGTTCAAATCTGGCCTAAGACACTTCCTAGCTTTGTGACCCTGGACAACCTTAACCCCCATTGCCTAGCCCTTACCACTCTTCTGCCTTGGAACCAATAAATAGTATTGATTCTAAGATGGAAGTTAAAGGTTTAAAATTTTTTTCCCTATACAACTTGTTTGGTAGCAGTACAAATCCAGATCTAACCTTGATTCTCTCAGCAAGATCTCTCCTTGTTTCATTTGTGCCAAAGTAATTTCTTCCACCATCTCTGAGGGGCCCCAGGGACCAAGCCCTTCTCTTTTTCTCTATTCCATTCTCACAGCAAGTTTAGACTTCTGGTTGTGAATAGTGTAGATCTTCACATTCCTCAGTGTCTTTAATTGTGATCCCAAATGCTTTTTAGGATCGAGGTCTACTGCGTTCCTTTAAAATATAAGGTAGCCCTAACTGGTCTCTTGTAAAAGGGAAATTTTCTGAGGATAGTGATTTTGAAGAAAGCAGTTCTGTGCAGGGATCTTTGCAAATGTGTGCGTTAGATGTGGGGCCTGGCCCAACTCTCCATTTGAATAAAGAAAGGCTGACCACCAGCTGCCTACTCCCAATTTCCCTGTGGTGCTGCTTGGCCTAAGCCACACCAAGCTTGCTTCCTTTGTCTACACTGAGAGACAGAGTCCTTTCAACCCTACTTTCACCTTGTAGTGAAAATACCCCTCCATCCCCCAGTTTGTGCCTTTTGTTGAGTTTTGGAGGCTTAGGGGGCATGGGACCCGTTTTGGTATCTCAGAGGGCCCTTTATGAGCCAGGAAAGTGTTGTGTATTGAGGTACCTCTTCCCTAAAGGAAATTCTTTTCAGCTTAAATTGAGGAGAAAGCTACAGAACCTTATGTTATATGTCCATCTATCTATTTAGTGGCCTGAAACAGCCCCTGTTCAAACACAATTATAAAGAGGGCTATACTTGTCTCATGAATGGTAGGTTGTATCTGCAGTGAGGCCAAGTAGAGGCTTCTGAGGGAGATGAATACAGGGCCAAGGCTGACCCAATAGAGGGAGGGTGCAGTTTCCTGATTGGCCAGACATAGAGATATCTTCAAATAGATCCTCTTTCCATTCTCCTTTGCCCATGCCTCCCCCACAGCCCCTTTGAATTGATTTTAGAGCAAAACAGGTAGCAAGGGAGCATTCTCCCTTAGACCAAATAATAATGCAGAGGAAGGGCTTAGCCAAACAGCAGTTTGCTTCCTCTCAGATGCCTGCTCCCTCCATCTTTTCCAAACTACAGATTCCTCAGGGAGACAGTACAGCTTTGAACCACTCCTCCTAGTGCCCTGGGAAATGCTTTTGCCTTTTTTTTTTTTTTTTTTTAATTTCCACCCCCACAGTCTAGAAACTTAAGTCTGCTTGGTGGTGCGTCAGCTCTGGAACTGAGTGCATTTTGAGGGTTTCCAAGCTTCCATCTTGGTGAGAACAGACACATCAGCAAATTCATTGGGGTTGGATGGGCTATTAGAGGAACAGTGTTATTTAATTCTCTCTGAATACTTAAACTGGCCAGTGGGGCAAGATAGGAATTTGGTAGTTGGACCTTAGATGAGGAGTTACACGATTTGAGTTCCTTTGTCCCATCTAGTAAATCAAATTCCAGTTACACTAAGATGAGAGCTAGGGAGCGGCGTTCCCCAGCTCGCTCTTCAAACCTTGTCTGTCCTCCTCCAGCAGTTTCCTGTTGGCATGGTTCTCAGTGGGAGTGCTGTCGAGCCCCTTTGCTGTTGAGTAATGAGAACCAGCAGGCACTGTGAATAAGGCTCTGTGTTCTACAGACACAAAGCCAACAGGAATCCTAGAGGTGAGGAGGGGGAAATAAAACATTGTTTCTCAAAAAATAAAAAGTCTGCTCTGCTAACAAGTAGAACCTTTTTCCTAATGTGCATCTGTTATACATGGCAGTCCTTCCAGTGCCTTCTCACCCCCATCCCTCAGAACCAGTTATAAACCTTTGTGGGGAGAAGAAAAAGAATGAACAAAGAACAGTTGAGATACATTTATTTTGGTAACTTTATTTAAAAAAAAAAAAAAAGGAAAATACAAATATTTCTTAAAAAATTTTAAATGATACCATCTTGCCTATGCAGCAGCCTTTAAGGATTTTTCCCACTTGAACTGTCCCCCGAGTCCTCTTTCCCTTTCATAAAGCCCATTTTATCCCCTAAACTTTTCCCTTTAATCTCCATCATTTCAATTCAACAAACATTTATTAGCTAAATACTTTGTATATGGGATATAGGAAGGAAGTTTCAGATCTTAAAGGACTTACCTGAAGATGATATTGCCTTGGCCTCCACCTTGCTGTGGGCAGCGGTCCTGGCTCCCCAGTAGATGCTTTTCCAAGCCCAGCCTAACCAATGTGCAGACTACTGTACACCTTTGCAATCTCCTGGACAGGTAGTCTGAACACTGGGCTGGTGGGGCTGGAATTTGAGGGTATTCTTCTACCCCTCCCCTTTGAAGCCATTCCTTTTGAGAAGGGATGTATTCCTAAAGCTTATTTTACAAGGAGAGGAAACTGCCGTTCCCTCAAAGAATCTGCTTTGTCTCTTCTGACGTGGCAAGTCTTCAGCAGGACCCAGTCTGGAGAAAGTTGTGGTTTTTCAGGAAATCCTAAGGCAAGCGGGTGGGGGTGGGGGTGGTAGAGGGAGGGTTTAGGTTCATGGCCTCTGTACAAAGGAGAACGTCACTTTTGGGACACGGGGTGGGGGTGGAGGGTGAATGTGTGCCTGTAGCATCTGGAGGTATTTTCTGGGTGGAACAGAGTTATAAACAATTCCAGATGTTGCATTTCACTGAGGCTGCTCTAGCCCATGACTCAGGAGGGCGGCCCCTCCAAAAGCAGCAGACTTGTGCTCATCCAAACCAAGTGCAGGGCTTTTTGCTGCTTTGGGGGCAGGCGGGTGGGGCCCAATAGCAACAGTAGGGGAGCAGAGGGGGTCTGTACTGTCCTGAATCTGCCTCGAAGTGAAAGACAGGGCAGAGCCCTTCTGATAGCATGAGAACCCTATCAGGTCTTCTAAGACCCAGCTTTAGTCTTGCTCATTCATCCATCTTCCTTATGCCAGAAAACCTGAGCTGGAAAATGAATGGTACAGGACTGGGTGGGCCAGCTCATTGTTGCCCTCCAGCTCTCTTTATCCATCAGTGTTCTAATTGGCACGACTAAAACTTTGGCCCATCAAAAGGCTACATTTCTTTTTCCGCCTCAGTCTCTTTTGTGTTCCTTTTCCCTACCATTCTCAAAGGTTGGTTTGGGAGGCACACATGACCCAACGCATACTGCCCTCTGGCTTTCTTCTTTCTTGCCCATATCTGTCCATAGGAGCTCTAACAAATCCAGAATTTGCTTAAGTGTGGATCTGGAGGCTAGAAACTTGTCCTCCACTTTTCTGTTACTGGTGCAACAAACAAATAGGCTGGGTCTTCTATATGGTTGGTGCTTTGAGGGATACAGGGATAGCAGGGTAAAACTGCTGTGCTCCAGGAATTCAGGCCCCAGAGAATCTTTTGCTTCTGAGCTGACTTGTTTGTGGTCCAAAAACTGCCAGGCTGCTAATTAAATCAGAGTCCCCTGTGTTTGCTTCAGGAGCCAGAGAAGCTGGCAATTAGCCAATGAGCTCTTTCTTATTAAGCACTTATGACAGGCACCGTGATAGGAGGTGGGGATAAAAAAGGGCCCTTATGGAGCTTAGATGAGCTAGGTCATGGGCTCAGAAGGTTTGACATATAGTAAGGGTTGGAGGGTGGGGTGGCAAGAGGGCGCCAATTAGACAAGTCAAGTAAACTGATGAAAACAGCAGCATATTCTTCAGATATAAATGTGTGGCCCTGCTAGATGGAATTATTTATTTATTTTTTGCCTTCTCTGTGTTTTAGGAAAAAGAAAAGAAGTACATGCTACCTTTGGATAACCTCAAAATTCGAGATGTGGAAAAGGGCTTCATGTCCAATAAGCATGTCTTTGCTATCTTCAACACAGAGCAGAGGTGATGAGGGGATCTCTAGCACCTATTTGAGTGACTCCAGGCCAAAGCGTGGCCTAGACACCAGGCCTGCAAAGGGAACTAATCTGACTATGTTCACCTGGGCTAGGGCAGACCTCTGCATTGTGCTATGGATGGATGGCCTTCTGAGGCTCTCAGATTTTCTAGCCTATTTCAGGCCTCTGAAATTTAAAACTTTGGTTTCCAAAATTTCATTTTGATTATCTCTTATAATTAGGTACAATGTGATCTTTGTGTCTTAACCTCCAGCCTCCAAACAGATGCTAATTTTTCAATTATAAATTTAAATTGTTTAATTATTACCATTTTACAAGTCATAAAATACACGATTCAGAACAAAATTTTAAAAATATTTTTTCATACCTTGATAATAATTGAAAACTATCGAACATTATGTTTCCTTTCAAGGAACTGAATATTTCTTGGCTTGTTCAGAACTTGAGATATCTGAGACATCTCCTACCCTACCCCAAATTTCCTAGGTGTAAAAACAGTTGAGTACTGAGCTATAGAGAATAAGTGGGAACCTCATTTGCCTTTTTAAGTTCCCTGTGCTCTCTCATTTTCCTTCCTCAAACTGGCAAAAAAGTCCGGTGTTAGTTAATATACTGACCTTCATGGAAGCCCCAGGATGATATTTTTTTCCATCAGAGGTTTTATGGTTACTTTATTCATTTGCTCTAGTTTGGTTCCATCATCAAGGCCTTTACCAGGCTTCTAGCAGTCTAACGATTATTCCATCATAAATACAAGCTGCCCTTTTTTTTTTAATGCTCTATTTTATTTTAACTCACAGTGACAAGAATAGACATAGAGAGAGAGACAGCATATTAGAAAATAGGAATAAATGACTGCACAAGTGGCTAACCTCACTTACCGTTCATTGACTCCACCTATACAAGAGGCATGTGTCTAGTTTTACATAGTTTCCATAGCATCATTTTCCATCTCCTATTGACCTTTATCTACTATGTATAGGATGTAAATGTGTCAGTGTTATATGGTGAGATACCAGGGCCAATTATTGATTTCTAGTAGGGCACAGTTCTGAGGACCCCTGTACCATTATCACTTGCCACCATTGCTAGTCCTTTGCCAGTCCTGCCAGTTGCCAAAGAGTGAGGTTGAAGGATAAGACTGAGAGGACCTCAGCAAACCTCTTGTTTATACCGTTCTTCTTACAGGAATGTCTATAAGGACCTACGACAAATTGAGCTAGCCTGTGACTCACAGGAGGATGTAGATAGTTGGAAGGCCTCTTTCCTCCGAGCTGGGGTCTATCCTGAGAAAGACCAGGTTGGTACTCATCTGGGTATCCTGGGGACATTGGAATGGAACTTTGGAATGGTCCAGGCCCAAGGCACTGGCACTGCCAGTTGAGCAAAGCATATTCACCAGGTAGTGTTAATGCTAGAAGCAAAGCAGAAGGACAGGTCCTACAGAATTAGTTCTCTTGTGCTTAATTTGAGTTCCTCTCATTTGGGAGTACAGATTGGGTAGATTTGACTGAGAAGCACTCATAACTCTCTTTTGACCCTGAACCAGGCTGAGAATGAGGATGGGGCCCAGGAAAACACCTTCTCCATGGACCCTCAACTGGAACGCCAGGTGGAAACCATCCGAAACCTTGTTGACTCCTATGTGGGGATTATCAATAAGTCTATCCGTGACCTCATGCCAAAGACAATCATGCATCTCATGATCAACAATGTGCGTATTCCAGGGGCCCAGCACTCAAATTGAGTGGAGTGACTCAAAATTGGGTAGCTGACTCAGAGGGAGAGATTTTCATGTGGTTAGGTCCCCTACAATATCTCTAGGGGCTAGGAAATATGGGATATGAATAGTTATCCAGGAGCTTTATATTTTTCATAGGTCACCCTTGAGATGTTGGTCCATGCCCTCAAGAGGGAAAGGATGAAGTCTGATAGGAAGGCTCTGGGGAACTGGGCTCAAGTTCATCATGAAGGGCTTCATTTGGGTTCCTTTGAAGCCAATCACATCTCCATATTATATCCTGTGTATACCAGAGGAAGAACCTCCTGGATTGTCTATCAGTAGAGAAGGGACTCAACCCTCTTACCCTCTCCAACTTGATCTTTGGGCTTTTCCCTTATACCACAGACCAAGGCCTTCATCCACTCAGAGCTCCTGGCCTATCTCTACTCTTCTGCGGACCAGAGTAGCCTAATGGAAGAATCTGCGGACCAGGCACAACGTCGAGAAGACATGCTGCGCATGTACCATGCCCTGAAGGAGGCACTCAACATCATTGGAGACATCAGCACCAGCACTGTGTCCACCCCTGTGCCCCCACCCGTGGATGACACATGGCTCCAGAGTTCCAGCAGTAGGCACAGGTCTGGCCAGGCATCTGCAAATCTGCCTATAGGGGTAGGGGTTGGGGGCAAGTGGACCTGGAGCGAAGATGACAAGTATAGCTTTAGGGGAGCCCTCATGCCTCTTTTTAATTTAATTTCTGCTTGGTCCCAGAGGTAAAAGTAAGACCAGTGGGTAGAAATAGGGGCAGAGGATTGATTTCATATAAGAGGGTATATTATATCATATCATATTCTTATCAGACTTGTTTCAGAAAGCAACTTTTCCTATGACTAGAGGTATTCCAGCAGAGGCTGGATGACTACTTGTGGGGAGGTTGTAAAAGGCTAGACTAGCTGACACATGTGTTCCCTTCCAAATCTTATGATTCTAGTGAGAACCCGGTAACTTATGAAATCTGAGGACGGAGGTGTCTTATAAGAGACCTGGCCCTAAGGGACTATAGAGTGGACAGCCATTCCCCAACAACTTAGCAGCCTTTCAGCCACATGTGCTGAGGTGTAATTGGCAGGTGGATACAGCTCTTGTTCTGTCCTTCCAGTGAGGCCAAATTGGGTCCTCATCTTAGTTCACTCTACTGCTACCTGCCTGGCACTCGGCCTTTCTACAGCTCTTGGTCCCAGCCTCTGCTCTGTCTTCTCTTGCAGTCCCACACCTCAGCATCGACCTCCTGCCAGCGTGCCGCCTCCTGGGAGGCCCCCTGCAGTCAGGGGGCCTACACCAGGGCCACCTCTGATCCCTGTGCCTGTAGGGGTTGCTGCCTCCTTTGTGGCTCCCCCTATCCCTTCTCGTCCTGGACCTCAGAATGTCTTCACTAACAACGATCCCTTTTCAGCCCCACCTCAGATCCCATCTCGGCCAGCACGCATTCCCCCTGGTATCCCTCCTGGTGTGCCCAGGTAAGATTCATCCTAAACCTCTGCCTGTTCCTTTTCCCTTTGCTCCCTGCTGAGAGCAGCACTGGAATATGTCAGCAGCTGTGCTGCCTTTAGTAATTTCTTGAGTTAGAGAGACCTTTAGTCACATAGCACTTAAGTAGGAGAAAACACTAGCAATATTCAACTCCATCTCAGCAGAACCCAGCCTGCCTCTGCTCCCAGCCCCTCAGGACCCACTTCATACAAACACATCTCTTTGCTCTTAGTGGAGAACTTATCCATGGGAGCCAACATTCTTTTCCTAATAGGTTAGTTGCTGTTCCTCAAAGAAGAAACTCATCCAATTCTCAGGGTCAGGGTTTGTCCATAAAAAGAATGCTCTAGAGCAGTGATGGGCAAACTTTTTAAAGAGGGGGCCAAAGGAAAGGAAATGCTCCTCTTGTCAGTCTATTTCTAAGGCAACTCTTTCGAAGTTTCATTGTATTGTATCCTACTCACTGTATTCGTCAGATTAGGAATAATGTCATGGAAGCCAGATAGAACATTTCAGGGGGCCACATCTGGCCCGCGAGCCATAGTTTGCCCATCACTGCTCTAGGGATTCTGGGCCTTCTCCATTGGCTTGACTTCCATTGAAATTTGGGTTCTGACACGTTGGGGGTGGGAGGTTGAAGGGGAAACTGGAGAACCTTAGCTAGGCCAGCAGTCCTGTAGCCCATGCTACTCTCTCCCTTCCTAGCTCACCTTCCCCATCCTTACTGGGTTCTCTTCCATGTTTCTATTTTCTTTACAGCAGAAGACCCCCTGCCGCACCGAACCGGCCAACCATTATCCGCCCGGCCGAACCATCATTGCTAGATTAACCCTGGGCTCTAGAAAAAACTTATGTACTCAGTGGGGTGTGGCAACCAGACCATCAGGGTACCATTGTGGGTGGGGTTTCTATACACTGTTGGCTCTGAGGAACACCCAAGGTTGTAGAAAGCAAATGTGGCTCTGGGCTCTGAGGCCTCCTTCCCTTCCCCTTTTTCTCCCTTATTCCCTGACAGCCAGGCCTGAGGCCATGTTTGCCAGGCAGGGATCAACTGAACTTGTAATCAGTGGGCCTGGTGGTACATCTACCCTCCTTGCCCATCCTGACACAGATGCAGGCAGCACCCAGGGACGTGTTGACAGGGCCAGGGGCACGACTCTGCAGACTCCCAAGGCACTTGCACTTAGCCCTGAACTGAGCAGTCCTGGGGAGTCTAGAGTGCAACTGGGTTCTTGCACTTTGTGAATGAGGTCTGGGACTCAGTTAGGTCAAGGGGGAAGGGCTCATCAGCCCAGCCCATCAGCCCCAGGCACTATGTAGAAATAATATACATATCAGGGAGGGAGGACTGATCAGTCTTGGGCTTCGGGCACAGCAAGAGCTTGTGTTTCTGTGTCTGTGGCCCTGTGAGTGACTTGTGATTAAACCAAATGTAAACGGACTCAAAGTTAAAGGATATACAGGTGGGACCAGGGCTTCTCTTCCCCAGGTCATCTTGTTTGGGGAGAAAGTCCTGCTGACCCAGGGCAGAGGTCAGGATGGAGATCTCACCGTAGGTCTCCTGCTCATCATCCCAAGGGCTCAGAGTGACAAGTGAATCAGGGCATGGATTGGGGAAAAGCAGCAAACACCAGGGCCTGGCTTGGGATTATCAGATGTACCTAGTCAGAAAGTAGCTAGCCCAGTATGAAGAGGGGAAGTAGGGTTATGGTGGGCAGTCTTGGTGGTCTTCCTGACTTCTCTACTGCTGAGGACTGCTCTTTTACACTCCCAGCCACTGGTGTTATTTGCACACCTCCAGCTGTACATACTCTTTCTGGAAGTCAGGTTTAACTAAAATCCCAAGCCCAAACACTGCTGCATTGGAGCCTCTATATTAAGCTTCCAGAGATGTATCTCTTAATCCTTAATCCCACCAAAATCCCAGAGCTGCCTTAAGCCCCTGCTGTGGGGATGGGGACCCATTGGGGTGCAAGAAGAGTCTTCACCCCACCCACCCCCAACCCCAGGCCAGGGAGCACTTGGATCAGGGGACCATATCTAAGGACTGCCCAGGGCTCAGAGCCGCTGTTGGCCTGACTGGCAGACCATCTGTCAAACTTAGCATCTCTCTAGGACCCTTTGTGATGAATGGGCTCCAGCTCTGGTCATGCTGGCACCTCTATGTGGGACTTGTTCCTTCACTCAATTTGACCAGTGTAAGTGCCTCTGCTCTGTACCCTATTAATAAACTAAAATAAAGGGAAGAAGCTACTGGTGGCTGGTGTCTGTCTTCTCCTGTCTTTGCTTGGGAGTGAAAGGGATGGGAGTCTTGTCTCTTGGAGGTTCCCCTGCTGTTCTGCCCTGCTCTGATCAGCCCTATCTGCTACCCCTGCTCTTCGTGAGCTCTAGTCTCAAGTTCTTTGGTGGTACTACTGGGAGCATCAGAAGTAGCTGCCCTACCCATCTGTAGGTGCCTGCTGTTAACAGCTGTAAAAGGGAATTCTTTGTTCTCTTTGAGTTTACACTTGTTTAGGAGAATAAGGGATTCCCTTATATTTTAGCCAACCATTAATTTTCACCTTTATACATGCCAGGGCCAACTAGTTACCAAGTTCCGATCCCTAAAACCTCTTCTGCCATCATTTTCTCTAAGCCTTGCCCAGCCCTATTAAGTCAGTTTCTAGTCAGGTTTGTATTGATTTCTGGAGACTGAGGAAGGGGGAGGTCTTTAAATGGTACTGCAATCCCCACCCCCACCCCCAGTGTCCTAAAGAATGGGATGGCAAGATGCTTTTAGGCAGCACTGCATTCATTTGGTCTGGCCTTAGTTTGGCAATGGTTACAAAATCAGGCAAATGAAACAGGGCTGGGTGAAGTATGCCTTGGAGAGATTTGGTCCCGTTGCTACAGTTGATTTCTGTTGTCACTAAGGCCAGAGGTTCCACCGAGTATATAGTAACAACAGTAGAGGTATTCCCTGAGAAGACAACTTGAGAGAAGCAAAAAAACCAAGCTGTCACTCACACTGGAGACATTTGCTTTATTAATACCCCAAGACCTGACTCCCTGGAAGAAACACAGATGGCCCAGTTTAACGGGGACTCACTCCTACAGCTGACAGCTTCCTGGGATCAGTCACCCTCCTTCTGACCATTCTATATCCTCCACCTTAAAACTTATTGTTTCTGTTTCTCTCTTGTGCTCAGGCGACCACCTCCTTCTGCTCCTTCCCGGCCCTTCTTCTGAGTTTCGTCTGATTCAGAGGCATCCATCTCCATAGGCGCCAGCCTGCTGCCTTTGCCCAGGGCACTACACTATGAGCCTTGGGAGCTGAGGGAGCATTTTCCCATTCAGGCCAGGCCTGAGCTCCCTACAGTGGCACTATGGAGTTGGTCTTCACTCCTGATGGTCACGTTGCTCCAGGCCCAAATATGATAGTTTGGTTTCCAGACACTGGGGTTCAGGGGGCATAGGTCCTGAGTTTGATAAAACTTGTGCCTCCCAGCCTAGGCCCCAATTACCACACACTCCACGATTCCAAGAGTAATTTATTGAACCAGAGCTGGTACTTTGTTCCATGTACTCAGAAGTCACCCCCTTTCTACCCTTGGCTAACAGCTCTCCCCCCAATTGGAGAATTATCCTTATTCCCTTGGCCAGTTGGTGCCCAAGGGCTTCAATTTAGTTTGAAGATAATCTCTCAGCAGACATAGCAGGTCAAGCCCTCTGGTTGGGGATATAGCCATGCTGGTGTTGCTTTGGACTTCATTAGGCCACAAGTCAAAGCCTCTCCCTGCCTCAACCTGCAGGCAGTGCCAGGCTGGAGAACCTACCCTGTCTCCAATAAACTGACAGTCCTGGGCAAGCACGTGACAGCGTCTGAGTTTCATTAAAAGTTCTTGGCAAGGCACAGGGGGATTGCCCCCACCTGTTCCCACTTCATTTCTGGGTTTATTTCTGTTGGCACCTATTTGTCTTTGAGCAATTAGCATTTGAGGGACTGAAATAACTAGGGATGGAGGGAGAAAAGAAGGGTCATGTGGCCATTCTGGGAAGAGAACTGAAATCTAAAGAATCACACCTAGATTGGCATGAGAGGAAACCTGGCAAGATGGGAGTCTACCCCCACAATAATCAATACTTAAGGCACCTGGGGGTGGGAGGGATTGCTCCTATACTCTGGGCAGCTTTGAAACAAAAGATTTCACTCCATCTTTCCCTCTTCACTTTCTAACCGCTTTTTATCTGTGCCACTAATATGACACAGTCCCTCCAGGACAGCAAGTCCCATACTGCCCCCTCCCTCACTCCCAAACATGAAACAGCTCAGGCCTGTTTCAATGTCAACTTAGGTACAGAGTATTCTGATCATATATGGTCAGAAGCTTTATGTAGTATTCCAGTATAACATAGAACGAAAGCCTAAATATTCCTTGAGTTATAGAGTAAAGAAACAGGGATATGGTTGAAACGATGAATGTTGCCCTGGCAAATCCCATGGTTCCTGTCCCCCTTTTAGGTTTTCATCCCTTATTATGGCTTCACCAAAAACTGTTATATAAAGGATGGTAATAGAGGATATAGAGGCCCTGAAAGGTTGTATTGGATTTGATGGGAGAGAAAGCACACTCGCCCACAGGCCTCTGTGTAGGTACTGCTGGCAGAAAGGCTATGCCTCTCCTAGTTACTGTGCCTGGCCTAGAATCTTCAAGGACTGGTCTGTTTGAGAAAGATGTCTGCCCTTGAAAGTCTGTTAGAAACTGATCTTTTACTTTCAAAGCTAGAAGCTTAGGAGAGACCCCTTTTACAGTTTCAAGGTGAGAATTTATGCAGGAAAAAAAATCAGGAGACCCTCTCTATACTATAATGTTCTTGACAAAGGGGAGGAACCAGCACTCCAGGTTTCCCCTGACCCTTTCTTGGTCAGTTTTAAACTGTTTCACCCAAGGAAGTACATTTGTTCCAAAACCCAGGGCTATAAAAAAACCCAGGGCAAGAGAGACTCCCTTCCCTACCCATCCCCTCCCAAAGCTACCCTCTCCAGAGAGGGCTATGTGCGCACAGCACGCTTGTCCTGGAAGAGGCCTTTGAGGGTGCACACTTGCAGCACAGCTACTAACAGCAGTAGCCCCACATTCACAGCAGACCAGAAATTAACCCTCTCTAGGTTGCCCTCCTGCAGGTTGCGGTCTCTTGCCTCAAAGGCTCTCAAGAGAGTCAGCACCTGGATACTTCGCTCTAGCCTTGTCTTCATCATCTCAATGGACTCCTGTGGGAAAGAAGGAAAGAAGCAGGCCCCTCAGACAAACCCTGGACATAGTGGTCCCTGAAATGGAGATAGGCCCCATCCCCTTAGCCTAGAGCACAGCTCATTTTGGCTTAATGCCTTTATAAGCCTCACAGGCTGGGCAGAGCTACTGTCCTAAAGGAAAACAACAGGATGTGGCCAGGTAAGGGCCCATCTCTTAGTCCTGTTGGACCCAAATTTCTCAGTGAGATCAAAGTAGTTTTAGGCAGTGAAGACCTGTGGTGGTGCAATGGAAATCAAAAATGTCAAACTTTATATCCCACCTACTAGTTGAATGACCTTGAAGTTGCTATACCTCTTGAGTCTTATTTTTTCTCAACTAAAATATACTAATAATATTTTCACTACCCATTTCATTTTGTCAGGAGAGAAGTACTTTGTAAATTTCAGAATACTATGTAAACAAACTGTTACTAGCATTTCCCCTTCATTCCTCCCAGAGAGGTACTCTTCAGGGGCTAAAATAGGTCTGGGGAGCCAGGCCAGAGAGAAAAGATGCTGGGCTTCAGGAGGTGGGAATCCAGTTCCCACCTTGATATCTTCAATCTTAATGTCAAGCATTTCTTCAGGCTCTACTACATCAGCCCAGCCATCACCATCACTGTCCTCCTCATCTTGTAAACTGTCAAATATGAGCTCAAAGAACACTAGCTTCTCTGAAATGGTGCTGAAGGAGTTGTCGAAACACAGCTTGTAGTCTCCCAACTCTGTGGGCTCCACCCTGGAGATGAGAGAAGAGAATAAGCAGCTTCTCAAACTGGATAGGGTAACCTGCCCAATCACCCCATTCTGCCAAGGAGATACCCCTGCAGCCCTGGCAGGTAACAGTGGGTAACCTGAGGCCAGGTCAGGCTTGGCAGATGTAACTAAACCCTTCAAAAGTAGAGCAGCCACACTGGGAGATAAAGGGGGGGGGGACACTAGGAGGCAGTGGGACCAAGGGAGGATATACTCACGTGTGCACCCCATCGGACTTGCGGTACTCACTAACCAGCAGCACACCTCGAGGGCTCTCCAAGGAGAAGTCCACATCTAACCCCGCACCTCCAATGACCTGGAGGCAGAGGCAAAACAAAGGCTTCCCTTGAATGCAGGTATGGTGGTTGCCCCCAGCCCCGGGGGGGAAACCGATAGGAAAGCCAGAGAGGTCCCAGCTCCCCAGCAGCCAGGGGCCCACAGTGTTTGCGGGGTAACACCAAAATACCACCTGCGCTCCAGATCCTACGCTCAGGGAAGTCTCCGAGCTCCCTTCCCTTCTCCCGCCCCCCCCAACCCCCCAGCCTCCAGGGTTCAGGCCCCGCCCCCTCATCTAGCCCCTCCCCTTCTAGAGATGCCTTCTCTGGTCACGCCCCCTTACCCATCAGGGCCTCAAGCCATGGAAGCACCGCAAACAGACCAAGGACTCCAGCCCCGCCCACAGAGTCCCCAGTCTGACCAGGACTCCCCTCCCCCTCCCGCTTCCCTACCCTCGCCCCCACCTGGTACTCGGCCTCC